>NC_086245.2:28890786-29490786 GCF_036321145.2 Pelmatolapia mariae | reverse complement strand
TGTACAGCTAACATGACATGCATCCACAACTTTATAAAAACTGAACAGGAACCAATTCAATTACATTTATATAGCAACAAATTGAAAGAACAGTTGCCTCAAGGTGCTTTTGTAGGGTAGAGAAAATCCCAACAGACGACCCGCTATTAGCAAGCATTTAGCGACAGTGGGAAGGAAAAACTCCCTTTTAACAGGCAGAAACCTCCGGCAGAACCAGGCTCAGGGAGGGGCGGGGCCATCTGCTGCGACCGGTTGGAGGTGTTTATGATCTTGTTTAATGAAGTTGTTATTTAGTCTGTGCAATGTCTGGAAACTGTGATAAATGTCTGTTCTAGTTTGTCGTCCTTAAATGTTTCCAGTCGTAACTCGAAGAGTTTTAGTGGTTTATTCTGACAGGAGTCCCCTCCCCTTTGATTTGCTTGATTTTCACCCCTTTGATGATGCAGGGATAATGAGGACATGATGTTCACTGCAGCACCCTACCTACTTCACACAGCAGCAGCCTCTGACCATATTTCACGCTGGTTTAGACATCTTACGACTGAAACTGAAAAAATATGTAAATGTATGAGAATCTGTGATGAATTGAGCTGCTTTAATGCAGGAGAGAACCACATCCTCGCCTTAAAGCTGATTAACGTTGTTCATTCTGTTTCTGTTCCTGCGTATGTGTCAGGTGAGAAAGGAGCAACGGGAGAGAAGGGAGACCCCGGGATTGGTGAAAGAGGAGAGCCAGGTCCTGCTGGACCCATAGGTAAGGATTTTACATACTCTGACTCTTAGAAGAGCTGGTCCAGTTCTAATAAGTTTCCCTAATGCTCTTCTTCCGGTTCCAGGCCCAGCAGGTATGCCTGGTTACGGCAAAGATGGAAGCCCAGGACAAGCCGGAGCCCAAGGAGAGCCAGGAAACCCCGGCCCCCACGGTCAGCCTGGACCTCCGGGCCCTCCTGGCCAGTGCGACCCAACCCAGTGTGCCTACTATGCCAGCCTGGCACAACGGCCCCACACCAAAAATGTGAAGGGGACTTAAAGAAGAAGAGCCAAGCAGAGTTGGGAGACCAGCTGTATTTATGAACTTAATCAAGAATCAAGAACTTTTTTTTTGTTTTTTTTGTTAAAGTCACCTCAGTACAGACGGCTGAAGCCACAGGTGCTGCCGGTCAGATTCTATGTTTTGATTTTGGTACGACGCTCGGGATGGATGGGGATTAAGCAACGTGGGAGTTTCTTTCTGATCTATTATGGGATAAAGAGGGCAGCTAGTTTTTTTTTTCCCCTCACTTGCATGCTTCCTGTAAAATATATAGGAAGATAACATGGACGTCACGGCCCCGAACATCAGGAGTAAAGATCCTGCTATTCGATATTATATCGTTTCATCAGTAATCATCTCAGTCAGGCGCTTCGCTGTTTGCCTCACACCGTTCTGCATCAGCCACCCTTCACAAGTTAGCATCAGGCAGCACATGTCATTCACTGCTCACTAAGTAAGTGACTGACACAGTCGCAGTAATTACTCGGTGTCACTTTTCCGGTTTGGGAGAAAACGGTGGCAGACGGTGAGATGCAAACAGCAGCAGTGGTTTTTGTGTCGGAGGAGCTTCAATCGGTTCGAGTGATGAATCATTTGCATTTCATCCACAGCAGCATGTAAGTTGTTATATCGCATTTGTTTTTGGTGACACAGGGATGCAAAAACAAACGGAAAAATAAAATGCCTTTTAGAGAAATGCGCCTTTAAAGTAGTGCAGTTTGTTTGGTTCATTTAGACAGGTAGGAAACAAGATTTTATTCTGGGAATAAACTGAAGGCGGCAGGAATGACCTCTTTGTCACAACCCCCAAATTAGCATCTCTGCAATGTCATTTCATGCTTTGGTGAGATTTGAAGGATTTCATTCCAGAAGTCTTGTTTGTATTTGTGCATGTGACATTTAAGGGTGGATATCTGGGTTTTTTTGTATTTTTGTAAGGACTTCATTTAAGTTTGCTCTTTTGACCATGAATATATGCCATGTAATGATTTGTTCCAGAAGATGAGACAGCAAGCAGTGTCGCTGTTAGATTTGTGCTTTCATGTTTAATGAAGCAGCTCCGGTCACTCTCTCTCTGAGCTACACATAGACCTGAACAGCAAACAGCTCTGAGGAGGTGGTGTAATTGCAGCCTTTGTTCACCTTTCTTGAAAAGCGGCCTATTTCACTCCGCTTTCCCTAAACCTGTCACTTCCTCTCTGTCTCAGTGATGCTTATTAAGTGCCTGTAGCTCTGGCCTGCTCTAAAACACACACTGCTGTTCTTATTTGTACCCTGGAACCTGAAATTGGAGAGCCGATCTCCTGCATCTTGATGATCGGACTGTTGTGGTAACAGTTTGAACAATCCCTTTGTCTTATGTCCCTCACGGACCAATTAGAGTTCCTCCCAACCTCAGACACCTTGGTTATCTAGAACCAATTAAAAATAATGTTCATTTTAAAAGAACAAAAGCATCTGAATGTGAGCTTGACAGATCTTACAGTATGATCTAATGGCTGATTATACTTTGTCATTATCTCTGTCTCAGGTTACATAACACAAGATCATTCATGAAGAGAGTGAAGACAGAGCTTTGACAGCACTTAGGTTTGTGTGGTGAAGCTGACAGGAGTTTTCAGCTTGACCAATATTTCTGAGGCTGTTCTAGAGGCCGTTTTCATAAATAGTCGAGTTAAAGTTAGTCTGTCAGTTTTGGAAAATGGAAATACATCATTGTCATATTGCAAATAGAAAAATGTTTACTCCACAAGCAATCAAATATAGCTTCGCAAAATGTATTACTGCCAGAGGGGCGTTCCGAGCTTTGAAAGCTAGCAAGCAGCCAGTGTAGCTAGCCACAGAGAGAGCACATGTTAGACAAAGCTTCCGGTCTTTGTGGGGAAAACTTGCATGTTCTTGAAAACTGATGACTGGATGAACCATCTAGCACAGGCCTGTAGATGCAAACTGTAGATTATAGCCATGGTGATGCCAAGTTTGCAAAGCCTTTGTATCACTTTTAGAAATATAGCAGTGTCTTCTCAGTAACAGGGTAAGCGATTCCTTAAGGCACGCTCTGCTTCATCTTGGTTTCTTTCTATAATGCAAATTACAATATATATATGTCATGTGTGCAGAAGGCTGTAAACTAGAGATTGAGACTGCACACTCATTATCAACGTCTTTAATGAGGTCATGAAGTGAGCAGTAAGGTCATTTTCTCATAGACTTCTATACAACTGGACCTTTTTGCAGCCATACGCTGACAATTACAAAGGATCCATGTATAAGACACTTCCACACTGGCTTCACTTTCAGATGTGGAAGCAATGTTCATTTTGATTGGTGCAGCTACAAGAACAGAGTTTAAACCCTGGCATGATTGTGGATCCTTCAATCCAGAAGTCTGACATGTTACCGTAGCTGTTGCATATGTCTGCAACATTAAACTAATTAAAATGACTTATTTTGTTCATTAGTTCATGGTTCTGGCAGGATTAGATATTCAGCTAGCTTGCATTTAGCTTGCATTAATACCCCAAAATGAGTCATTCAAAACTGTAGACTAAATAGCTAACTTAGAAATGCTAAGCTAACCCTGTTCCTTATTTTTGTCTCAGCTTTTACTCTGCCAGTGCCTTTAGAGCAGCTCTTATAGTTAAGAGCTTCGGTACATGACAGCAATTCAAAAACATACATTTTGTGTAGAATCAACATGACTCTATGTGACCCGCACTTTCTACCATTTCCATATGTTCCCTATCTCATATTTGCCATTGAACGATTTGTAAATTGCAACAAACCACCTGTCTGGTGGTTTTGTAAATGGTCGTTACAGTTACATCAGCAGACGTTGCATCAGGGTTGGTGAGGGATAGTATTTGTAATGCATAGAGGCTGTAACTTGTACTGTTATACTGCTAAATTAATCAGGATTTGATCAAATAGAATCATGTTGTAATGAATTAACTGCATTTTATTAACCCTTTCCCAAATTTTCCTGATAAATCGGTGCTAAGATATTTTAAAGTAGTAGCATATTGTAAGTATTCGAACAACACCTGTACTGTACTGTATAATAAAGACTGGATCAGATTCATTTTATAACTCGGACTTTTGCCTTGTCATTTGAAAAGCCAGTACGTAATGCTGAAATACAAGCAGACCAATTCTGTTTCATTGAATGTACATCTCTTTACAATGAAAATGTTTATGTTATTTATTCAAGAGCTCCAGCTCTGCTCTGTCACTAATGCATGATAATCAATTCCAAGACGGAGCCATCCATCATGTTTTATGTCTAAACCTGATTATAGAAATCATGCTGCACTCTTCTCCTATATCAAGCTTCATGAACCTTGAGCATCCATTCACTTACAGTACACATCTATAAACACGATGTCTCCGAGCCACGATAACATCTGTTAGATGAAAGGGATGTCCTTGGAATGGCTCCTATGCCGACTCCTTCCTAACCGCTTACATAAAAGTCATATTTGATCTGTGAGTGTATTTGTGTTGTGCAGACAGAGGTGAGGATGGTGTTGACTTTCCTTTGTAACCAGGCAACTGTGAAATGCCTTGCTGAATCAACATTATATCCATAATAACCCAGGGACTTCTTTTTTGTCTGGACAAAAAAGGCTGTGGAATTTCATGATGGCACACTTTCAAAACACAACACTTTATTGCAGCATTTGAACAAGATCATCGATTTGACAAAATGAGGGGAACAAATGTATGATCCTAAATTAAATAGCAGGTTGAAGATATCAGCTCATGTCTGATGTTAGTATCAGGATTTTGGTTTTTTTTTGTAAAACCTAGCTTCACTATAAGATTGGCTCATGATCGCTTCAATATGGGTCACATAATAGACTTTAATATTAGCTAAAAGAGGAGAATTGATATTGAATGACTGTGGTGGGTGACTTGTGTGCCCTGGACCTGCCATCAGTCAGAAGTTGCTCCGGGATCAGTAACAGCGGTTTTTGAATGTTGGGTTAAGCTCGGTTAGTTAACATCTGTCCAGTAATCTCCAATTGCGCCTCACTTCTGTTTCCCTGTGCGTCTCTTCATTCCGTGGTTCAGATGGAGACTTCCAAAGATCACCGTGCTTTGACAAGTCCTGAAATGTGGTCACTGGCAGGATGAGATTTGGAGTGTTTCAGTGAGCCTGGGGTGTGTCATGGGTTTTTGTAGCCAATGGATTTCTTCCCACCAACCATATAAAGTGGAGGATGTCTGCCTATACAGGTTGATGGGTCGCAAAAGCCAGGAGATCCTGGGAGCCCCCTTGGACCAACAGGTCCAGGGATACCAGGACTACCTGTCTCACCACGCTCTCCGTTTCTACCATCCTTTCCAATGCCGGGGGCGCCGGGTGCACCTGAGGAAACAAAACATGTTAAGTATTATGTCAACTTAAAACGAAAAATTGTATTTTGTAAAGAAACCACATCTGCAAAAGTCAGATATAGTGGCTTCAGCACCAGGAACAATACTTTTCATGTCACACATGCTACTCTTTGGCAGTTTATAAAGGCAATAGGTAAATAACCACTGCTATGCAGATGACATCCAGGTATATTTATCTATGAAAGTAGACGACACAAATGATTTAGTTAAGTTACAGACATGCCTTAAAGACATAAAGGTGTGGATGACGTGCAGTTTCAATATTCAGATAAAACTGTTATACCTTCTTCTTTTTTTTTTTAACTTTTCTTTTGTTACATTTTATAATATTACACAGTACTAATCACATAATCTCATCACCACATATTACCACATAGAACAGTATAATGTAGAACCTTCCCCTTTCTTAACCCTAACAATCTGTTCAATTAATTCTAGGATTCCAGGAATAAAGTGGTCAATATCTGAATATGAATGACACAACACTAAGACAAGTCAAAATGCGGGTGCACGTTAACAACCTACTAAAACAGCCACACACACACACACGTGATCCATATAATAATAATAATAATAATAATAATAATAATAATAATAATATGTGATCCATATCTTACAGAAATCATCCTTCATTCATTTTAAAGTATATTTCAGCTTTTCTCATTTCAAATGGAACATAACTTCTCTCAGATATCTAGCATGGAAGGGGTGAACTGGGACCTTTCCAGTTTAAAAAAATAAGATGACAGGCTAACAGGCAAGCAAAAGAAACAACATTATCGACATTTGTTACACCAGGTCGTGTTTTCAGGTTTTACCCTAAATCAGCTGATCTGGCTCAGCTGGTATTTGAGACTCACTCGTTCTTTAATGCACACATTAAACAAGTCTCTAGTACGTTGTGTCTTTCATTGGCATAAATGTTGGTACAATTAGAAACATCCTGTCTTAGTATGACCCTAAACAACATACATTTGCTACTTTGAGAGTGGCTGCCCCTCCCTGGATAAAAATACTAATAAAAAAAACAAGAAAAGGTATAAGATTGTGTAAACAATTACTTTTAGCGGTGAAGGAACTACTCATCCCATAATCCATTGCAAATCCCAGTTTCCAGAGCAATGTCTTCTAACCTTCTTAAATGGTATCCTTTTCATTATTGTGTATATATTGAATTATAACAGTATTTAGTATTTGTAATTGTGTGTGTGGTAAAGTATGGCCTAGCTCTCAGTAAGTACAGCGCTCTGTAACTCGCTGTATTAACTGTTCTTGCCGTTTCTGAAGTTTAGTCAACCTGACATTTTCTGGTTTCCATGGTAACTGCGACCTCCACCAAAAAGAGATGTTGCAGAGATGTCAGTTTTGGGGTACAGCAGCACTTTTCAATTCAATTTCAATTTCACAAAAGTTGCCTCGAGGTGCTTTATTCTGTTAAGGTTACCTTACAATGGAACAACAATCAGAAAAGCCCTATCAGCTTCCACTTGGAAAAACTTCCTTTTACAAGAACTAGGCTCAGCTGTTCTTTCCAGTGCCGGGGACACCAAACTAGTAGGGCTGAGATCTTTACATCTGAAGTAGGGCTTTGTAAGTAGTTTAATTATCACCACTTTAAAAGCCGGCGGTACAACCTGTGGCCTGTTAACAGATGAAAACATATTAAAGTTGCTGTACTTAATGGTACATCAGATGAAAGGCTGTGAATAACTAATGTTTTCTTTACTGCTTAAAATTTTATTTGTGAAGAAATGAATGAAGTCATTGCTACTTAAAGGAATAGTTAAAAGAATAGTTGGCCCAACAGAGCCCTGACTCTCTGTCGGTCTGGTTCTGGTACTGAAAAGAAATCTGGTGTTGTTACTGTTGTCCTTGATCAGTGATGAATAGCGAGCTGTCGAAGCTTTATTGAGGTTTTTTTTAAATAAAGTAACAAACTATTTTTTCTATGACATTTCACATTGCATTTTTAAAAAACAAGGTTGATGTCAAATAGACTTATGCGTCTACTATCAGTTCAAGTAATACAACAGCTTTGGATGGCTATAAAATAATGGCTAATAATCAAAATCCCTATTGAATCTTTACTTCCAGAGCCCCACAGCTGAGCTCTATAGTGGTCACTACGCTGTGGTATTTTCTGTTGGTGATTTGTGGAGCATTTTAAATGGAATTATCTGACAAATAAATTGGCCTGCTGTGAGATAAAGCCTGCATTTGAGCAAGTTCAATGACTTTTAGACAGTACAGTATATATATTTCTATTTATATGTGAGGGTTATCTCTCTAATGTGCTACAAAAACTGCAAAAACTACTTTTAATGAGAATTAAAAATTAAAGTCAGTTTTTAGTTCAGTTTGACATTTCAAAGACCCCCTGTTTACTGTCACTAGTGTTCTGCTCTAATTACAACAAGAATCCTTACCTGCTGCACCCGGTGCGCCTTGGCTTCCTTTGATTCCCACACCATCCTCTCCCCTGTCTCCCTTGTCTCCCCTCTCCCCGGCATCACCTGCACAGGAGCCGAACACATCAGGGACACGCACATTAATGCTGAGATGAAATGGAGAGGCACAGTTATAGGCACGTAATTAGGAAACTTAATGACTCCACTCTGATTCCGCCCTGTTTAGTGCATCATTGATTGTATAATGTTATGCATCAGTGACTCTCTTCCATCCTCAGAGCTCTCTGCATAACTTCTTTCAGCGTTTGCTTTGGCAGTGTGAAGACAAAGGCGTACTGCCAGAGCTGACAGCATTGTTTTCTCTAAAGGAGTAATTTAATTTTTTCCACTACAGCCACTCTAGGATTGGAAGGTCTCCAAGAAAATAGAGAAGAAGCAAAAGGCTATCACAGCCTCGCAGTTTATCTGTCATGGTGTGGGTGAAACGCATACATAACGAACAACCCACTTACAGCTGTAAGTAAAGGATGCTAAAAACCGAGGCTCAGTTTTTACTAAAGGGTAAAAAACATTTGAAATGCCATACTGACCTTTATGTCCTGGTGCACCTGGAAGCCCAAAGTAGCCTGGAGGGCCTTTGGGACCCATTGGCCCTGGAGCCCCTGCTGCTCCTGCGGCTCCAGCTGGTCCAGGGAGTCCAGGAGGACCTGCAGGTCCAGGAGTACCAGGGGCACCAATGGCTGCTGGCTTCTTTGAGAGTTCTTTCATAAATTCAGCTAATTGCTCTAGATGAATTGCAACAAATAGGTTTTAATATTTAACTGCTCAACCCTTCATTGGGTTCAATGTGAGGTTTTATTAAGGTGAACAAACGGCACCTTCAACAACAGCTGAACACATTTCCCGAAGCTTCTCGTCACTCACTTTTGGCCCCTGTGAAATCACGAATACTATTACTGCAAAGTTACTAAGGGTTGATGTAGCCAACAGTTGCATTTGCACTGTTTCTGCCAGTTTCATTCGTTAGAAATAATTGCTGAGATTATTCCAAACCAAACTGGTGGATCAGGTGCTGCCATTTCTAGAACCACTAGCATGTCTGCTAAAAGTAGTGATGTAGTTTGCTAGCATGTGGCTAAAGTGTATGCATTTCCTATACTGGTTAAATGTGTCACTTACAGGTAGACCTCTCGGGCCTGGTGCTCCGGGAAGGCCCGGCTCTCCCTCCAGCCCTCGAGCTCCCATTGGACCCGTCAAACCCTCGTGTCCTGGCTGGCCTGGTCTGCCATCAGCTCCTGTAACTCCTCTTTGGCCCTTCTCCCCACGCTAATGGTGAAAACGAATCATTATGAACCAAGGCTGTATGTGTCAGCAGTAGGATATTGCCCCTATCAGCTAAGATAGCTTGTGTGCCAGAACAATACACAACTACGTGATTCCTTCAGTGTTCTAATAGCTTCAATAACATTCTGTAAGCTTTTTATACCATATGCTAAGGTGGGAATTGATTGTAGTACCTATTCAAATGCTCTAAATTGTTTGTTTGTATATACAATCCAAGCTTGCAATGTTAGAAGTCATGAAACACTTTCCATGTAAAAAGCTCCTTAGGCAAGCTTTTATAGCAGACAACTGTTTATGCATACCTCTCCTTTGATTCCATGAACACCAGGAGGGCCCTGAGACACACACATAAAGATAAATCAACATCTCTCAAATCCAGCAACAGAAAATACATTTTTGTTGCATTTAATTAAGCATATGAGTCAAATACCTGGTCTCCCTTTATACCAGGATCTCCTTGCATTCCTCTGTCCCCCTGTTTTACAACAGATTGAGCAAAAAAGTCAAATTTCTGGACAAACTGTTAAGGTTCATTTGCAGATAAACTGGAAATTACAATATTTCTCACCTGACTTCCTTTTGCTCCTACTGGTCCAACGGGTCCCTAAACAACACATTATGCTCTTCACTAAACTCTTATTATAAGAATTCTAAGCTTTGGTAAAGAATGAAATTTGTCTCACCAGATCACCTTTGTGCCCTGTATGGCCCTTCATTCCTATGGCACCGGGGTAACCTTTAGCTCCTTTCTCACCCTGAAAATACAACAAATACATTTATGTCTGCGTGTTCAGAGCAACAGGGTTGAGACAGCTGAAGTAGCTTTATTTTACCACCCCTAACCCCTGCTCTGATTCACCTTTTTACATGATGTCATTTGTGAATTTTGCAGAAACTAACTCTTCATCATTAGCTGTTACAGACACATCTCTATTTAGGCTGCTGGGGGATTCCAATGATGCACTGAGTATTTCTTCTTCAGTCGCCTTTCTCACTCACTATATGTTAATTAGGGCTGGGTATCGTCACTGATTTCTAGAATCGATTCAATTCCGATTCACAAGGTCCTGAATCGATTCGATCCATGATTCGATTTGATTGATTCGTTTTGAATCGGGGAAATTTTGTCTCAGACAGTCAGAAATATTATAATTCTGATCACTTATCAGTACATATCCATATTTTTATATCTATAAAAACAAAGCTGACACTTGTGAGACTTGATCAAAGGTGTAAGCATCACAGCAGATGCCTTTGTGTCAAAGTAACTGAGGATAAAACACAGAAAAACATGAAGGAGATTTTCCTGGCCTGGGATTTTATAGCAGATAAAAATATTCTGCAGTAGAACAAAAACGAACGAAAACCATTCATCAACATCTGAACATTACCTGATGCTGCTGAAGTGAAACAGAGCAAAGTTACAGAGGTTTTATTAAAGACACAGCTAAGCATTTTGCAATTCTGCATAATTTAAAAAAGTTTAAAAAAAAAACAGTGGCAGACAGCGCTGTAAACAACGGTAGACTGGTGGGTAATAAGCAAGCGAATAATGCAGAAAACAGAGAGAGAGAGAGAGAGAGCTCTGCATGAAGTGTGATTTTATCGTGGTGGAAGCAAAACAGCAAAAGTAAGAGGGAATTCATGACGATGTTTATGTGAAGTGAAACGTGAAGCTAGTTTGGATCTTCTTTTGCTGCTGGTTCAGTCAATATTGTTTGGAGAGAGATCAAACCTGGAGCTTCAGAATCGAGCGCAAAAAAGACAAACACAAAGAGCGGACCCACCGGCGCATCAGAATCAGTGAGCTGTCGGCTTTCAGTCCCGACAGCATGTCCATACGTGCCGTCGGGTGAGAAAGCAGACATCTCACTGATTCAGGATTTTAATGAATCGATATCACGTTATCCAAGCTAGAATCGATTGTAATCGATAAATCGATAATCAAAACCCACCCCTAATGTTAATAGACCTCTCTGCACTGAATCATACTTGTTATTAATCTCAGTCTCTCTTCCACAGCATGTCAGCTTCCTTTTATCCTGTGTTCTTTCTCTCACCCCAACCAGCTGCGGCAGACTGGTTGGCCTTATCTGCAGGTGGTTCATGCTTGCTCATATTGATTCATGTGATTGTTGGGTTTTTCTCTGTATGTATTATTGTAGGGTCTCCCTTACAATAAAAAGCACCTTGGGCGACTGTTGTTGTGACTTGGCGCTGTATAAATTAAATTGAATTGAACTTCCAGAGATGTCATCAAAGTTTCTGTTCCTCTGTAAAGCTGTGCCTGGGACAATAAGACAAAAAGACTCGCTTCTGGAACATAGAATTAAACGCTGAGACAACACTGATGTCATCAGGCCAATCAAGCAGCTAAAACGGGTTTACTCCGCCTTAGTGACAGAGTGAGGAGCTCACACATATCGATGGAGTTCAGAGTAGAGCTACTGCGCCTTCACTTTGGTTGAAGCCAGCTAAAGTGGTTCAGACAAATAGTCAGGATGGCTCCTGTGTGTTTCTCTTTGAACGTTTTCTGGGAATGCCCAGCTGGGAGCAGATGGATGGATGGACAGGAAGTGCATCAGTGTATCTCACCTGGATTCCTGGTGGACCTGCAGGCCCAACTGGTCCTTGTTTTCCTGTTTGACCCTGTACATCAAGAAGTAGTAAAACCTCAACTTCAGTTTGCACATGAATTTGCTGGTACTAACGTAACCGAAAAGTCTAAAAGTGTAACTTGTCTTTATCAAGGAATTTAAATATAAAAATCATGAAGCAATGGGGAAAAATGTCAACTTACAGTTGCTCCTTTATCTCCAGGTTTTCCATCTGCTCCATCTTTTCCAGGCTCACCCTATATGGGAAAAATATCCAAATGAATTTGAATGAGTGTGAATATCACTTGCAGAACCAACATAACTGATGAAAAATATCTGTAAAATTAGGCTCATGGATAGAGTTCTGTGGGTAGAGTAATCTCACAGTTTTTCCAGGAAGTCCAGCTGGTCCGACAGGTCCCTCTGCACCAGTGCTGCCCTAAATCCACAGCAGGAATTGCACTGAATAAGTCAGCTCAAACCTCAAAGAGAGGGTTCTACTGAAGCTGTCAGCTGCAATAACATTAGGGATGTGCTATAAAGACATGCCTCATTAAATGGATGATGATTCCAATTACCTTTTCACCGGGGGTTCCAGCTACTCCCGACTTCCCTGGCAGACCCTAGGAACAAAAACATGTCACGAAAACAAACTGAAAATGTTTGTGTCATTGCCTCACGTCTGTTTCTGTGAGAAGCAATAATTAACATTAACAGGAAACGGGGTCAGGGAATTAGCATAGCAGTGAAGTAGCATAAAACGTTACTTAACATTAACAGAAAGTCAATTTATAACACTTATAACTGTTTGAGAAACAGTAGTAATAAAAATCTTTAGGTACAAAATAGCACACTGGAAATAAGTCACACAGCCTATAGTAAAAACACTGTCCTTTTATCTACTGTGCTGTTTGTGAATTCACATTTACCATTCAAGTCACATCTGTATCCTCTCATCTCACAGCCTTACAGCCAACAGTAGGTGTGGTGTGCCCTTCCTGCAGGTTGTTTGACTTTAATGTTTTATTTAGCTGACCAGCTTTGTTGCTTCAGAGAGAAGCTCGTCCTCTAATTTACCAGCGTCACTAGCTTCGCAATGAAACGCTAATTACTGGAAATCGTAACCACAGAGGATATAATTCAATTGCAGGTTTAACAGAATTTACAAAAATTAAGTTTGACTTACTGGAATACCCACAATCCCCCTGACACCAACAGCTCCAGGAGTGCCGGGCTCTCCCTGTTGAGGAGATGCATAGTTTAAGTGTGCACAGATTGTTGTATGCAGTATAAAAGTTTACTTTTGTTGAATGTGTGTTCAACGGTTTCCAAAGAAACCAACATGGCGTCAGCCAAAAGTCCAATGGACGCCATACTACACCCATGATGCATTCAGCAGAATAATTTGGTAAATCTTTGTTATTTTTTTGTCAGACATTTCAAGCCTGATAAAAAAAACAAAACATTAAAAGCAATATGCAATAATAATAAAGCAATATGCAATAATAATATTTGATGTGTTTCCTTCCTTCTTAGTTAATTAACTAAATACTTATATACTCTTAGATTTTTGGTTGAGTCAGCCTTTCTTCACCGTCACCATTAGCTTGCAGATTTGATGTATTTCTGTCTTGTATATTTTAGAACCAGGCCCATCCAATTCAATCTTTCCATGTCTCCCAGACAATTATTGAGTTTTAGTGTAGCATGCTGCACTTTTATTAGTAAAAAGATCACAGGGGATAATAGTTACCTTGGTGCCATCAACTCCAGGACTTCCATCTAAGCCATTATTGCCAGGCTCTCCCTGTAAAACACTATATATTAAGCAATGCTGTGCTAAAAATAAATGTCTCACCATTCATCCATTTTCTTCCACTACTACTTTATATCTTCCAGCTTACTCACAATATCTCCTTTTTCCCCTGGAGAACCCTGTGGTCCCTGAGCTCCCATGGCTCCCTAAACAAGATCAAATCACATTTTTTTTAAATGCTTTTCGAATTATGATTTGTTATATAAATCATCTTAGGTAGAGAGCAGGACTCACATCTTCGCCTTTAGGCCCCGGCAAACCCGGACGTCCACGCATTCCCTCCACACCCTGAGAGAAAGTTAGTTACAGGTTAAAGTACATCCTGCCCTTTTTCGCTCTTAGAGCAAATGCCAGAAGAGCAGAGGCCACGGAGCTGATCAAACTAAGACTGCTTACAGGAGCTCCAGGAGGACCAGTGGGTCCTGGGACACCGTTGAAGCCAGGTGGGCCCTGAGAATGGAGAAGAGTTAGCTTTCATTTACATGTACAAAGGTCCAAATGTCTGTGCCATCACTGTTAAACGTACTCTGTCTCCCTTCTCTCCCGGGGTTCCAGGGACTCCGATGGGTCCTCTTTGTCCCTATAAGGACAAAAGAGATTGTATTTTGTAGATATTTATCACTTTATATCTTTAGGGAGACATAATTTCATTAATATTAATACAGTGTAACCAAGGGAGAAGCTTCCCTACATCATCTCCCATGTGACCTGGTGGTCCTTGAGGACCCTGCTTTCCTGGTTCCCCCTGTGGAAAACCGCAAGTGTAAACACATTAACATCACATTTTGTGAGGGTGGAATGGTTCTTGGTGTCCTGCTGGTAGAGAAGCATAGCTCATTGCTACAAGGTAACTACTGTATGTACTGTATGCTCTGTCTGGTTTTCACTCTGCTTGTACCTTCTCTCCAGGAACGCCGTCCTTTCCAGGCTCACCATCCAGACCTTTGTGTCCCTAAAGGTAACAATCACATCATTAATCAATCTATCTATCTATCTATCTATCTATCTATCTATCTATCTATCTATCTATCTATCTATCTATCTATCTAGCTAGCTATCTAGCTAGCTATATATCTATATATCTATATAGCTATATATCTAGATATATAGATAGTATTTATATATACTATAAGTATTTATTAATGCCCATGTTTGCTGAAACATCTACAGTGTTATCACACACACCCTGGACTGAATGTAACATTACAAAAGGCCAACATGATCACTCTGGATCTAACGTGCCAGCTGACAGACATGCTGTCATGTCTGTTTGTGACAGTGGGGCAATAGCAAGGGTTAACTAGCTAGCTAGGGTTATCCAGGTAGCACTCTTGCCTACATTCAATGGACTACACTATATGGACAAAAGTCTTGGGCCACAGCACTTGGTGTCCCAGAACCTTTGTCCATATAGAGTATCTCTAATACAGTCAATCCCCATCAGCTCCTTTGTTAAAATGAACAGCTAAACAGTATTTAAAAGCATTTTTACAGCACGGTACAAAAGCTGTTGTGGGCTCTACAGAATGTTTACAGATTATTTTCTGAATCATACGAGTCACTGAACAGGAGTCCTTATTTTTGCTGTTGGTGCCTTTTGAAGTAGTTTCAGTGCAATTATTTGACAAATAAAATGGTTTAAATAAAATCGTCTGCTTATCCAATAACTTTCTGCTTCAACTTTGTTGTGTGGATTTCCATTATGTTATTAATGTGGCATGCAGCCCTAATTATAGCTATGTATATCTGTGCTTCGTTTGGTAAACACGGTTGATAATGTTAGCTGACAAATTAGCACGCCACTCTCTTGTCAAAATATGGTGACATATGGCTCAGAAAAAATAACATTTGGCTAATGTCATGCTAATGTCAAGAAATCAGTGGGTGCTGTCACAATAGTGACATCCAGAGATCTGAATCCATCTTTTATATACAGTCTCTTTGAGTTACATGTGAGAAAGGACAACTCTGGATAATGTCCTGACCTGATCGTCAGAGTTTCTACAGTTCATTCTTGCTGACTTGCTGACACTTATCGATGCATTGATGTTAGTCATTCCATCTTTGTTAAGGATGACGAGATGTTGAGCTTCACAGCCTATTAAGTAAACTTTAAGTCTAAAGCTACGCCTTGCAGAATGATATTAGATGGGATAGAAATGAAGATTTTTTGCAGTCCCATGATAACCTAAACATTTAAAAACCTCTCCCAGTCTGACAAGAATACTAATTTAAATGTCTGGTTTGGCTTTTAATTAGCTGAATCACTGAACATCCTTCATTAACATTCCTCACCTTCATCCCTGGTAGCCCAGGCAGCCCCTGGGGTCCAGCAGGGCAGGCAGCAGGACACTATAAACATACACAGCCAGTCAGATACTCAACAAGCGTGGCTGTTACCAGCCTCTTTTTAACATGACTCATTCTGGTCACAAATTCACTGTCACCACTCCAATTGCCATGCATCCAGGAAAAATTTGGCAGCATATAAGACAGAAAAACACTCACAGCTTCCCCACTTCCCTCATTGCTGGCACCGGGCGGTCCCTAAAACACAGCAGAGTGACATCTAAAACAGCCACAGGGGGTTAGACGTTCACAGAAATCTAAGTTCCAGATTTGAATGTGTGAAAAGAGACTGCTGCATGCGGGACCATCACATGCTCGTGATTTCATACAGAGATCTGAGCTCAGGACGAGATTCGTCCGCAAGGAAAGGGCTAGTTACAATGTGTGCTGTTAGCATTGCTAAGAACTAAGACTGGAAGTACCGGGGATCGAACCACCAACTTTGATTGGTAGACAACCCCATGTGTGCTGTTCTACCATGTATGTATATAACGTAGGGAATGTATGAAATAATAAAGTCTCACATGATAATAAAACCAGTGTTGGATCAGGTTCTTACCACACGCCCTGGTGGGCCAGGAGGGCCAGGAGGCCCTGGAACCCCGGGTCCTCCTCTAGGCCCAGGTGGACCCTGCAATAACACATTTAATATCAAATACATATCGACAAAGCAAAAAAAGTCCTCTCTGATGTAGTGGCTGTTTTGGAACTGATAAGATGTCTTTTAAAAGCACTAAAAAGTTTTCAGTTAGTTCTTTATTCTTTTGATTTTTATTCTGTGTTTGTTTGTTTGCCTTTAAAATGTGGTATTCTTGTTTTCTTGGTGTTATGTATTATTACATTTCCTGTTTGTATTTTTCGTGCTATTTGAAGTCATTCTTTGAGGTTATCTTTGGTTTTGGCTTCTGTGTTCTTTAGTTAACCAGTATTTACTTTCCTGGTTATTGCGCCCTTGTGTTAAAGTCTCGTTTACCTCCTTTTTTTGTGGGTTCTTTATGGTTGATTTTCAAGTCTGGTTATTTGAGTCTACTATTCTTAGTTTGGTCACTCTCACATTATCTTTTAGTTTGTTCCCTTTGTGTTTTTATTCACTTCCTCCTTCTGTCTCATCTTTGTCTTTCTACGCTCACCTGTATGATCTTTCTATCCTACCACTGTGTCGAGGTAATCCTATCCCCCCTGCTGATTCATGTCGCACTTCCTGTTTTATTTTGGCAAGGGGCGTTCTCTGAGTCTTGTGTTGCTTTTAACTTCCACCCATCTTATAATGCCTCTAGCTGTGTGTCCCATCTGTTACCTGTTATTATTGTCTCAGTCTCCACTTGTTCATTGTTGTGTCATCCCTCATAGCTGCGTGACACCCTAACATTCATCCTGCTCTGAGTTTCCCTGATAATACGTGCTTCCTGTTCATTTCTATCTTTTTGGATTCCCTTGCTTGGTTCCTTGTGTGTTCCTGGAATTTTGCACTTATGAGCATTACCTGTTTACTCCTGCGTCTTGTGTTTGGGTCCACAATAAACAGCTCACACAGCCAACTTATGACAATATGAAGTTGAGACATTGCTGGAGCAGTAATGTCTCAAAATCATTTTACCTCCTACCTCCACAAAAACACATTTTCATACATGGCTGCCCCATAACAGCGTGGCATTGATGCACAAGCTTCAACAGTGAAGCTCCTGTTATAATTCTCACCAACATCATTGTTGCAATAAAGTACAACTATGGGTTGCAATAACATGCTTCCACAAGCAAGCTGTGGGAGCTCTTTTTATGGGACTTTATGTTGTACACCTATTCCACAAAAACATTCTGACCTCTGGTCCAATGTTCCCCTCATCTCCTGGGGTTCCTGGTTTTCCTGGAGGTCCCTGCCAGACATGAACAGAAACCAGATAATTCACCAGTAAGGCCATGCACATGTGAGAAACAAAACATCAACATCTGTAGCAAACACATACAGGAGGTCCTTCTCTTGCTGGACCCTGGAAAGGAGACACAGAAGAAGGAACATTTATCACATCGTCGTCATTTAGTGTCATTTCCATATGCTTTAAATGAGAATTCTTTCCACTTACAGCAGGACCTGGAGGTCCAGGAAAGCCAGGAAGTCCCTGCGATGAAAAGCAGAGAAAATCAGTACATTGTCAATTATTTCCTGTAAATCATGGATTTGAATGAAAGTAAATGTTGACTCACTCTCTCTCCTACAGGCCCTCTGGGACCCATTGGACCAGCTGTACCCTGCAGACAGTCAACATACAGTCAAATTAATGTGGCATCCTTACACTACAACACAGAATGTTTGTAACAATTTTTAGCAAGCACATTTTTATCCTTAGCTTGAAATACATACATATATTTACACACACACGCACACACACACACACAAACAGGCAGCACTGGCAGGTATAAAAAATGTGTGTCAGGTGCTGTTTCCTACAGCAGGTCCTGGAAGACCAGGCAGGCCTCTCTGTCCAGGAAGACCGATCTCCCCCTGCTCTCCTTTGCTGCCCTAGGAAACAGACACAACAAGAATAAAACTGTTTTATCTTCTTCCTGCATCTTCCTGCCCCGTTGCTTAGATACACAGAGGCAGAGCCAGTCAACATTTAATCAATGAAAGGTGGGCCGCACTCGACGATCAACCGCAAGATGAGCTTGTGTAAGGCTATGTCGAAAACAAAGGAGGTGTGACTGTGAATGACAAAGGCACTGCTTAACATGAGGCCTTTATTTGAACCAGGCTTGTGTCTGCTACTTAGCATGCCTTTATTCCTAAATTTCTCTTTTAGCATAAATGCTAATATTTTAGTAGAAAGCCTGCTCTTCTTGGGAAACTTAATTGTTGTACACTTTTATTACAAAGTCACAAAGACATCTCAGTTATTATTATTATTTTTTAATGAAACATTTGTAGGTATGCCATATGCAACAATACCCAGACAGGATTAAAGGATGAATGAATGAAAGAAAACAGGGCACCATAGTCAAGATTTCACTGCTATATTAAGAAGTTTAGAGCAGCACATTAAGTGGCATTCACATCATATGAGAACTCCCACCCACGCTACCCACTGAGCACTCCCCCTTTTTTATTTTTGGCCATTCGTTTAATGGAGGAAATTGATTTATTTGTGACAAAGCTACTTGTGATCAAATTAAACTGGTAGAAGAAAGATCAATATACTGCAACACCAAGACTTCAAGAATTCAATTTTATTCATATAACCCCAAATCACAACAGTAGCTGCCTCAAGGCGCTTCCTAGTGTCAGGTAAAGACCCTACAATAATACAAAGAAAACAGAGAAAACCCCATAAAGCAAATGGCCCCCTGGGGGTGTCCAAATTCATAGGCTGCATCCTCCTGAGGACCTGGCCTTCACGGTCTACGTGGGCCGGATCCTCCGAAGGTCGGGTAGGCCGGAAGTGAGCGGCTGCAAAATTGGACGGTCTAGCCTTTTGCGTCAGCAGCTGTCTCGCTCCTGCATCTTTCTATCTAAAATATAACAGGACACTGGCGTAAATTCACGATCATTTCACACTTCTGTGTAATCAGTTTTCTGTTTGACGTTTATTCAGCTGTGTTAAAACTATAACTTTAATCTCAGCCAAACCGATTTACTCACACTGAAAAAAGCCAAAAAATAACATTTTTAAGTTATCTAAGTGACATATATATTATGTTTAACCTGAGTAGCAAAAGACCGCGGGGGTTTGAAAACGATGTGCCGGGAGTTTGGTGTTCTCGCCCCAGCTAGCTATCGAGCTGGTGGGTAACAGACGTCTCCGATAAACCGAGCAGATATTTGAAGTTTACACAGCTACATTCTCGCCTAAAAATATCTCAGACTCAGAAAGAGTGATAAGAGTAATATTAAAACTAAGTAGCTGATGCCATTGTTGGAAACTGGAATTGGCTGGGCCGCACTATGAATTCTGGGATATGGTGGAAGACGAAGGATACACCCGACCCATCCTTCAAATCTGGGGAAAAGGAGGACGCATTTGTCAGCTGCATTTGGAGGAGTCTTCGAATTTGGACAGCCTTTGTCGCGTCGCTGTGACGTAATCGGCCTACAAATGCGGCGTCAGGAGCAATGTTCCCTCTAAGCTGCGCACGTGCGCAATTGCGCACTGCTGGCACGGTCCCTGCACACAGAAAATCTGCGTTGCGCACAAAAAAAAATCTAACCTGAATTGAAATTAAAATTAAAACTTTAACAATTCTGTTTTGCAGTGTTAGTCAGTAAGTGACTGGCTGCTCCTGTATGGGATTAGAACGATACCACCTTATCCCATAGTCCAGCCAATAATGCGATTCACATTCACATACGCAGCTAATCAACGTCGTTGACAGGCTATGACAGCGTCCTTATGTGCCGACACCGGTGTTTTAGCTAGCAAAGCGGCGTGGCTGATGTGGAGTAAAGTCACGTTAATGACAACGTGAACAACCATTGGAGATGTGAGCAGGACAGACGGAACAATTGACGGAAAAAGTGTGGACTTTATACCAGTTTTTAAATTGTGTTGATAGGCCACGTAAAACCAGAGTTATGATAAAAATATCTGCAATGTTTGGTTTTCTTCCTGAATACTATCGTTGTTTATATTTACTGCGGGAAGAAACGGTGAAAACAGCGTTTTATCAGGAAAACGCTCGAAAGCGCTCTCCGCCTGTGAGCAAAACCAAAACACCCCCACCCTTTCCTATTGGTCGAAAAAAGTACCATGTCGACCAATCAAAAAATGATATGGCAACGTGGCATCTAGTTGTTAAGAAAAGGGGGGAAGTTTTAGGAGTGACGGCGGTGTTTTGAGATGTGAGAGATTTGAGACGTTTAGCGGAAATCTTGTGTAGTCAGTGTGTAGTATAGTCAATAGTTTTGTTGTGTGTCAGAACAATGAGGCGACTGCTGAATGTTACAGGTGTTACAGCAGTGATACATCTCCTGTTGTCAGGCCTGCAGGTATCAGGCTGTTGTTCTCCTTTATCTCATAGTGGACAGAAATTATTTTTTGGAGTGGCACAAATAATTTGTGTGGCATCAAATTTGATGCAGAACAGCTGATTGTTCTGTAAATAGTTTGAAATGTTTATTTAAAAACGCCTTTGCTGCATTAAAAAAAAATAGCTGCAAAAAACTTTGTTGTTTGCCAAACTGAGTTACTTTTTTGAAGAAGTAACTATATAATTAATTGCCCAGCATTGGTCATTATATACTGTATTTTGCAGACAGAGATACAGGACTCTCTCCCAGACCACAGACTCAGACTCATAATACAAGTCAGAGCTTTATAGAAATAAAAAGAAAGTTGTGTTTTCAAAATTGGAGTTCAAGTTATTTTTACTTCCAGTAGTGTTAACATACTACACAGGTCATGAACAAGATTTTTTAAATTTTCATTGTAAGTGGGCTAAAGCAGTTAATTAAAAGTAGTCTAACATAGATGTAAATGCTGTAATTTGATTATTTTAATAAACCATGTAACTTGGATGGATTAGATGCTGGCGTGACCACAGTGCACACGTATTTAAGAGTGTGGCTGAGCTCCAGTCAGCGCTGGATCCTGGAGTCAAAACTCGTTTAATCCTTGCTAACCTGAGTGCGTTTGTGTGTTACTGGGAATCGGAGAGCAGAGTGCTTTTGGAGTCATGGTGTTGGGAACAGCAGTTTTTGGAGTTGCTACTTTTCACCTTTCATGGACATCTGCACTATGTGGGATTCAGAGAGAATCGCCACAGGGCCACAGTGCTGGGATTTGTATATAGCCATGTTGTTTTTCCACTCACTGTAAATAAATCCACTGTTCATTTTAAGAGTCCTGTATTTTGGGTCCTCCTTTTCACTGCTACTCCACAGTCTGCCACCGCATGACACTAACCTATTTAATCTCTTAATATCCAACAGATCTCTAGCATTTGGGTTTTGCTGTGTTTAGCCATATGCTAACCAACAACATCTTCAGAAGATTAGAAGTTAAAGTAGAAGCAGTAGATGCATTTTGGCCTGACAACTCTTCTTTTTAATTTGGCTGTACCAAATGGGAAAAACATCCACAAAAAACTGAATGTTAACCCAAGTTGACCCTTTTCCTGTTGAAGCCTCTTGGAAATTAAGTATTTATGAACACAGGCCCTTGTCAAAGATCCAAAAACTGCAACTCCTCTAACAGTCACATGAGGCTAGTTCCCTGTAATTCAAGAGGTTAGAGGTCCTGATAAAGTATCAGGGTTTCAGACTGACTTTGGGTTCCTGTGTTTTCACAAGGCTTTGGTCATGTTACACTTTCAGTGTAGGAAACTTTGCCAGAATAACTGTTAGCTGTCAGTGACCAGGTGGATGTTCTGAAGTTAATTTATCCAGATTATTTCAACACTCTCTCACTGGAGACACACTACAGAAGTAACAGGATTGGTCTACAAAGAAGTGTTAGCATAGTAAGCAATGCCGAGTCATATTGTGTCAGACAAATCTGTTTTGAAACTGTGTAACTGAGCCGCGATGTGAATCATTTCCCTGGGGTATCATATGACAAACAAACACACTGAGAGGGAGAACGCAGCCTCGAGGTACGTCGTCAGTAAATCATTTTGCGTTTAATACTCACAGGAGCGCCAGGACTGCCAGGAGGCCCTGGAAGACCCTGGAGAGATAAATAAAAGAAGTCAAATAAGGGAGAAAAATACTCACTCTGTGCTAATGGAAGTAGGAAATACTTACATCTCTTCCATCTCTGCCATTTTCTCCTGCTGGCCCTCGGGGGCCCTCTGGGCCAGGGGTACCTGGGGGACCTGGGATTGATTTTTCAGGCTGACAGAAGAGACAAACAAACAATTAGCATATTATCACAGAAAACTTGAGAAATGCTAGATAACTGAATTTAAATGTTCAATCTAAACACTTGTGTAGAACAGAAGATAAAGTCTTTTTCAGCATAAAGGCTTCTTCTTCACAGATTTAGTTATAATCTATGGAAATTATCTCTGTGCCACCTGGTTTTAAGTTACTTCTGGGCACATGATTTGATGTACAAATGTAAGAATGGTCAACCTATGCAATGCTAAAAACAAATAATATCACCACCATTTATTAGATACAGAACAAAGCATTAAGGCAATTAGGCAACTGAAGCACTGAAACAGATTATTGGTTTAAAATCACAAAGCAAAAAGAAAGTAGAGATGAAAAATAAATACCTCAGCATTGGCATACATCTGAAGAAGCAAGAGAAATCAGATAAAGGGAGAGTTAGTGAAAGTAGTCACACCACCCTCACCAAAAGTGTCAGCAAAAGCGCTCTGGTTCACAACAACGGCAGTGAGTGATGTCATGCTGTCATTTAAATACAAAGCCCCGTAAACAGTACCCACACTCCCCGTGTTAGCCTGAGAGCTAATAGAGTGCACCAGGGCAGGAAATGAGTCTGTCCACAGGGTGTACAATCAGTCACATTTTGATGAAAGTGATTGAATTAAAAAAATAAAAACAATTCTCACTAATCCTAATTCATTGCACGGCAGAGTTCACAGAGCACGAAATGTGAGACTGCAGAGTGGCATTTTCATCGCAGGCAGCCATCTCATTAATCACAGTAGAAATGAAACATAATATTTGATTATAAATTAAATTATAAACAGAGAATAACTGGGACACATTGTTGAGGCAGAGAGTAATATTCCCGGGGTTGGAAAACTTAGTGAAAATTGAGTCAACTGCACAAGGAGTAACTATTCCTATACTTTAATTTTATTTTTAGGTATACGTTTTAATTATGCTTTTAAAAAACAACAACAAAAAAAACCCCTCTTTCTTGCTACATCCTGTGCAGTTAATTGCTCATAGTAGTGTCTGACTGTATACATCAGATTTTCAGGAGAAAAAAAAAATCACACTGATGATATAATAAAGGGATCAAAACCTCATGTATCAATTACGATGCACTTGGTGTAACAGGGTTAAAGTTACCCCTTTTCCGCTAATAAAACTGCATAAAGATGGCTGTTTGGTTTCTCCATTAAATACATACATTTGTTTTAAGGCTGTTTTTCACCTATTGAAGTTAACTCCCCTTTAAATATTGCAGTTAACTGTGGATATGCTTTGCTAACCAAGTTAGCTAGTGTCAACACGTATTAGCTAACAGTAAAACTGCATAAATAAAATAAAACTGCATATAGAGAGGGTTGTTTGTTTGTATTTCATTTTAAGGCTGTCTTTTTTAACCCTCCAAAGTTAGCTCCCCTTTAAATATCATAGTTAATTGTGGATATGCTTTGTTAACCAAGTTAGCAAATTAGCTAATAAGTGTTTATACTAGCTAACAATATGATATCGCAACTTTTTTTTAAAAAAAAGAAGGCCAATATGGCTGCAACCAATACGCTTACTTCAAAATGCTGAGTCCAGGCACCAGTGGGTGGTGTCACAGTTTATATATACAGTCTGTAGGTTTAAAGTAGCTCCTAAACAGCTCTTCCTCCAACAAATGTTTGTAGGACAACAGCTCAATGTTGACAATAAAAAATAAAGAGCTAAAAGTAAAACTGCTTGGCGAGGTGTTTGTTACACTTCTGCAGCTCTGTCTCAGCATTTCTGCCGCTTCCCTTCAAAAACACTGGAAGCTCCATCAACCTGAGTAAAACCACAAACCACAACAGATGCTGAGCAGATCCTTGTCTCCGCTACTGTACCTCAGAGGGAGGCAGCTCATTGCAGCTTTCTCTCTGGGCTCTCTTTGGGTCGCAGTGTATCAGCATCCACTGGAGCTCAAACTGTAAAAAAGACATGGTAACATGTGGAATTATTTTCATAAATGAAACTGAGAAAAGAAAGGGCTTTGAAATGCTTCTTCGTGGTGCTGTTACTTCTTTGTAGCTTGGAATCAATGCAGTCTATATGGGTTGTTGAGCTTGATTTTCCACCAATGTGATTTTCTGCAGGGATTAAGTCCCCCCCCATCCCCATCCTTTTTTCCTACTGGGACCCAGCTGAGCAGATTTGCTGTGACAGCAGCACTTTAGAATTATAGCAGAGCTCAGCACACACATAAACCTGAATGTGTTGTTCTCAAAGAGCACAATTTCCCTGATAATGCTCGTAAGGAGGGTGAAGATTATTAAATAGAGCAGGCAGTTCTCCATACTTGCTTACCACTACGGAGGCGTTGGGATCAGCATCCAGCCTGCCAATAAGAGTGTCTCCCTCTGTGTTGATGGAGCCTTTGCCTTTGATGGGTTTCTGATCAACAGGCTGGCAATCCACATACAGCGTGACCTGGTCGTGCTCTACGCCGATCATCACCTTATGCCACTTGGTGTTAAAGAGCACAGAAAGGCCGGGGAAGGTGACTGTCTGCAGATTTCCATCGGGGCCTGTCAGGAAGTACTCCAGAGCCTGCTCGTCGCCATTCAGCCGTAATCCGGCCTGCTTATAGCCATCTTCGTCAACTATCTGCCAGATGTTCCACACCTTGCTCACTGTGTTCTTGATCATGCGGAAGGTCGTCATGAAGGAGTACTCATCTGGGAAGCCGCGAGGAAAGTTGAGTCTGAGGGGGAAGTGAGGAGCAGGGGTTCAAATCCTCTGGTTTCTGCCAATCACACCAAAATGCACCGCCACTCACCCAGCCGGGTTAAAACACTCAAAATATCTCCGATGTCAGAGTTAATTTATGATCAGCACTTAGCAAAACTACCATCAAATCAAGTGCAAGACTTGGGTAAAAATAACTCAAAGCCCTGTCGTCATTGTTTTTGAGATTCAAATTAAAGGCACACACTTCAAAGAAACAAAGAGAGGTTTTAAATTGTGCTATTATATCACAAATCAGATACTGTGAGGGAGGCTGTCTCAGTGCATAAATCAGTAGCTCAGTCACAATATGCTACCCTGGTTAGCATCCAGACTGGTGCTTTCTGTGTTTTTGACAAGCCAACGTCTCGGTGGGTGGTGCATTCATAGATGGACTTTTACCACCTAGTAAATGACTAAGGTGAGGTAATAAAAACCCAATAAAACAAATGAAGAGCTTTCTCTTCAGCTAAGTGCTGCGAGTATGTGCTGCCTTTGCCCTGCAGACGACAAGAGCAGGAGTGCAGCTGAAGCAAAGACTTCAAAACACAGTCTGTGCGACTGGACTTGTGAGGTTGGGGGAAAAACAAGTATTTACATTTAGCATGACTGAACCAAGGGGCATAGATGCAGGGTGCCAGCAACTTACATAAGAGCTTCGAAGGAAAGCTGGCCTCCAGGAACAGATTAGCCAAAACAGACTGGAGCAGGCAAGCTGGGAAACAACAGGAGGCATCTCTGCTTACGTAACATTTTGTTCTAGGACAAGTTACTGGAAATTAACCTGTAACATTTGCCAGGTTATTGGGCATCTGGGGTTAGGGTTAAGACTTAACATGTTAAGGTTAACATGAGACTTCAAGTGGTTTTTGAATAAAACGGACTGATGAGCATGAGGCTAGAAGAAACCCCAGCTGTAATCTTGACCCGACACGTGTCTGCAGTGAGCCGGTCCATGTTAAGAGGCTATGTCACCGGGGAAATCTTGATATTTTAGTTGCTGTAATGATCAGGTCCCCAGGTTTACTATATGTCCATTTTTGACAGGATCCTGGCCATCTGGACACGCAGCTGAACACTTTCTCTAACATCTACTTCAATTCTGCTGCCACAACACCTGCATTCATTTCAGATTTCAGCTCTTTATTGTATCATATTTTTTATTACCTTTTTAGCTCTTTACCCACTCCACTTTTTTGTATTTTCTATTTCTGTTATTACTGAATGCCTTCTTTACTGTTTGGGCTGTGACACTGACATATTTATTTTATGGAGCTAAGATGTTTTTCATGTTTTGTCTGCTTTACCACAGTAAACCCAACCTTTGGCATAAATAAAGCATTTCTTCTCTCATAAATCTTCATCAAGAAAGGTGGAGGTTAAACTATTCCATGTGCCAAGTGCCAAACTGATAACTAGTATTTCAGGTATGATGTGATATTAGCAGACAAACCCCTCGAAAGGAGGTGGGGTTCACCCTGGACACGTACTCAGTCTAAGAAAGGGCCAAAAACAGAGACACAAACAATGACTTTGGGCTGTGGCAGGAAGCAGGAGTAGCGGGAGACAATGCAGAGAATATTCTCCATGCTAACAGACTCAAACCCAGGACTTGTGAGGCAACAGTGTCAACCACTGAACCACTCAGCCACACTGCTGCAGGTCTGTTCCCATTAAAAGTAATCTGTGGCTTCCTACTATTGCCAAGTGCTTACTTATATTGGATTGTCAGAGAACTGGTGTAGTGACTGCGATCCATTATGAAAGCCCCCAAGAGTGGCTTCTTAGTCTCCCAGGTAGGATTCCACTTAGCCTTCAAATAATGCCCACTATAGTTGTGTTTTATTATTAAAAGGACTGACAGGAGTAATTACACTAGAAGCATTAAAACAAAGCGTGACAGCCAACGGGAAATATTGAAGCCCTTCTCACGCTTCCCACCACACAAACAAACAGGCAAGAAACACAATCTGTGTGCCTATTACTGGAAATGATGGTTAACATGGTAACGTTTGCAGATCATGGTTAAAAAATGTTAAAAAAGTAGTCCTTTGCACATCCAGATTACTACAGCTAACCTTTAATTACAAACTAGCAAAGATCCTCACAGGAAGCCAGAACTGTTGTCAGTACATGCTATGGTACGCTCATACCTAAATGTCTGAAGGTAAGTACAACTTAAAGTTGGCTAAAAAAAAGAAAAAAAAGAAAGAAAAAAAAAAGTGGTGAATTATGTTTTTTTCTCTTATCCTGACAAAACAGCTTCAATCAGGGTCTAAGTTGCTATTTCTCTGCACTCACTCAAACACATCCAAAAATACCCTGACTCTTTGTGTTTCTAAGAGATGCCAAATGCGTCCTGACATGTTTTTTCCTCAAACAATTATACGCCGCTCGCCGAGCAGCAACATCTGTGCCAGACCTGTAATAATGCAACACCTGCATGAGGGCTGGTGCTGTTTGACATTTTTAAAAAAAATCAGCTTCTTTAAAGATGCCCCTGCTTTACTTACATAGTTGGAATTTGGAAGTTGGCCTCTCTGTCGAGGCGGTAGGCCACCTGGAGGTTTGTGGAGCCATCCACTTTCCTCACACCTTTCAGGGGAATAACATCCAGCTGGAACTGAGTGATCAGATCAAACCCTACATGGGATAATGACACGATGGCAGGATTGAATGTGATGGAAGCAACACGTCTCAAAAACATTTAGATGGGCCAGTAAAAGGCTGGAAATTTTAAAAAGCAGCAAATATCACATATTGTGAATAAAACATGGGTTTACAACGGCGTCCCCAATTCGACCAGTACCGGTCCGTGAGTCATGTGGTACCGGGCCACAAGAGTTGAGGCTCGGGTGTGAAATTTATGGTTTTCAGGGTTTTTATCGTTATTTTTTGTAATCGTTTTTATCGATAACTCGGTTTCCCTGGGTCTTTTCTCATGTGTTATGAATGGAAATATTTTGTTGTATTTATCCACGACACCTTAAAGACCAGTCCGTGAAAATATTGTTGGACATAAACTGCCCATTACCCGCGTGAGTAACGCGCAGAGCAATTACATTCTCTTCCACTAGAGGGCAGTACAACTACCTGCTATAATTAAATGGTTTACCAACTACCATTAAAGCAGAAGAAGACGAAGAAGCAATTACGTAGTCATGCTGTGAGTGAAATGATGCAGCACGTAATAGCAATAGATAAATATTCTCCGTGAAAATATTGTCGGACATAAACTGGTCCGTGGTACAAAAAAGGTTGGGAAGCGCTGGTTTGCGAGATTTGCAGATCTTTGCGTACTGTTTCTCTTTACATTTTGCATAATGTCCCTACATATTCAGAACAGAACTGGGTTTGCAGTATTAGTGCTGATCCCATTAGTGTGAAGAGAACAACAATATCATTAGCATTATGATTAGCACTGCACATAACATGAGCATTACTGTAAGTTTAAACATTTCAATAACAATCATTTTGATTTTACTGTCTGTGATTCCACATCTACTCACAGTAATATTAGAATCGTTAGCGGTTTTGTGTCACACCATTCCTGTTACATTCATGTGTATAGTAGTGATCAGCACTTTTGTTGTATAGCTCGTCTGTAGAAACAGCTTTCATGTGCAGTGCAGCCTGTTTGAAATGATCTTATGACAAGGCAACGAATCAGTTGTTGCTTCAGCTTCTGTACATTTACTACATATGTTTGTTGTATTTACATTGACACAGTTTAAGTTGGCAGGAGTTACAGGAGCTTGCATGGATAAAATATTAATGAGATGCATTCACTGTATGGGGCAGGCTGATTTCCAATCCTTGCCAAATCGTCTTTCTATACATTTAAAGTGTAAACTCTTCCTTATGAACAGGATGTAAACAAAGACGCTTTTTACTTTATTGTAAATAACTTAAAACCACAGAGCAGCGTGTGAGCAGATGTGTAGGAGTGAACAGAGCAGCAGTGCCGAGCGGTTACAAGCTGCTGAGTTTGTATTGTTCTACGGTTTTGTTAAACTCAAGTGGAACATTTTATTTGCCTCATTTGAAATCTTGAGGCATTAGGCAGCCCACCCTGTTTCTCCAATTAAACTCACCGCCTTCCTTTTCTCTTTTAGGGATTTTCTAGACTTGGATTTGTTGTTTTAAAGCTCCTGTTGTATATTTTCAAAGAGTGTCCCACTAAGTATTTTACCTGGAAGGTCATCTTGGCCACTTCTTATTGGTGGGCAGACAGAATCTCCATCCAGTCTGTTCAGGTCCAGTTCTGACAGGACAAAAAGAAAAGAAAAAATCCTGCTGCACTTGTTGTTTGCTTTAAATATGGCAAGGCTAATATATAATACTGGCCACTTTCATTCATTTGTCATAGACAGCAACAAATAGAAGCAAGGTCTGGATTAACATCACAAGGTTCATTCTGTTCATCTGGATGTAGCTGAAAATGCTACATCCAGATGAACAGAATCAGCCTTTTGGGATTTACTTAGCTGGATGATTGAGCACGCATTAAGACAGTTGCAGTTCTCAGTTCAGCTGCAGTTCAGACTAATCAGAGCAGTGTTTGAAATTTATAATACAGATCTCTCAGCGCCCTGTTCAGAATATTCCATCAAGGTCAGAAACTACAACAGGTAGAAAAAGCCACATGTTATTAGGAACACTTTAGCGGGGTAATGTGGAAGTGATTTATCAAAATTACAACCTGCTATACATCCCACCACCATCCTATTTCTGCTTTCATCATTAATTTTACACATTTATTCTATAATTTTATGTTCATAATAAAAGACTGGACATGTTTTACATCACAACAAGTTTACAGTTTCTAGTGAAAAACGCTTTCATCGTCACAGAAAATCTATTTGTGTGATGTGCCAGAGGAGGGCGCTATCCTGACTCCTCACAGTGCAGTTGTTCAGGAGGAAATCCTCGTGAATAACTCTGTGAAACGAAGATGGTGAGAGCCAGAGGGGCTCCCCAGTCAATGACCTGACTCAGCTCATTTACAGCGAGCGGCGTGAACACAACACATCTGGAAGTCGTTCCCACATCCCCATTAAAACTGCTGAGAAATGAGATAAAGTGGTGAGACGATATTTATAATCCCATATTTACCACCACTAAATACTTATCTGACTGTGCATGTGGGCCTCAAGTTGTTAAAAGTTACTGCTTGCCGCAGCGTTACGCTCAGAAAGCCAGTCATTAGTGCAACGAGCTGGAGATGAACCACAGTTAAAATGCCACGTGCATCTGCATGTGTGCGCCTGGATAATGAGGCGAATTCCACAAAGTGGTGCACAATCTGTGGCTGGTAGTTTTACTTTTTGTCTGCCCCAAACAAGAGCGGGGAGTGAGTCTGCCGCGATTATCAGAGTGCACGTTTAATCCGATGTACTGCCACCACACAGACCGGCACAATATGTCAATAATATACTATTTATAGCTTTTGATTTGTGACTTCTAATGATGAGTCTGGCTTATCAAAGGTCAGCATTTGGGTGTTAACAGTAACCTTCTTTCTTTGTGTTTACAAGACAGAGTCACAGCAAAGGTGTAATCCATGTAAGATATGGGACTGATTTGTGTCGTGTCAGGTGACTCCACACTGCACTGTAATGTGACTTACGACCAAGAGCTGGAGTGAGGAGGAAGGACAGAAGAGCCACACAGATGGGGGAGTAAGCCGACATCAATAGATGGCACGGTTGCTTTCTGTTCAGGAATGATGGAGAAACATCAGTATCACACTCACAGGTCTCATTCTCTTTGACTGAGTTTATAACACTACACATGAATAACACGTAGCAGGTGACCTCTGTGTTTTCTTTGCATTGCAGTTAAGATAAAGGAGAAAAAGAAAAATGCTGTATGTGATGTTGATGCTGCATGAAGTTGGAGAAATTGTTTGACAAATACCTTTTAGATTATGAATGGAACAAAGATTTTTGCTACATGATTTGAAGATCAACTATATTTAACTTGGAGAAATCTAAACCTCGGAGCCATAGATAAATCAGTCATCTCACTGCGTTACAGTAATTACAGTGATCTATGGTAAATATTAAAGCTACTATAGTCATTTCAGTTTTATTTCAATAAGGGGTTAAACCAGTGTTTTCCAGCCACTGTGCCGCAGCACACAGGTGTGCCATGAGAAATGATCAAGTGTACCGTGGGAGATTATCTGGTTTCACCTGATTGGTAATCTAAGCCAGCGGTCTCCAACCCCCGGGACACGGACCGGTACCGGTCCGTGAGTTGTTTGGTACCAGGCTGCGAGAGTTGAGGCTCGGGTGTGAAATTTATGGTTTTCAGGGTTTTTATCGTTATTTTTTAATTGTTTTTATCATTAACTCCGTTTCCCTGTATCTTTTTCTCTCTGTTATGATTAAATCTTCTTTTTTTGGCAACGGTACTGATTTTATTTTGTTGTATTTACACCGGTCTGTGAAAATATTGTCAGACATAAACTGGTCAGTGGCGCAGAAAAGGTTGGGGACCGCTGCTCTAAGCGACCCACGTGAGAAACAGGCAGAGCAATTACATTCTCTTCCACTAGAGGGCAGTACAACTACCTGCTCTAATTAAATGGGTTGCCAACTGCCAGTAAAACAGAAGAAGACGAAGAAGCAATTACGTAATAGCCATGCTGTGAGTAAGAAAACAATGAAATGTTCTAGTTTGACTACAGGCAAACTAGCTATTGGTGCCATAAAGTGATAGATAACCTTTTTGTCATATATCAGACATATATTCTGTTAGTAAATGCATCACAAGGTTACCTCAAAAACTGTATGTCTAGAATGTCAACAAGCGGCCAGCAGTCAGCTTCACACCGGAACCATTTAGCAAATTCATTTAGAGAATTAATGATGTCAGAAAATAAGCAGCCTTACTAACTCATTCATATTTCCTCAAAACCATTACTACAAGTCAGGGGTAAGCTGATCTCTTGATCGCTATGCTCAGAGGGCATCATCATGTGTTATGCAGGCAAACAAACTGTATTTTAATGGCTCCATCCACTCGTGCTTAACTTAAATCAGATCATTTCTGCCCTGCTGTCTCCGAGGCAAATTCTAATCTTTCATATGGATAGCTTTCTCAATGAAGACATGAACTTATGTGCATATTTACTAATTACTTCTACGAGCAACAATGAAATACTTCACCAAGACTTTCAGTTGAAGTATCTCTCTATTTACTTAAATATTGTCAAAGCTGGCTGATATAAAGCAGTAGCTACACAGCTTTTTGAGGTTATCTTTCACAGCTGAAGTGTCTGAGCAGTGCTACATTTTGTTCACACTTTCACTTGTATTATCACACTCGGCCGCTTTAGCTTCCTTTACGTCTCCTGCGTTGTGACAGCTTTCTACAGCTATTCTGAATCTGTCGTCAACATGACTGATAGAGACAGTGAGGTCTCTCCTCTAAAGGCAAATGCTGCAGCTTGTCTAGCTGAGAAATGGATGAGGTTGGGGTGGTGTTACTGAGGGCGTAACCCACCTCTAGAGTGTGAACTCTCCTGCTAATGTGTGTGTTTGCTTGAGGAATATGTGCCAGTGTGTGTGTAGTGTCTGAAGAAATGACTAATGGCTAAGTCAGCAAGGCCTCTTCAGAGGAGGCGTGGTCTCTAACGTTATGCCCTTCACGTTAAAGGAGCATCTTCAGAGCCCCAGTGGGCTGTCTGTCTTAAGCACCAATCCATCACTGTTCTAGACTAGTGCAGCTATATGGGGTTCAAATTTATGATTTTATTGTTATTTTAAATGGCCTGACATTTGCGGAAGATTTGGCAAGACTTGAGCAATCTTTCACCTTGCGTTCAATCTTTCAGTCTATGCTAACTAAGTTAACCATGTCTAAATCTAGCAGTCAGAGTTCAGTTGTTGTAGTTACAACAGAAGCTAAAAAGGACAGGCTATTGGAAATATGTAGTGTTAATAGTAGATTTCTTTAAAGTACCGTGATAAATATTGCGTGACACACCAACATTTTCTATTGTGGCAGAAATATCTAATTAGTTTAAAGCAGCAGCTTTATCAGCTAAGTTTAAGGTTTCAATTCTACTTTTTAAAGTTTTAATCCTACTTAAGACAAACAACAACTTTGTGCAGTGGATAGATGTGCGTTTACTGTGCAATGGATGAATTCAGACACACTCACATAAAGTGCACCTAGTTTGATCTTGCAACACTCAACAGTCTATCTTTCTGAAACTGGCTTCTTGCGAGTAAGAGACTGGTATTGATTCTTCATCTTACTCTCAGCAAGAAAGCAAGTAAATTTATAGCCCTGCATGTCAGAGAATTCCTCTAAGACAGGTAAGTATTTTCTTTGAAGTATGATTTGAGTTTTTCTTTGTTTTCCTTGGAGGATTTCTTCCTATAACTGTTCATCAAGCTTGTCTTCCATCTGACTATATTTAGCTTCTTCCTACAGTTCTGTAAACAACAACAGAAATAACAGAAAGAGAAAGCTTCGCTTGATAGAGATGTTGGGAATGAAAAACTCCCTTTTAATAATAAATCTTTTATGTGCTACTTTGTCACCGACGAAACTGATAAAAATTGATGAAAAAATAAAAACGGGTTAGAAGTGAAATATATAACAAAACCCTACCTCTACCATCAGAAGACAAGACAAAATCTCTCTTATATTCCTAGAAAAATCCTTTCATGTAATCATTCTTTCAGCTCAGTTAGGTAATGATATGCCCTCTCCTTTAACTCCTGACTGAATTCCTGATTCAACGTCTATTGACACGGTTGTAAGTGACAGACTTTCCCTTTGCTGTTGTGCATGTTTCAGTACCCCTTAGGCACTCCCAAAATGCTGAGAGCAAGCCAGCTTGCCAACTCTTGACATAATTAATGCTCTCCCATTTGTGTTAATTACCCAAGAATGGATCGCTGTTGGCCATGAAGCAACTGGCCATGTGGTTCAGTCATATTCAAGTTGACTGTAGCAGGAAATGTGTGGACAAAAACTTTGAGGAGTACAGTATCTATGTGAAAATGTTCAGTGCTGTTGAAGCCGGTGGTATTATTCAGATAAGAACTCTTTTATCCTAACAGCCGGAAGGGAAACAGCGAAGACGTGTGCATAGATGTGGTTGGATTAAAAGACAAACGTCTAATTTCTTTAATTTATGCTCAGACGATTCTTATTACACCCATAAAGTTATGAGAAAGAGAAAATGGAGCCATTTCCTCCTACTAAATAAAGATTACAAATTTATTATTAGTTAGTGTGAAATGGCTCTGCATAATTTTGGAAATTAAATTTTTTTTTTTTATGAAGAGCCCTGACAGAAAGACAGATATTTGAGATATTTACCTCCTCAAACCGGAGACTTTGAGGGCCATGTTTCACACCCCCTCCGTGACGGGACACAGACAGAGCTCGGCAGAGAGGCGCTCAGTGGAGATGCAAAAGCAGAAGGAGCCGCGGTCATGAAATTCCCTCCCTTGAAGTCGGTCCTACCTGCGCATGTTGAGGAATTAACCGGAGTGGCACAGGGGATGCTCAAGCATTTTTGGAGGGCACATAAAAAGTTTGTTCAGTGGGCTCCTATTGGCCAGGGGTTTTCAGTAGGTGGTGACTAAGTTTTATTACCATCACTTAAAAAGATGCAGAAACCCATATGGGCTTTATGTGAAACACCTCTGCCCGCTTCTCTTCTTTTATGGTGCCTCCTAATGACATGTGCTGGCTGCGTGTAATTCTCCTAATAATCATTGTCAAGATAGCGAAGGAGCAGCCGGAGAGTGATGAAATGTGGATTTCATAATCATGTTTACTCATCAGTTTACCTGGAGAAGGCATGTTAGCCTGTAGCGCTGAAGAAAGCCTTGTTATTACCTCGAAGGGCCTCAGGCAGACACACTGTTTATGTTTCCTGCCTGTTGTGTAGTTGATTCTTTGGTGTTAGGTTCTTAGATCTTCTGAAGTGAAAACCAAAGACTATGACGCGGTTTCTTGCAGGAATACAGCTTTCGTTAGCATGCACAGGTATGCTGACATGTCTCACAGGGCTATATCGCCCAAAAATATGTCAGAGGAGGCAGGAACTGCTTGGCTCATAGGCGCAGATCTCTCTGTGGAAAAATGAAAAAGAAAACCACTTTTAACCACAATTGCACAAAACAATGCCTTGGCTTTGACAAAATTACATGCCGCAGTGTGTTTTTATTCATAAGGCTGTTTATTTTTTTTAATATTTCCCTGGGGTATATAGGTCTATTGATCCTGGCAACTGCTGTCCCTTCTATATGATGTGATATTGTGAATCAATAGCCTCACAGTCTTCTGATACGCAGTTTACTACCAGCAGTTATACAGTGTTTGTTACTATATCATATTTCACGAATCGATTGTTTGTGTAGCCACACCAACGCACTCATCTCCGAGAGTTGTAAAGGAAACACGATACAGATATTGGCGCTCCTCAGAGATTCAGCAGAAAGATCATGTGTCCAGCCTGGATAATGAAGACCTCCTGCTCTCAATGAGACAACATGCACAGACGGCGCAAGGAGAGAGAAAGAGAAGGCATTTTGGGATGATCCAGCCATGAGACTCGCCACATGACCCGGCAACTTGTGATCTGGAGTCAGATGAGACCCTCTAGTTTTTTTTTTAAACCATCGAGGAAATCTTTTTTATACCCTGAGAAGTAACAAACATACACACAAGCTTCAAATGTGGCCTCATTTCACGTGAGCTAAAAGGCTACAGCATTGTTAGCTAATGAGCCAAACAGTAAGATAACAGAGGAGGTTTTGCTAACTCCACACTGCAGCAAAAGTCCTTACAGAACATGCTATTGTTGTTTCTGGGGTGTAAAGTAGTGTAGTTTTAGAATAACTACTGGTGTCTCACACAATGTCTTTGGTGTGTCCAAATTCATAGGCTGCATCCTCCTGAGGACCCGGTCTTCGCGGTCTACGTGGGCCGGGTCCTCCGAAGGCCCAGTGTTGCCAACTTAGTGACTTAGTCGCTATATTTCGCGAGTTTTCAGACCCCCTTAGCAACTTTTTTTCTAAAAAGCGACTAATCTGGTGACTTTTTCTGGTGTTATTGGAGACTCATTTATGACGACTTTTTGACATGAACGCGCTAATCGCTCTTACTCTCAACAAGCAGCGGGTGCTGCCGTGGGTACCTCGCCCGTGCCAAAGTGCTCACGGGCGGAGGATAGTCCTCCCCCAGCTGCTATCAGGGCAGGAGATGTTCACATCTATGCGTCCAAACTGCAAATGAATCGCGCATGAGCGAAGCCGCTGCTCCCGCACTGACTGTAACGCAGTCAGTTCTTCTTTTGCTGTTATGTTGTTTTGTGGACCACAAGGGTTAAAACTACTTATAAACACACACACACAAAGTAACTCTACCAGAGTGCCTATTTCGGGTCACTTTTGCCGGTCCAAGCCCGGATTACGGAGTAGGGTTGGAATTGTGACATTAAAAAAAACAATAATTTCTAAAAGAAATTTAATTTGTAGTTCTAAATAAATTCTAAATGCATTTAGGACGTTTTTTACTCACTTTATGTCTCTTCCACAATGAGACATAAACCTACAACAGAGGTTACAATTACATTAGCATGACCAATTATGCAAATTAGGCGATGGTGTCATTTAGTGACTTCTAGCCACTTTTAGGACAGCCAATAGTGATTTTCCTTACTGAGGAGTTGGCAACACTGCGAAGGCCGGGTAGGCCGGAAGTGAGCAGCTGTGAAATTGGACGGTCTAGCCTTCAGTTAAACTGAAAGAACTTTGGGGTTCTTTCACATGCACCTCCAATGCTGGGAGGAAGCTAAAGATAATGCTAACAAGACTGAATGCACTTTTCATTTAGTGGTGGAATTTAGCCGCTGACTAGCATTAGAGAGCCAAAAAATGCTAAAATTATCTTTAATGAAAAACGCCAGTCCTAAAGTGAAACATTAGCTGTTGTAGCTGTTCCAACTATAAATACATTTAAACATATAGTTAAAAAAAACTATATGTGAAATGAAAACAAAATGATAAAATACTGTATGCTTAGCTTTTCTATACTGGAAGTCTGCATGAATGTAGTACTGTGGAAAGAACACATTTCTTTGTTTTGTCAAGTTTGTGAAATTCAGATGTGATAAACACATTTGGTGGATTATAGTTTTTGTTATTGGCAGTTTCACTCGATTTTTTTTGTTTTGTTTGCATTTGGACTTCTTTTAACAGAACAGTATTTGGTTTTATTTAACAATTTTACTGTTCAGAAAGCAGCAGGAAAATATTGCTTAGGACCATCAAACAGTTGTAGTTTTTTGCTTTTTAGCAAATATTACTAATATCCAAGTGTGCGTAACTTTACTTTAGGTATAAAAGGTCATCAGTGTTAAGACTCACACAATTTTCAACTTCATTAGTGATAGGGATTAAAAACAAATGCCTACATAAATCTATCAAATCCAACTTGATAGTAGAATTAAACAAATATAGCATTTAATCGCAATAATAAGCAATGCAAGCTTGATATTGGACTCTCAGAAAATTGGTGCCCTTGCTGTATAACCTCTGGAAATTCAGCCAGTTTTTTTTTCTTTTCCCAGACTATATAGTCATCTGGGCTCTGGCAACTGCCTGAAAAGCAGAAAAAAAGAAAATCAATAGTGCTCCCCTTTTAATCAAGAGTGCTTGGAGCTTATGGCAGAATGCCACAAGAGAAAAGCAGCAATTGACTTTGGGTTTTTAAGCAGAAGGTGAAGCTTAGAACACAGGAGAACTGTTATCCAGCACTCACTTGGTGAATCAGAGACACAGAAGAACCAAACAAATTGTTAGAGGAAACTAATGCTCTGCTGCTGACAGCAGTTAAACACACAGTTGCCACAGCCAGCAGCTTATGGGCATTTTTATTCATTTGTTACATAATCCTCCCCTCCCCCTTATCTGACAAGTGATTAGTCAGTGAAGAGTTGTTTAACCAGGACAGATGGCTTTTTAATTGTACCTGATTGCCAGGAACAAGCTAGACAGTGGGTACTGCGTGAATTTATTGTGTCTTCAAGAAGAAAACCTAGATCAGAAATCCAGATCGTTTTCTTAGATGATCAAAACAATCAAACAGATGAGGTCGTCCACCTAATGATTCATTATGTTTTATTCTAGGGGGCAGAAATTGCTTACTTTGTCATTTTGTTTGGAGTCATAGCATTTTTCAGCCATTTGTTTTGATTTTGCTGCTTCTAACTTTACTGCTACGCTTCAGTCTCCTCAGCAAAATCTCCATCAGGAGCTGTTTTTAGAAAAACCCACTGTTCTGCTAACCATTATCAGGTAGGTAGGCTATGTTTAGAACTAGTTGGTTGAACACAGTGGAGGATTTAGCCAATAAACTTACAAATACACAGCTGAAGTGTTGGTAGTGGGTAAAATACAGACAGGAGCATGCATTGGTTTTAGGGCCAAAAACCTGTGTGGAGCCAGAAAAATCTCACAGGAAAACAAAATGGCATTGAAAACAAAACAGGTAAGGAAATCCTGGACAGTGTAAACAATGAACAACACTTTTGGGTCGCAAACACAAAGCTAACATTGAAGTGCTGTACAAATCTTGTTCAATGAGCAGTAGAGAGCAACTCCACTGGTTCCAAAAAGACTTCTGGTTGCAATAGACATCTGTGGGAGAAATCCTTGCTCCCATGCTCTGTGACCTCCACAAAACCCTTTCTTGATAAGTTTATGGGTTAAATTGCTAGTTTTAACCCTTAAACATGGACCAGATCCACCCCGAATGCATAATGGATAACGCTAAGTAACAGATTCTAGTTGCACAACAAAATGAATGTGGAACAGATCAGGACTGGACCCAATTCGGATGCAGTCATTTCCCAGTTCATTAAGCCTAGATCACATACAGATCAGATACAGATCGTTCATGTACGAGCTCATATGACCTGGATCCATTTTGTAATTTTTCAGTTTTATAATTTAAATTGAAACATTTAAAAATGTTAATTTTTTATGACTTAAATTTTGTAAATTATTATCCAGGATATGCTCCTTGGCTAATGTCAGTCAGATCCATCCTTTGCTTTTCACATCCAATTCCAAACACCACACTGGTACTGTAAAATACAGGGCCGTGCAGAGACGTTTATAGGGGCGGGTGCTCAAAGCTAAAAAGGGGCACATTGAACCAGGCTGAATAACAACAACACACATTCATCAAGAATCTAATATGGGATTGCATCATACTATATCACTGTTGTGAGGCAAAGCAAACGTAGCCTATGTTTTACCTGATGGGTACAATGTTGCTGTTGAGGGGTTGCTGCTGCTCCTGCTGCTGATAGTGCTGGAGGGCAGGGCTGTGTTGATCTCAGACTGTAGACATTAAAAAGTCCATAGGAGAGATGGTAGCTGACTAAACAAGTGTCATGAGATAATAACAAAATGCAAAGATTGGTGACAGCGCTTGGAACCACAAGGCAACAAAAAACTGAGAAATAAACAAGGCTCTGCCTGTGAATCACTCTTTGCCTCTCTTCCTCCTTCTATTTCCTCATCTCATCTATCACTCTCCACTTGCTGTCCATCTGAGAACAAGGCACAACTTGCTATTGCAATAAACTATTATTTATCCACACTTAACAACTCTTGCACTTAATCTATAATAAAATGATGACAGAAAAATGTTATAGAAGCAAAACATTTCAGTTGTGCTTATTATTATTTTATACTGGAATACCTCTCCAACAACTGGTACATGTGTTAATGTTACCTGTGCTCTTTGTAATCCAGCTGCTGAGGGATCCACTGCCTTTAGTAGCCTCACACAGCTCCTACTGTTTCCTCCTCATGTCCTTACCAGCCATGTCTGGACAATGTTATATCATGATTTAAAAAATCCATATACATAAAACACATACATGCATGCACACACAGTGACATTTTAGACCTTCTTCAGAATACTGTATATACTATGGGCACAAGTTTCCATCATGGTGCTGATCCAGAATCCTTCCCTTATTATTTATTACTAGAGCTACAATAATAAAGCAATGAGGGAAAAAAAGTAATAAATATGAAATAATGTATTTATGATGATTCCATTTGTTTCACTATCCACTCTGTGCAGGCAGAAAGCTTATTACATTTTTAAACTGTAAAGATACAATAATTTTGCTGCTGTAAAATCAGCATTTTGTCTTATTTAAAATATAAATCTAATATAATCTGTTTCTTAATGTATGTTCTTTAAAATACAGCGTGTTTTTTTAATATTATAATTATAATAACCCATAATTATGTGGACATGCATATTAGATCGCTTTAAGTGAAATATAATCCCTCCAGAAAGGCAGGAAAAGCCCTGTAACTTACTTTAAAACTAAATATGTTCACTAAAACGGTGACAGAGCTACAAACCCATGACAGCCTTACCCAGTTAGCCAGCAGCTATGACCAGCACTACTTGTGCAGTTAATAAAAGGACAGGTAATGTTTGTCGCGCTGTTACACACACAGCACGCTCACTTGTTTCAGTTCGTCAGTTGTCACAAGGTAATTTGTAGCTGTGTCCCAAAAGGTCGGCTGCATCCTTCGAAGGACCCGGCCTTCGCGGTCTACGTGGGCCGGGTCCTTCGAAGACCGAGAAGGCCGGAAGTGCGAGGCTGTGAAATGGGACGGTCTAGCCTTCAGATTCCTACAGTTCCGGACCGCAAAAAATGCGCGTGCTCTTTGTGAGCTCGTAACCAGCGCGTTCTGCCTTCAAGGGCGATTATTGGTTAATGGTGATCATGTGACTGATGCAAGCCAGATCCTTTTATTTAGCAAAACTGTGATTAATAGTTAAATATGATTGTTGAGGGGCACAGACAGGACTCCGCACGCACACACATATTTAAAAAAAAATAATTAAAAATTTAAAAAAAAAATTGCCTCAACAAAAGGGCACTTTGGGCACCCATCGGGAAAGGGGCGGGTGCTCAAGCCCCTTCCGCCCCCCCCCCCCCCCCCCTGCACGTGCCTGGTAAAATATAATGTATGATGATTGCTCACATAATAAAATGTGTGTGTAAAGAATTTCTTGCCTCTGTTTCAATAGGAATGTTGATTTAGCTTGTTAACATTATTATGGTAATACACATGTTGTTAAAGATATGATGGATAGAAGAAACTTCCATCCACCCCAATCTCCATTCTATTCAAACTTTGTTGCTATATAGCAACCTCATTTTTAAAAATGATAATTTTTATGTGCATCATAGAGGATAATTATGGGTTATAATCAAACCGCTTCCCAAAGAAACCTATGGTCACCTATCAAACAGCTCTTTTCTGTAAGCAATCACGCATTTCCTTTTTTTTTTAGTCATTATTATTTTTCCTTCCACTAAGCCCAACAGTGTGTCCAAATCACGTGACGCCCGCCGGCTTATTATTGCAATAACACTTTGTTTGCATAACAGTCACCCTTTTGTTTCTTACCACGGTAATTTCCTTTTAGGGGGCCGGTTCTGACGTCAACCCGCCCTGCTGAACGGACACCAGCAGCACTACGCTGACTGGGTGCTGCTGACTATTAATATTCACCTTGTGAAACTATCCACAGTCAGTATATACGGTCAGCTTTGTGCACAAAGACACGGCCACTCAGCGATACTTTTCCCAAACTGAAATCCCCTTCAGGGGAGGGAGAGAGAGAGAGAGAGAGAGAGACGGGGAGCGAGAGGGGACTGCAGAACACACAGGGTCTGGATGAATAACCATGGCAACAGCAGCAGCAGCAGGAGAAGCGATGATATAAACATTTACATCCGCGCATCCGTCTGCAAACAGCTATTCACTCCAGTAGAGGCTTGGACCAGAAACCCTCTGCGGATATCACTCCACATCAGCGCTAAGGTGAGGCTGTTTTATTCCTCATGTGACACCTTCCTCCTCTGCCTTTTGCTGGCTGGTTTGTTGTCTTCGGAACACGAGAGGATAGAGGGAAGCTCAGCTGTCATACATTACAACAGAGAAAGCTGCTTTCTGTAGTACACTGCTGCTCGGCGCCAGAGCTGCAAGGCTCACGGATTTGCTTAAAACACGGAGGCTAACGGGTTAAATTCATAGCCCATATGTGTTTCCTCTGTATGGCAGCTGAGGGACTCTGTCTGACCTATTGCATATATGTGGTCACCACTGAGGAAACAAAACATTTAAGCCCACTCTACAGTGATAAGCTGAAGAAGCAATGGGGAAAATACATGTAGCTTTCAAAATAAAAGCATTGATAATTGTATTTAAGCAATCCACATACTACAGTGTGGTTTAATTTTGATAACTGGCAACTGTGTTTGGTGCAGTGCTGGATTATTTTTGCTAACAAAGGATTTTTGTCAAAGCTGTCCTTCTGTAGGTTCAAATAGTGTAACACAAACACAGCAGAGACTGAAACTTTGCCACAGTTAGTGTGCAAAAATGCTAAAACGGACATAACTGATGACATAAGGGCAAATAGTCTTCAATAAATAATGCTGCTCATGTACTAATGTGACAAATTCAGGGACTGGTGTAGCTGACTGATCTCAAAATGTCATTATAGAACATAACGGCGAGGTTAGAGTACTTTGAAACCAGTTAATCCAACACCGAGCATTCCATTTTAATGCCCATCTTCACACTTTTAACTAGTTTTTTCTTTGGAAGATGATGCACACACTTGCATGCTCACACTAACAACGTGACCAGCACTCGGTTTCCATACAAGTGAACAGTGCTTCAGAGTTGTGAATACAAATAGTACGTCTGTTTACGGATTGCCCTCCAAACGCCAGCAGAAAAGCCTTTTGATCTTCAGAGAATCTAATTTGGCGATTGCAACGATGCCAGTCACATCCTCTCAAAGTCATATTCTGATTCATTTAACTCCATAACTCGGCCCACTCCTTCTCTCTCTTGTTCTCTTTCGTTTTTATCCTTTTTTTGCAGGGATTTGGCGTTGTAATATTGTAATTTAACAACAGAGAGCATAATACAGCATCATGGAGGGGTTTTAGCAAATGCTAGATTATGCCATCACATGATTGCTGGGCTGGCTCAGTGGATTTCTGTAAAGTGCCACTCCACATAACCAATTTGCAGATAGCTTTCTCTCGAAATTAGAGATGGTGAAAATGATGGATTTGCTACAGCAACTGTGATTTGATACCCTTGCTTATAAGAAGGTGCTGTAACCTAACTGCCCTTTGTCACATATTTGGTGACAGCTTTTTGTTGTTGTGTGCTGGAGAGGGATGTGGATGTTAATCAGTGGAATAATGTCTGAGATTAATTTCCGGTTCTTTGAGCTATGTGCACACACAGCAGCTCATGGCAAACAATGACTCTCTGTCTTACAGTGACATTTATGCCTGCTAAGCCTGCAAAAATCTGCTTATTTCACACGCAGACACTGTGAACGTGTTGCTTCTTCATCCGTTCTCAGATTGACGCTGGAGATGTCAATCAGTGGTCCCAGCTGAGCTGACGCCAACAGGAGCTGCAGGAAAGGCAGGAGGGCAGCCTAAGGGCAGCCAGGAGTTTTTAGGTTTTCCTTAAGGTGGTAGAATTAGCCAAGTTGCAAACTCTAGACCTCCAAGAATGCCAGAGTGTGTGTGGTGTGTTTGTGGCCTGCATTAAATAATAATAAGACAGCAGATGGGTGTTTTGCAACGATTAGTGTTTAATGATTTGCTTCTAGTAAGAAAGAGATAATTCACAAAATTGCACAAGCAGAAAATTCCAAGTGTAGTTTGGCTACAGGTTATGTAGAGATGTCTGGGAGCTGTGCTTGAACACAGTTAATTCAACAGTGTATTAAGGACATTGTATGAATGCAGGAATGTGTTTTTACTTATTATGTTAGTTGACATTGACCTGTTAATCATTCAGGCATAAAAGAAGCCTCCTAACTCAAAGGGTAAGCCAGGGTTGTGTCTACACATAACACACACCGCTTAGCAAAGAACCAAATGTAAATTGTACCTTTAGGCACTTTGTCACTAGCAGCATGTTGCAAAAATTCAACATCTGTTCAATTTCTTTTGTCGAATCTACAAAACAAACAGACAAAAAAAACTGTTTAGTATTTGTGCACCAGCACACCGATTCCCAAACACGTATTATCTAAAAATCGGGCTTATATCGGCATCGTGTTCAATGGGTTTATAAAAAAATTGAGGAAATTTAACAAATGGAAGAAAAAAGAAAGTTGTGAGTTCTATTTTCTGCAAGAGTTATGCAAATCGAGCAGTTCTTACTGGTAATAAAATAAAACTCTGTTGTACTATTTTCGGGTCTTTACCTTACAATATAAAGCGCCTTAAGGTGACTGTTGTTGGGATTTGGCGCTATATTAATAACACTGAACTGCATTGCAATTTTCTCTTATTCTTTAAATGCCAACATTTCAATTTCAGTTCCACAGGCATGTACATTCAACGTATTCACTAATTTATAAATGCTGACATAAAGGTACAGAGAGTGCTTTAAAAGGTCTGAGGCTGCAGTTTAGCTGGTGGGGCGTTTCATCAACCAAGATCATTGTTGTCATCGTCATGAAAAGAAACAGTGTGTCTCTCTTAGATGACTGACAGCTGTATGCCTCTGGAGCTGTCAGCGTGGGTGCTTTGGTGTGTGCCTCGCTGATTTGATTAACGTATTGATGAATTTTCAACACAGGCTGATAATCAGTGCATGCGTCTGGGTGCTCTTGTCATGTACTGTAGGCTGCTGATTGTTTCACTGGGAAATAAAAACATATTACAGTAAGTCCCCGGCCTGTGAGCTTCCATTTAATCAAGTACACAGTGTTCATTCGACTTACTGCCTACCTAACACATTGCCGGAGAAGTGAGCTGCTCCTTCTTATTATGTATGTTGGAGACAGCAGATAACAGATAAGTATAACGGTGGGCTGCACAACAGTTCAGTGAATTAAGGAAGCGATGAAGCAGCTTTAGCTATATCTTAATCAGCGCAAAAAGAAACATATTTCAGGATCTCACCGTCTCCCATCAAATGACCTATAACTGTTCTTACAAGCAGCATGCAGAGTCAGCACAAAGAGAAAGCGTCTCTGTCGTTACTTGTCTCCTTAGGCCATTTGCGGCAGTGGGCAGCTGATGTACTACATTAGGGAAGGTTACTGTGTGTCTCAGGACTGTACTCATTTGCTTTTATGGTCTTCAGCTTTAATGTGGGCAGTGGATTTTACTTTCTTTCTCCACTGTTGGCAGGAATCTTCTAATCCATCTTATCAGCATTAGAAGAGAGCGTTTTTCTGCCAACTGTCAGGACACCTTAATAAAGTGTTAAGAGAGGACACTGGGAATTAATTTCTCTGCTCAGACGAAGGGACAAGTCAGACTTTAACATTTGTTTCTTTTTTAAAGCTGTAACATCTTCTTAAAAGAATCTTGGAAAAATTCTGAAATAAAAGAAGCCTTTTTGTCCCAGCCCAGACACATTTATGCAAATGGTACAATAACTGACTCAGAAACTCACCATTAGATGCTCATTGGATAATGACTTCTGATTTACTAACTTTTCCCCAATGAGGATATTCCAGATAATCTTTCTTCCTTACTCGTAGAATGATCATCATTTTCAGGGAAATGTTTATTAAGGTGACACCTAAAGGGATCTGAAGGCGCGTGATTTCATGTAGCCTTCTATACCACCAGAAGTCTTTTTGCTTCGAGGAAGATTGCTCCTGGCTAAGCTAGCTTGGCACCTCCAAGTTAGCTTGGCCTGGACGCTCTTATACCGTCTGTGCTTTTGTCTGACTCATGCATATAGTTTACCTGTATTATGTATTATGTAATATTATGTGTGTAGTCAAGGACTCCTTTTACATAATCCTCAATTTAAAACGAATTAGATAAAAATAGAAAAACCAGTTGATATACCTGTAGTTTAGCTATTAGCACATCGTGTAAGTACTTTAAAGTGCATTCATTTTAAAACAAGTCTCTTGAAGCTTTAAAAAAAAAGTGCCCCAAAGGCCCCTTTTTTAAATTAATTCAACCATTCACACCTGTGGGCAATACTGAATCACCAATTAGCCTAAATGCAAACACACCCATCACCTTCTTGCTGTGAGGCAACAGTGCTAACCTCATGCTATATCGATATAAATACACTGAATACTAAGACAGGGAGAGTTGTAACCAGGATTCTTTTCCCCATTTTCCTTATTGCAAATTCAAATGATATACCCTCTGAGTGTCTGAGCTCTGATGAAATGAAATCAGATAGATAATTCTTTACTGGTTAATGAAAGTGGACTTATGCTTTTAAGCCAGCTAAGCTGAGGACTGCTTGTTATGCACAAGCTGCACTTCTAAAAGGTGTTTCCCAGCACTGTTTACCTGTAATGATACGTCACTGTGTACATCTTACTTTATAGTAATATTGCTTTTATAGTTTTTACAGCACTTACAGGAACACTCACCCAATACCGCACACATGGTGGTGTTATATTTCAAAGCGTTTAATGATGGGTTTCTTAATATGCTTGACTGTAAACACAGTCAGTGTTTGAGAACGGAGAGTCAGCAAGTCTAGTATGTATAGTACTGATCAGAAGTTATTTTGGACACATGGGTTTACAATTGTGATTTATTTAAGCACATTCACAGGATTTGCCTCAATGACTTGAAGCATACCTATTAGATCCTACCAATAAGAGATCCCAATAGATACCTAAGTCAAGAGACAATGGAAATTCAATATTAGTTTATATAACTGTATAATAGTAAGGCTTCTGGAGAAAGATAATGGGTTTCTGTGTTGTGTATCCAAAGGATGGATTCAAAAAAATTTGTGCTACAGTAAGCAAAACTGATAGATAATCACCCTTTCTTTTGAATAAATGGGCACCACAGCGATACACTACATTAAACTATAAGTATTGCTTCTTATTGTTATGTCAAACATAATAAGGAGATTCTTCTTCTTTGTGTTTTACAATCTTGGGCGTACAAAAGTGATGTTTAAAAATGAAAAACATAGCTGTGTTATAAAAGTTATTATTATTCATATGTACTATAAAGGTAATGTGACAATGCTACTGCTGCCAATAAAGGACTGATGTTTTCTACAATAGAACCCGGCTCACAGCTTTTCTTATTAAGGTAGATAGAAGACAGAGAACATACAGCTGCACGCATTCATTTTTTTACTGTGACATAATTCAATCACAGGGGTGGTTGTCATATGTGCAACATTAACCTGACCACTGGTAATGAGAACTATATTCAGACCAGGGTCTCTATCTTTGTCTCATACAGTCTGCTATCCACACTGCAGTGGACTGAATGAGTCATGCGGTATCACTTCCACGGGAGCTAGTTTTAGAAATGTCATCATTTGTCTTACCTCTTAGTGTGGATTTAGTGTTATTTTGGCTCATTGGTCTTATACATCATATTGATTGGTTGTTTTCTTTTTTGACAGGTGATGAGTGGGATCATATCATGTCTGAAGTACAGGGAACAGTGGAGTTTTCTCTAGAGTTGCACAAGTTTCACAATGTGGATCTCTTTCAAAGGGGGTAAGAACTTTTCTTATATATATTTAATAGTATTTAAAAAGTGCACATATCCTGAACCATTTAATTTACTGGAAAATTTCTATTTCTATTTCTGCTGCTAGTTAAATACTCTGCCGGTTAAATGCAACCATTGTTAGTTAATATCAAAATCTCTGTTTGTTTCATCATAGAACAATAACAATGCTATTTTGGACAAATTCCAGTGACACAGAGCTTGTGTACGCAAGTAATTAAAATTAGTTCAAACATTAGTTCAATTTGTTAGCACTATCTGAAGCTTTTGATGTGGCTAAAGTCCAAAAGCTATATCAAAACTGGCGCTAACTAGCTAGAGTGTTGTAGCTGCTAATTCTGCTATTGCTAGCCGATGCATAGGCCTAAGAGGAAATGTTTGCAGTAAAGTGTTGCAAAATGTCACATGCAGAGCACTGACAGTGCTGTTTGGAACAGAGTGTTCAAGAGAAGCAAATGCAAATGAGGCAGTGAGGCCCCCAGCAGATTGACTGTAATGCAAATTTGTCCTCCTATTATTATATAATGTAGTATTATTGATGAAAAAGACAGATGTTAAATCCAGTGCTTTACAAATAGGGAGTTTAAAAGGTTTTGTTAATGATAAAGGTAGTTCTTCTTTCTTGTTGCAGTTTTTATGATATTCCCAGACTAAAAAAGGGCCCTGTGTAGCCTGCTCTGTCTGCAGATTAAAACATGTCATTTGGCTCAGTGAAACACCAGCTTTATCAAAATGATTTTCCCTCTCCAAATGTGATGGGCTAAAGCTTTATCACGATAATCCCTTCAGCTGAGTGCACTAATATGTTTGTTTTTACTCGATGCCACGTTGCTCTGTGATATCAGAAGAGATCCGTTGTGAGCACGAAACAAAATCTGACCCCAGTGTAAAGATAAAGCCCTATGGACAGAGAATAGTTTAGTTGCCAACATCTACACATCTTCCCACACTGAAATGTGGGAAGATGTGTAGATATCTTCCCACATCTTCCCACCGGTTGGGGTCGCCATCTGCTGCGACCCCAACCGGTCGCAGCAGATGGCCGCCCCTCCCTGAGCCTGGTTCTGCCGGAGGTTTCTTCCTGTTAAAAGGGAGTTTTTCCTTCCCACTGTCGCCAAAGTGCTTGCTCATAGGGGGTCATATGATATGATTGTTGGGTTTTTCTCTGTATTTATTATTGTGCTATCTACTGTACAATATAAAGCGCCTTGAGGCGACTTTTGTTGTGATTTGGCGCTATATAAATAAAATTGAATTGAATTGAATTGAATTGAATTGAATCCCTGTGCTAGACTAGTGGGCCACACAGCTGTACACTGATTGCATTAGGAATACTGATTAAATCTGCATTTGATTTGCAAAGGATAAAATAGCGATAAGCAGCATTTACATTTTATACTGTAATAGGAAAAGTAAGTTTTAAAAACACTGGTGCATTTTGTTATTCAGTATTCTGTGCTTTCTGCAATTTAGCCTTTTAATAAAAACAATTCAGCTTGTTGAAAACTATTCATGGAACACTGCTGTTTCTACATCTCTGCCATAACATAGCAAATGAGTAAGAAGTGATCACTAAACTGACCTATTTTTTTTTCCAAAAACACCTTTTTGATTTTCTTTATTGTGACATGTTTTCTACCGAGCGCTGTCATTAACACACTGATGACATAATCAAGTTCACAGCCATGCTTTGGTCTCAGCTTGCTAATGATGTGAAGGTTTTACCCAAATCTGCTTTGGGTCACAATGATTCAATGTAAATGATACATTTTTAACACAAAGAGACTGTTTATCATTTCAAATGAACCCTACTTGAAATATTTTCCAATACTTTTACCTAATTAATAACCCTCTGTCAATAATTCTTTAATAATATAAGAATATTTGTGCAATCGATGGGCGACTTTGTGTAGCTTTAATGTTATTTTCTCATTAAGTTAATGGAAAGCACGTTAGAATCTGATAACAAAGACTCTAATCAGTTTCAGAATACAGGATTAATGCAATAAGTTGGTTTAAACAAGAGCTGGAAAGTTAGCCAAATTAGCCAAAGCTTTCTGTATTAGGCTCCAGGTGAATTTCACAATGCCAAAACTGCAGATACCTTAAATCAGTTTCCCTGGATCTTCTTGTTATTAAAAAAAAATGTAGTTACAAAGATCTGTAACTGCATTTTTCACTTGTTGAAATTTCAGTAAGTCAAACTATAAATGACAAATATCTTAAATGAGTTTATCACATTAATATAAATACATGGTACAATGTACAGTTATGTTCCAGAAATGGTTTGGCTAACACATGATGGTGTGGTGTTTAGCACTGTTGCCTCATAGAAGAAGGGCCTGAGTTTGATTCCACCAAGTGTCCAAGGCCTTGCTGTGTGGAGTTTGTATGGATTGATTGATTGATATACCTTTATTAGTCCCACAAGGGGAAATTTCATGTTAGGAAGAGGCTAGAAAATGTGATATTTAACATCTTTATTGAATTTAAGTGGTTTTAGTTGAAGAACAGTTTTACAAACAACTGCAAAGTTAAATGAAAGATGGGCTTAAGAACTTTTCTGTCAAGAAAATATTTTGTGGGAATGGGAATCGAAAGCCAATACTCAGGATATAAAAAACTAAAACCTTTATTAAGGTCAAAGAGCACCAACGAGACAAAAATACAGACAAAGTACAAGGAACCCATGTCTGAAACAATAAAACAGGAAATAACTAAACAGGGAAACACCTCACACAGAGACAGGACTTGACACAGGAGAGAGAGCCAAGGGTCTTATGGAGAAACTGTTATCAAGGCTAGAAACTAAAAGGAAACTAAGGGCACAGAATATATACCTATACTTATATAAATATATACCTGAGACTGCTAAACTCTTGAATCAAAAGAAACAAACCCTGAGAAACAATTAAACTGTAATACAATAAAGTGGATCTAAAGCACTGGATAAATAATACTAAGGAAATGGATAAAGATAAAAAATAAAAATAAAAACAATAAACATACAAAGAGTACAAACAGAGACAGTAAATTGAAAGTAATTTAAAATAAACATACAAAAAAATTGTTAAAACTTAAAGTTATGTTGATACCTTTCCTCTACTCACAGACTCCAGAGGGTGAAGTTAAGTAGTGCTGCTTCATTAAGCGTAACTGTTCTGTTTTTATCCACCACCTCAGGTTCTACCAGATACGAGCAGGGCTGAAGGTCTCACCTCGAGTGCCCCACAGGGTCATAGCAGCAACACAAGACAATGCAGGTAAGACAGACCATGTTTACTTCCTCACACTCTGAGAAACACACACATCAACTTTACCACTCGTTCTGGTGTGTGGAGAAACTCTTAATTTGCTGTGTTGTGTTCAGTAATCTGTTTGTGCAGTTTTGTTAAATAGATGGTGGAGCATATGTGGAGTCTGAATACTTTAGTTTGACACTGGGTACTAGACCATGGTCATTGTTTTTTTGCCTCATGTTTGGTCATTTTACTGGTGCTTTTTCATGGTCAATTTCCGTCACATTTTAATTTCTTCATAGTCCCTTCCTGGCCATTTTGTGTCTCTCAGCAGTTAGTTGGCATCACCTTTTAGTTATTGTGCTTTCATATATAGTGTTGTTCTCTGTGTGTAGTTTGTGATTACAAAGGTTGTTCTGTGTTGCTTCACCATTTTTCTCTTTTTGAATATTTTTGCAACCATGTTTGGCTGTTTTGTGGTCATTTCTGATGCATCTGTTCATACAGTTTTGGATCTTTTTATACTTGTTTGACTGACTTTCTAACAGTTAAAGGTAAATTACTTTGAGAAACAACACACAGACTCCAAATTTACCTGCATTAATACATTACCAGACATGATAAAATTAGACCAAATAAACCTTTCAGTTAACACACTGTGTTTTTTGAAAAAGATTGTGAATATTTCAGGAAAATATTAGCTGAAGCTTAATAAGATTCTGTACACTGCAGTCATTTCTACATGGCCTGGCTGTGAACACCTGTAGTATTGTAGTACCAGAGTCTTTTAAGCTGGTCAGTTGAAACTCTTCAAATAAACAAAGAGTTTAAGTGAGGGTTTAGAACGCATCGTAGCAAAAAACAGCACTAGTGAAGGTTACTAATGATCTCAGTAATGGTCTCAGATTTGAGTCCATTTGTAAAAAACTCTTTACTTCAGCATCTGTCTGATAGATTCCAATTTGTTCTGGTAAACAAAGAGTTTTCCTCGCACACAAAATAAGTCATGGAGTTCCACAAAGTTCTATACTGGGACCAATATCCTTTACATAATATTTTCATCTCTCATGGAGTATTATTGGAAAACACTGCATAAATCACTATTGCTATATAGATGATATGCATTTATATTTGTCTATGAAGCAAGATAATACAGTTAGTTAAATTGCAGGTGTGTCTGAAAGACATTAAGGCTTGATTTCTGTTGTATTACCTTGGCCCTCAGTGGTACTGTAAGGAGCCTTGGCATTATTTTTGGCTATTTTGTGCTTTAACTCAAACATTAACCTCTTAACATACACCAGTGGTGACTAGTGAAACATGTAGTATTAGATTACATTTCAGCAACATGCAAGAAAGAAAAACTAGACCAAACCATTAAGCTGCTGTGGGCTCAGACTCCTGCGGGACTTCCTATGATGCATCGACCACTGTCACTCACGTACTTTGACTCCCCTTGCATTTATATGCTGCTATTGCATGCCCTCCTTTTTTCTCTTCTTTTGCCCCTTACTCTCTAGTCAGCTGAAGTCCCCTGAGCCTGCCTGAGGTCTCTTCCTGTTAAAAGCAGTTTTTCTCCCTACCATCAGGGACTGTCTCAACATGTGGTCCTCTCTAATGTTGGAGCATCTTTACCTAATAATTTAAACCACCTTAAATTGGCACTATATTAAAAAATTGAATTTAAAATTTTGATGTCTATATTTAAAAAAGTATCAATTAAAGATGTGACTGTTTTCTTAACGTAGAGCTGTCAACAGATGACAGATGATACTGTTAATAATGATAATAATAATAATGATAGGAAAATAAAACAACCAACAATTTGACTGCTGAATACTCAGATTTGTCTCCAAATGCACTGTAATCTCTCACTGCGATTGTGGATAAAAGACAGAAATTTAAAAAAGGTTACAGTAAACAGTAAGTGGTCCCACCACTGTGCCAGCTATCCAGGATCTGTAGAGAGTGAGAGCGCTGTCTGGGAATTTTATGGCCCTGTCTTACCGATGTGATTTAGGATTTAAAAACTGAGTGACTCATCCTGCAGAATATCTGGCATCTAAAATAGCTTCGAAACATTTCAAACAATAACTTTTAAACGTTTAATAAAATTGTATTGGATTTCCAGTTATCCAGGGAAAGTCTTTAGTCTTGTAACAAGAAGGATTCAAGGCTGAAACGGGCAAAGCAGGCTTAAAGCTGCACTGTGCTGCATAATAGAAAAACTCATCTTAAGGAAAATGTCCATGTATTGAAAAAGCTCTTTCAATCTCTAAAATACATTTGTTTCCTACTTAATTAGAAAAAAAGTGTAAACAATCACCAAAAAATACACTGTAGTGAAAGTTTTGTGAATATTGAATGCTTCATTCCTATACAAATATACAATTACTTTCAGGTTCCTCAAAGATCATGAAATAAATTGCGTCCATATTTGTATTCATAGGTTGTGTCTGAAGGCTTCCAAACCTACCTAACTGTCAAAATGTGGATCTGTGGCGTTGCAGAAAGCTGTTTCACTGCCAATCCTGATTCTCAATATTGGCTATTTTTAGCCTATCATGACTGGAGCAGTGTGTGTATGTGTGCGTGTGTGTGTACACCAGCTGTACTTGTGACAGTGCAGCCTACTGTTTTCATTAGGATGTTTTAGATTGTGAGGCCATTTTGGTCTTCTATGTATTGTTTTACGAGCAGGATATTAGTCTCAGGCATGTAGCTGTTGTCAGTGTTCTCACTGCTATAGCAACACCAGCACCACCAAACTGTCTATGCGTGCGTGATTGTAAAGATGATGTGTGAGTGTTTTCACCTAAAACACAGTGACAGGAGGCACAGGGTTTTTGATTAAGAAGAATTTCTTGCTCCCTCATTACTGCTGGTTCCAAGTAGCCACCATAATGTCAAGTTGAATAGAAATGAAGAATAGCAGTTTGATTGTCTATTTTTAGGGCTGCTGAATCCTGGAGGCTCAGCTTTTTTACATGTTGTAAAGAAAGAGGTAGATCATTTTCCAGACAGAGGAGGCTTCAGTTTTGTTACTTAGATTAGCTGACACAAATGTATTTAATAGATTAGCTTAGATTAGCTGACACAAATAATGTAACTCATTTTGACAGTTTGTGTCTTGACAGAATGCTACCTGTTTAAACAACTGTAGGCCCACACATTATCCCAAACTACAGGTGACTGTAGATGCTTGAGCTCATGATTTGTTTTAAACATGTAACTTTCCTCAAATTCACAAATTGCGGTTTTTATAAAATAATTCTTCATATACAGTAAGGAAAACTCCAGCATGCTAAGCTAGTCTAGTCTAAGCTAGTCTAAGGTCCCGCCATAGCATTTCAGTCAGGCTGATGTCTAGACTTTCACATTTGCTCATGTGTTTGGTTTCATTATCTTGTTTCATAACCTAATTCGGGCCAAGCTTTAGTTGTCAGACAGATGGCGTCTAGTTGACTCTAGAATACTTTGATATATGCTCATGTTTGTGAGTTCATGGTTGACTCAAGGTTTCCAGATCCTGTGGCTGCAAAACAAGTTAAAATAATTATCCCTCCACCATCATGCTTGACAGCTGGCATGGGCTGTTTTGTTGATATACTGTGTTTAATGCAGCTTTGCAAAACCTAAGCCATTCAGTCCTGTTTTGTTTTTTTTGTTTTTTAGAGAGAAGAGACTTTCTCTGGGCAATTCTTTTATATAAGCAATATTTTCTATATTTGTACTATCATGAGCTTTAACGTCTGACACTAACTGAGCTCTGTGGAGTCTGAAATGCAGCTCTTAGGTTTTTTGCAGTTCCTCTGAGAATTTTATGGTCTGATCTTGGGGTGTATTTGCTGGGTCATCCACTCTGGGAACAATTTTTCCATTGTGTTAATGCTCACCTGAACGCTACGGAGCAGCAAACGGCCAAAACCTTTGCTTTAATAGTTGGCGTGACACTTTCTGATGATCAAATAATCAAATACATTTGATTAGCACTTGATATAGATTGGTATAGTGCATTTTTGATGCACTGATATCTAAGCTGCTGACTACACTGCAATGTTTCACCAGCCATTAGCATATGTAGACAGCAAGAAACACTGCAGCTACGTATATTACAGTGAAGATCATGCATGCATATTGTAATTGGAAGGCTGCGGCCCTCCCCTCTCCTCTGCAGCTCTTTCCACAAGGTCATGCACTGAGCCTGCATACCTCACAGACTGAATCATAAACATAAAGCTGCCATTCTGGCCACAGATAGAACAATTACATTCATCATACAATTCCCTTACTGTATCCTCTTTGAAAGCGTGTGCTTGACATTTCAATTGTCTGTGCCCTTCAGAAAAAAATGAATTACTTGTGAAGGATCGTGCCACACACTCAACTGAAGGATTTAATGACTGTGATTCATGCGCAGTAACATTAGGATTTTCAAGTCAGAATGTTAACTGGGAGAACTGGATTGTTGTTTACGGCGTCTCCTACTGCATGGACTAAGATGCCCTTTCTTATTAATATCATGAGGAGCAAATCTGTGTGGCGAGTTCTGTGTGCTTTACTGATAGGCAGAACACGAACACACACACACACACACACACACACACACACACACACACACAGCAGATGCAGAGCAGAGGCTGTAAGCTGATTATTTCCAGCACAGAAGCACTGTGGCTAAAGCTGAAGGGCGTTTCAGCAGGTTTTAATGTGCAGGATGTGATAACAGTCCAGTACCTGTGAGAAGCACAGTACACCAGAAGAGTGTCAGAACTGAGTGATTTCTGATGGCATGTGAATATGTAGTTAGTTTGATGATGCTAGGTAATTTTGTGTCAGATAGGTTTAGCTTCTTACAAATTTCTGGACGACTATTCCAGAAAAAAGACAAAGAAACTGGTCAAAACTGGGAGTAAAAAACTTAGATGTTTATGGCACGGTGGAACAGTGGTCAGCACTGCTGCTTACAGCTACAAGATTCTGTCAATGAACATGTGGGTCAGCTTGAGCCTTCCTGTTTACATGTTTTGAACTGCCTGTGTGAGTTTTAAAGGCTCCTTCAGTTAATTGGCGTAATTCTAACTCCCTGGGAGAGGCTGGCAACACGTGCTACCCTCTCATCTATATTGATTCAATCAAAAATAGTTTCATTTTACTTTCAAATAAGAACACTTTCATTTTGAGATGTTGTCAGCCTGAGTAAAAAAAATACCTTGGGATTAATGATGCTTAATATTTTCTTAAGAATAGGCATCCATCCATTCACTACCGCCTATCCTTTTCAGGGTCGCGGGGGGGCCCTGGACAGGTCGCCAGTCTGTCGCAGGGCTAACATATAGACTTAGACAATATTTACATTTAAAATAAGTAATCAGAAGTGTTATTATACTAGATTATGATATTACTATTTTATATCAATTAGTGTTAGATACCAGCAAAATTAGTTTAATATATTTATATTGTAAGTCTTAAATTATTTGTATATATATATATATATATATATATATATATATATATTAGGGGTGCAACGATACACAAAATTCACGGTTCGGTTCGGTTCGATACTTTGGTGTCACGGTTCGATATTTTTTCGATACAAAAAAATGTTCATGCTTTTTTTGAATTTGTCATTTATTAAAATTATAAATATATATTTTAACTCAAAAGTACAGTTTTTAAATTTAATGTTGCTGAAACAACAAAGTAATAAAAAAAATTTATCTATCTGATGGAGAAATCCCTGATCTTTGGAAAAGAGAGTTTATTACAGAGAAATGGCTCTTTCCAAAATAAAAGCTATACTATACGCTTCTTCTGGGGTATACTCTCAGCAGCATATTAAACATATCAGGTCCCCATAAGGAGAATCATGTGCTAACGGCTGTCTAAATGACTCTGGTAAAGTTTGTAGCATGCGTGCTTGTTGTTTTTGTCTGCTTCCACTTGTCTTTGCACTAGGATGATGTCGGAGTAAATGTGCAGTCATATTCATTGTGTTCCCACTAGTGCTGTCAGCGTTAATCTGAAATGACGTTAACGCCACAACACGGCAAATCTCCGTTAACGAGCTACCGCGGATCGCCCCGTGCGTGGAGCTGGACAGCGTCAACACATTAACGAGCAAACTGCGCTAATGCAGTAGTTCCCACCCATGTAATTGAGCATTGCGTGGCACATCCGACATACTGTTTTACTTTTGTCCATGACGCGCTTACCTTCAGGGTCATACTTCACATGAAGACCAAAATAGTTCCAAAGGCCAGATCTGAATGAGGGTGGGGGAGGTTCAATTTGCCATGTTGCAACGAGCTTAGCTTCTGTCTTGCTAGCTTGCGCTGCGCTCAGTGGATCTGCGCTCGACAGTGCAGCCTAGGCGGATAAGTCGAACGCAGATCCACTGAGCTCTCAGCACAGACAGCATCGTCAGAAGAAAAGTTGATGAAATAAATTAAAAATTTTGTATTGTTCGATACATATGCGTACCGAACCGAAAGCACTGTATCGAACGGTTCAATATCGATACGAGTATCGTTGCACCCCTAATATATATATATGTATATATATGTATATATATATATATGAAATGTATATTATATATATAATATATGGTGTGTGAGTGTGTTCTACCGAATGTGTAAGAAAATGCAACTTTTAACATTTTTTATATACTATACTTAAAGGTCTTTTCTTCTACAGCCTCATGTGACTGCCATGACAAATAGCTTACAGCCAATTTAGTGCCAGTTCTGTATAAACAAACTATAAACAATATAGTGTTACACCGATTATCAGTTTCCATCTTAACTGATCTTCAATCTTATGAAAGAAGGGTTCATAATATTGTTATATTGCATTTTACGGGTGGTTTAGTGTTTTTTCCACCTCAAGTGTGCACAGCACTGCTAGACGTGTCAAAGCTGTTATTTCAGTTAAGCTGCGTTCTTATCGAGGCCTTATCACTGAAAGTCCCTCGACACGTATTGTAACATTTAATCAAGTCTGTAGAACAAACAGGCATTGAAAGGGAAGTATAATATCTGTGAGCGTGTGAAAGTAGCCACTGCAGCAGGTGCAGTTTGTTGATTTAGTGATTCTGGCCACATGAAGGGAGAAATCCAGTGTTTGTGAAGCACGGAGGCTCCCGAGGGAAACGATGAGTCCTTCACAGGTCAAATAGACACAGAGAATAATTTATGTTAATGACAGCACACGGTGTCGAGTTTCTAATCTGCTTATGTGTCTTGAAACAGGAGCTTGAAACCTACACAAAAACAAAATAAAAACAAGAACATCAAAGTCACATTCATGCAACTGTAAGGAGACCGTGCTAACACCGCGCAACAACTCCTGCCGCAGAAAGTACATCCCCAGAGGGATTACGCTGCCTCTGCCACACATCCACCAAGCCTTTGACAACACTCGTGCTTCCACACATCCGTCACCCTGGCTGGGGCTGCTTGATGCTGCAAGTAGTGACAGCATTATCGGGAGGAGGCCTGCAGAGAGAGGGAGAGTAAGACCGAGACAGAAAAGAGCACAACCTCAGCAGGGGATTTCAAAGACCTCTCACGGCTCACAGCTGGACAGCAGCTCTGCAGTGCTGCCAGGGGAAAATGCGCTAGAAGCACACAGTAAACAGCCACACGAAAGTGCTACGACGTGGACGATGATCGCAGTTGAAACAATGGGCTGCCTCTGTGATCGTGTGAGTTTTGGGGGCAAATGTGTGATCTAATTTTTGCACATAAAATCCAATTTATTAGTTTTCCCTTGTGCTTGAAAACATGTGAATTTAAAGGTACTACTGGCTCTGCATTCCCACACTGAGAAGTTTAAAGGACTTTAAAGTTTATCAGTTGAACTTGACGTGAGCAACATCAATAGACCTAAGTATGAAAGGTATAGCCCACAGCTGTTTGCTTTGCCTTGCTTTAGTTAAACAAGCCTAGAGACAAGCGGTAACTTTACTAAGAAAAACTCCAGAGTAGTTTCTGGAGGTTGTCGGCTGTCCCTGGGCGAAATTGACTGCTGCACCAACAGCCTCACTGTGATTGCTTTGGTTGCTAACAGACTGCCACAATTGCCCATAGTTTGCATGGGAAACATGTGCCATTTGTCCATGGATTAATGAAATGGAGAATATTCACCTTTTAAAGTAAATGTTGTTCCTTACTGCTGAAATCAACAGCTTTTACACTGACACTGAACATTCTCTGTTTCCTGTTTGCCTCACAGTTTTTCAGGTGCTTCAAGGTAGCTGCAAATAAAAGCTGACAGATCACCCAATGTTGCAGTCAACCCGAGTCAGCCTGCACTCACCTGTGACACGTGTCCTTGTAGTCAGGGCCTCGACTCTGGTTCTATTCTATAATATGTATTCCGATATAAAAGAGCGTTGCCAGGTACATATGGGGTTTTGCAATTAAATTGCCATTATGCAGCAACTACTTCGCTATTTGTGGAAGAATTTCTGAATTGAACTGATCAATACGACTGCAGGAAGATTTTTTCTCTAGCATCCGCAGCCAGTGTGAATACAGGTTTAGAGGGAACCTACTCATATATGCCCGAATGATTTTTTTTTGTTAACAGTGGCCGCTGTCCTGCTTTCTCAACCAGTCTAAGTGGTCACATGAAGAACTGCAGTTTTTTATGTTTCCACTTTGCTGCTTGATTTCTTTTTTTTTAGCGTACTTGGCCAAAAACTCATTTACAGATTTTATCACTTGGTTCTAAAGCTAAATGTAGATGTTTGCCTCTGAGTGTCTGTAAATATGTGCAAATGTCAAGAACTGTGTAGATCCTCACAAACCTGTTGATGCTGTGCAAACATAAAGTGATGTTTTGTTTGTTTGTAGTCATGACAGTGAGCTCTGAGAAAGCTCCTGTTATCAGTTAAACATTCGTGTTTAATGCTTGTTTTAGTCTATCGGATCTATGTCTTATCATATGTGGATACTAATTGCACTTGCTGTCACTGTGCTGTGCTTTTGCGTCCCACATTAGGAGAGTGCAGCTTCAGCTCTGCGGGGGTTTACGACGGCACCGTGTTCAGCCGGATATTTCAGATCCTGTACAGAAACGAGGAGATTGCGGTGAATGACTGTATGATCTTCAAAGTCCACCTGCTATTGGACGGAGAACGGGTGAGTCATGCCGGTGACATTTTCTGCACACACACAGACAAATATCCAGTTTGGGGGGGGGATTGCCATTTGCTCGCTTTTTTATGAGTCAAATAATGCTGAAGCTGGAAAATAAAATGAAATGATGTCTAATTAGAGTGAAAATAGTTGCATAATAGTTTTATTCCATAGCAACTTGTAGCTTTACAGCATATTAAATGGCCCGTAATTAATGCATTTCATCATACTCTATTCCCTTCTGCACTTGTTTTTTTTATCATCTGACACAAACAATACTCCCTGTTCAGAACACACACATTCGTTCCACTTAATCACAGCAGATATTTTACACAACAGGGAATAAAAGATGAAAAACTACGGTGCTATATGTTTTGCAGGTGTTCAGACTGCAAAATATATAGACTATCTGTCTATAGCTGTATAGATTTAAAGCAGGGGTGTCGGAGCCGTTCTATTTCTTTGGCCAAAGACAGCTCGAATTGCAAAGATGTACTTTCTGGAAACATTGACTTGTAAGGTTTGTCTAACAGAGCTTAAGATGTCTAAAGCATCATTGACTGTAGAATGAAAATAGGGCAGCAACCTCCTCGCGATTAGGAACAATCGATGGGCGCCCATTGGTTGCATTAAATTGTTTTGCTATTGGAAACCAATTGTAAGTAATTGTCAGTGCGCAACACCCTCATCTGACGATTGCACAGGCCACCTGGCAGGAGGCAACCTATCTCCAAACAGTTGCAGTCCGACTCAGACTAACTGCAGTCACGCTCATCCAGATGAAGGTGAAGGTTGCTTTCAATCGGACTCAGTCTTGTCAGTGACACGTCACTTTACAGTAGGGACTCGACTCAACTTATATAAACTGTTTGCATTCTGATTATAGATTTCTGTTGAAAAGTAAGATTGCTGGGCAGCTATAGCAAATTGAAATTAAAGTGCCGTCATGCAGCAACTGCATCACTATTTGCAGAGGAATTTCTGAATTTCTACTTCAGATCTATGAGTTCTGGCTGAACTCTAAATGGAAGTAGTTGTGTATGAAGACAGCAACAGATTTGTGATTTTTGCAAACTGATCACAGTTACAGCTGCCATATTCTTAGAAACAGTTTGCACTGATGTTCTGGGTAAACATTTCATGTGATGGCTATAACAGGGATAAAAATGCATTTAAATAAACAAAGCTTATAAGTTAATGTAGCTCTAATCTTTGAAACTACTGGTCAGTCTGATGGCTTGCCTTTTGGTGCTGTTAGCTAATTTTCTGAGGCTACCAGAGTAGCCCGGATACTTGGATAGACGTTAAAGGAAATCCAGTTCAGAACTTCCTGTTCAATGTTTATGAACCCAGAAAATGTAATAAAGCTTATTGAAAGCTAAGTTGACCTCAGACACAGCAACTGTTTTTGCAATTGCATTGGTCATATTAAATTAACTATTAAATGGCTGCTAATTGGTTAGCTACATGCATGAACTGTTCCAGAAAGAGTTAGTGGTAAGTAACAGATTTTTTTAAATGGGCACTGATTTTACTTTTGGAATAGGTCTGAAGTAGAATATTAGAAGAACTGAACTTTTCAACTTTTTGACAGCTGGCTTTCATTTTCAGGCCTAGAACTTTTCTCCAATACTTTCTTTAAGGGTCTGTGGGCACACTATAGTTTTTTTTGTTAACGGAGGCATTAGCGGTTTTTAAATGTGATGAAATGATTGACACGAGTTTGGTTCCCTGAAAGATAACAAAAGCTATTCACTGTAAAAGGTTAATTGCCTTTTTCAAAGGAATTCTGTCCTAATCATAATAACCACTCAACCAGTGCGAGGGTCACCGAGCTCGTAGACTCGTTCCGTGAAATTAATGTTATGTAACTGAAAGACTCATGTAAATTGCCTGTGCACCCAGACCGGCCATATTTAGTTCAACTGATCAGGTGTGTAAACCTACCTGACAGTTATTGATGTTCTGTTTTACTGTGGGCGTGACCCTGAGAATCCACTCTGCCCATTTTTGGCTGTGGGAGCCACCGGAGCTCAAATTGATCAGCAGTGACAGCGGTGACACGGGCTCGAGGCTGGGACGTGGGAGTGTTAAGATGGCCTCATTTGAAGCTAATCATGCATTTGATAGCCGTAGCTCACACATTGACATTACTCTAAACCGTCGCTCAGCTGCTCCCTAACATATGGTGTATACGCCTAGTTTACTGTGGAAGGATTCCTGCTTCTGCCAGAATGTGGATTTTCTGTCTCACATGACAACTAATTTTAGAAATTTTCATTAAACGTAGGTGTTGCTGTGGAGGTGTGGAGACAGAAGAGCTTAAAGGCATATCAGATTTCATCTGTAAGCTCTCCCGAAGGCTCCCCGCTCATTAACCTTCCGGAGGTTATCTGCTGTTCACAGCTACAGATAGCGCAGACGAAAATAGCCTCTCATTTCCCCTGTGCACACCCGATGTATTCTTAATCAATCACACCATCAATATCAGGTGGATTTATACGTTTACTGTAAGCGCTACAAAAGTGGAACTGCTTCTATTAAAATTTAACAATGCTGCACACCAATCCTCAGAAGAGTCTGTTGCATCCATTTTCGGCCCCGGCTTTGTAGTTTCCTAATACCGTTTTTTTTTTTCTTCACTTTGTTGTTCAGATTTATGCCTTTATTTTCTACGGCACTTTGAACATGAGAGTAATTGAATTTTTTTCAGCCCACATGAAAGACATAAATGCCGGAATACAGAGAACATAAATAGTTAATCAAAAAGAACACTAAAGTGGCTAAATCAGAATTGCAAACAAGGTTGGTTACATTAGCTTCTATGCCAAATAGCAGCAAATCCATCATGTTCTTGTTCGTACCGTGTGATGGCCGTTCCCCTTCATTAATTCAGAATTTCTCCATTCACGTGAGTGACAGTAAATAAATGAGAGTCAGATCCTTCTCCACAGAGCACAAGTAGCTGCCGTATGGTTTGATGAGTGCAAAGATAATGTGAAAGCTGAGGCTACAGCTGTCACATCCACCTCTGGGAGATTTTTGAACCTGTTAAATGAACCCTGTCATCTAGAAATGGCATTTATAAAAAAAATCCAAAACAAAGCCGCAAATATTTTTGTTTTTTAAATAAATTTTGTTATTTTCAGAATATGTTTTTGTGAAATATCAGAATCTACATACGTTGACTTTCACCAACCTACCTGTGTTGCTTAAATCTGGATATGAACACTAGTCTAGTCGTCTGTGTGAAACACCCAACAGCCTCTTGCATGCACTGATTTGTTGCACTTCCGTTCTGAAGTCTCAGTTTTGCTTTCGCCATTGTGCCAGGATGGTAGCTGTTGGGTGTTATCAGCAGTGTTGGTCAAGTTACTTGAAAAAAGTAATTAGTTACTGATTACTTCTCCAAGAAAGTAATCCCATTACTTTACTGATTATTTATTTTCAAAAGTAAATAGTTACTTTATTACTTCGTTACTTTTAAAAAACATGATACACAACCTGAATACGTACTAAAGCAACAGACCTTTCAGCCCAATTCTATTTTTTCTGCATAATCCATCATATAAAATTGAATCAAGTGAAAAAGTCTGTTTTTAAAGCTTGTTTTATTAGTTTTAATCTTTTAGCTTTATGCACATTGCATTAAGCAAAAATGTAATTATATGCAACAGTCTTTGACTTGAAGAAATTTGTTTAACAATTAAACCTATTTTTTGCATATTCCAGCATATAAAAGAAAATAATGTTTTAGCGGCACTAAGTCCTGTCGCTTTTATATCTATTGTCACCTGGAGGTTTGCCCAGTGCCGCAGCGGTCATGTCAGTGGGGGGATCTCTGTGAATTTCACACTCCCGTGGCAGCGTGCTAGGTGCTTGCTCAGATTTGAAGTTTAATTTTTTGCTGTAGAAAGAAGTTTTCTTCCCATGCAGAGTGTACAGCAGATGCTAATGTTTTTGTCACTTTTTACGGAATCAAACTCAAAGTAATGTAAGTACGTGCAAGCTTTAAACGCTGCACAGTCGTACTCTCTCCCGCACTCCATATTATCCATTATTGATCTACAGACATCTGTTGCTGCCACGGACGTCGCATGCTTGTACGTAATTGTCATGAGACACTCACACAAACAAAATCATGGTCTACTAACACAGTAACACAGTGTGCTTACGGGAAAGTGACAGTAATCTAATTGGGGTTTTTTGCAGTAGTAGTCCCTTACTTTACTCGTTGCTTGAAAAAACTAATCGGATTACGGTAACGCGTTACTGCCCATCTCTGGTTATCAGCCATTGCTAACCAGCTTGATTAGCAAGGTGCATTCATAATTCTGTGATATCAATGCTACATTTGGTTAGCAAATAAACAGGTGGAAGTAAATAAGTATAATCGAACACCGATTAAAATACACTAATGCAAAGGTACAGAGACCAAAACTCTCACAGACTCATAGGACACTTGATGCCATGTGCAAAGCGAGTTAACCCACATTTGGTTTTGTTTTACACCATTAAAAAGCATGTTTAGAAACCTGGTAAAAAGGGATTTGGCTGCTATGGACAGTTTCCCCACAATAATAACTGTGTGGATGGAGACATTTGTGTACATCTGGACACTGTAGTTAGGGGCGTGGTCACCTTGACAGACAGGTACCAGTTGAGGTAGCTGAACTTGACCTGTCTACATGGGGTGTTTTGGTTTGTTCTGTGATACAAAGATTACAATAGCACTTTGGTCAGTCAGTTTGGATGGAGGTTTTTTTTATGATTCTTTTGTGCCCATGGTCTTTCGATATTTATGCATCAATAACCTTTATCGTTCCCATTTGCAGGTGGAGGAGGCCTTGAGTGAGGTGGATTTTCAGTTGAAGCTGGATCTTCATTTCACTGACAATGAGCAGCAGTAAGTTTCTGAACCACTTTGAAAATATGTGTTTCGTGTGTATTTGAGATGTGAAGTGAGCGACTTTCCCATTTGGCTGCTAGGCATCACTTTAAGCACCTGATCACAAATATACGGCATACGATCCATGATTACAGGGATTTGTATATTTGCTTGGGACAAAAGGAAGAAGAAGAAATATTTAGATTGTATCATCATTGTTGATATTGGATTATGAGTGAGCAGCTTTCCCAGTTATTTAAAACCGGTACTTGCTAAAGGCAGTTGCCCTGATATTTCCCACTCACTTAACAAAGAGATGCTCCTTTTAATGTGAGGTTTTAGGCGCTTCAGGGTCACACTTTTACTATCAGCAATAAAACCACTTCTTTAGTTAATCTGCACTCTCTGGCACAGATACAAAGATTATCAGATTTAAATTTTTTATGTATTATTTAATTCTCATTTTCAGTGCTGAAAAAAGCAGGCATTGAAATTCTGTTTAGTAATTATTGTTTTAACAGTCTACTCATAACATAAATAACAGTTATGACTTGTCATATTAATAACTTTAACTGTAATTATTTTCATTAGGGTTTCCTGATTAATTTAATATACCAACAGAGAACTTTACAGTGTAGCATTATCTAATTAAAACATCTGAGTACTTCCATCAATGATTTTGTTTAGTTATTCTGTCCTTTGTTAGATGAGCCATTCTAATGGAACAGCTGCAAACATTATGGACGATGGCAAAAAAAGACGGTTTTCACTTAAAGAGTTGGGTTTTGGTTTTACTCCCTCAGGTTGGCCGATATAGCGACTGTCCCCTTGATCAGCAGTCGGACCCTCAGCCTCCATTTCCACCCGCGAAGAGGCCTCCACCACCACGTCCCTGTCATGTTCGACTATTTCCACCTGTCAGTCATTTCTGTCTCCATCCACGCTTCACTGGTTGCCTTACATCAGCCCCTGCTCAGGTAAAGTCTGGAAAGCTTGCAACTGTTTCGCATCCTGCAGACAGAATCTTCACATTGCACAAATTTGTATCTGATTTGGTATGATCTCAGGGACCCAACTATTCTTTTCACTGCACAATCTGCTAATCCGTTATCCAAACCTTGCTTGGATTCATCTTTGTTTCTTTATAAATAAGCCATTCATTTTGTAATCTATGGCTTTGAATGCTGTTTGGAGATGTGTTCAAGAAAAAAGGTCAACCATCTGCAATGAGCAGGTTTTAATTTTTTAAGTGAAAAATCTAACTGAAATGAAACCCATACAATCAAGCAGGCGAGAACGTGAGCTTGAACTGCTGGCGCATCTTTTGCAATTGATAATGTATCTCTTGGCGAGCTGAATGAATAATTTTCCAAACACTCATCTGATGAATTCAGCCGTCAGTGTCATAGTCGGTGTTCCAACATGCATTACATAGATTACTGCAGCACTTGACTGATTGCAGCGAAACTGCTCTTATTTCTCAGTTCATGTCTTCCTTCAGAGTCACAAACACTAAATACAACACACACATATTCATACTTTGCCCCTGCTGTGTCATCCCTGCTCTCTCTCCAGCTTTGCCCGTACGGGGAAGGGCTCCTGGCTTGGGAAGGGCTCGCCAGAGAGCACGAACGACCCGTCCGCCATGTCTGTAGAGAACCTCGTGTTCGGCGCTGGCTACTGCAAACCTGTCATCTCTGAGGTGTGTTAACCTTTAGCAGTTCACCTGCTTTCAAATAGAAAGTCACACAAAGTCAAAGCCTATTTTGTCTCACAAAGCTGAAAACAAATGTCTCCCTTTGAGCTGGTTGTTCTCTTCTTTTTGTGAGCGAGCAGCTAAATGCCAAGCGATGACGTAAACAGAAAGGTTTAGGACAGAGGCCGACAGATTTAGCCGGGATTTGTTTGGGCATGTCATCCAGAAGCAACTGGATTTTGAGCTGGGAAGGGAGTCGTCCTGATTTGGATTACAGATTCCAGACCTTGTCTGTCCTTCAGAATCAGTCATTTGTTGGCACTATGCAGAATCCTGTAGGTTTTAAGACCAGAGGCCAACGTGGTGATTATCACTGTGCAGCGCTGTGGTGTTTCATACTATTTGTTGAAGCCGCTTGCCCAGGCTTGTAGGCTTCCAGGCTTAGCATCTGGAATTGATAGGAACTCCCACTGGAAATGATGGTGCTGTCTCTCATGCCTCTGGCTTATTTATAGCGCACTTAAGATTCACAGTGAAATAAATAATAATCTATCATAATTACTAATCATGATTATATATGGCCTATAGCAAATTTATTTTATTGCCTTTTATTCACCTAGGCATATATTAGTAAAAAGCTGTATTCAATAGTAGCAGGTGATAAAAGACACCCATGACTCATGTTTGTTATTGTGACTCAACAACTTCTTTCTTTCTTTAGTTTTGTAATTAGCCTTGATTCTGTGAGTGTGTAGCTAGCTGTCAGTCAATAGGAGAGAATGCAGCACTTTGGTTAACAAGCCCTACAGCTCGCAGATAAAAGTGAGAAATCTGCAGCCGTATGGAGACACAACCAGTATACAGCAGGCGTGTCAAACGTATGGGAAGCGGGCCCGAAAAGGCCTCATCAGAGGGTCCAGTGTGAAAAGATATCATTAAAAATCAGAGTGGTGATTCCAGCAATTTCTTTTTTCCAAAAGTCTCATAAAAAGGTTTTGTGCATTTGTCGATCCACTGTGTGGGTGCATTTGAGACACAGTGCCACTTTTTTACCATCATTTCTCCTGTAAATGGAAGATTCATGTACAAAGTTACATGCACTTCTTAAAACTAGAAGAAAATGTTTTATATTTCAATATGTTACAATGCAGTGATTCTATCAAGCACGGGTGAACGATAGTTTTAATCTCACATAGATTCCTGTCTAGACTAGTTTGCATAGTTTACAGATAAGGAGCCATAGTAACACAGTATCTCTTTGCACTATCAAGCAGCTAGCCTGTTCTCGTGACTCTTTGGACTCGGAGCAAACAGTACTGAGCAGGCGAAAGGAAAAAAAAAGTGTGACCTTTTTCAAGTCTCCCAAGAATTGCAAAACTTTACCAAATGCAGTGGTGTACTCCCAACGCAACCCGAATCTATGATAGTTTCACTGCTGCTGTTTGCAGGTATCACCGCATATCCAAAAATTATATTTTGGGGCTCTTGTTCCTTACTGAGTTTAGCTTTCTTGTGTATATTTGGTAATTACAGCAACATAAGGTACAAGGAGTTTTTCCTCAGGTTTTATAACATGCATCTCTAAGGTCTCCATGAACGTCACGGTCTGCACAGTAAATCCTAATGAGCTCCCAGGCCCCCACGCCACCTTGCCGCTCCTCCTCCCGGTTTTTACTCCCACCCCTGGCTGGGCGCTTTAATAAGCTCAGCGTTTAGCCAAGCGGGGGGGTTCTGTTTGATCACAGTAATGAGTTGTGCTTGCAAGCGCCACGTACCACATAGCTGCAGGTGAAAGCTGCGCACAACGCTGCAGACTCTTTCACCTTTATTTATTTACAGCTTTTTACCTGCGGCTACACTTAGTTTCCAGCACTTTCCCCCTTTACATGTGTCATTTTGTCTAAATCTTGTGCTTCTGCTGTAAGATAAGACTTTTTTAAATTTGGCGTTTCTTTGTAAAAATTATACACAAAACTGGAACACTGGAATGAAACGCTACCTGCATGCTTCAGAAGTAAACGGCTCCATAGCAAATTAAACAAGCAGCAAACAGAAGCAGAAATCGACATCAGGTGAACTGTGGCAGATTTTAACCATTGTTAGTGTGTAGAGAAACTGCTTTTAGGATAACGACTAGTTTATAGGGGAAAAAAAGCTATTTTTCGGTGCATCTCGCTTACAGACCCAGCGGGCCTCTATAAAGCTAAAGAGAATTATGGAAGTAAACATACAGGTGTTCCTTCCTGGTTTGGGTATACTCCACTGGAGCAATTACAGAGTGTGCACAGGTATGATGATAGGGCCGGCAACTTTACTAGCTCGAGGGAAATTACAGTACGTCCTCAGATACTCAGGCATCACATGCCTTGTGGAGCTCTACACTCCACAGGGGCAGCCAAACATCTCAGCATTGGGTGGGAAGAACTCTGTTGATGGGTGTTTGGGGTCAGGGACCATGGATGGTGGTAGGCATACTGTGATGACTCACGTCTACAATGATGCAGTCTTTTTGGACCACTGTCTCTTCTAGAAGACTTCAAGGCTTTGGTGATTTGTAGTTGGTTGCACAGTGCCAGCAAATACTATTAACGGCTTTGGTGAAGCACAGCTAGAGCCTGTCTTTCATTGTTAGAGAGCCATCTGCTGGAACAAAGGCCCATATTACAGCCCAGATTTTACTGGCCAATCAAAAAGCAGAGGTTTGCACTTGAGCTACCAGATTTTGTTGTTTTTATTATTTCTCTTTTTATGTGCTGGTTCCTTGTCAAGCAGCTCTCCACCTACATTTTAGCATACACTTATCTATGTAAGAAAGAAACACTCAGTGGTAAATGGGCTGGCAGGCAGATGAGTGAGCCACAGCAGACACTGACAGGGGTTAGTTGTTTTTGTTATACTTGATGACTCGCACCCTTTACATCCTCAGTTTCAGTTTCCTTCTTTTGGATGAAGTGCAAAATAACACGGTATAAAAATAACTTTTCTACACCAGCTATCACTCAGAAAAAACTGATGGTACTGCTTTCATGACGCAGAAGCAATTTTTTGGGCACTTTTTTGGGGGATGACTCATCTACTCAAAACCATATCTACCTACAGGCACAAACAAAGGACCTGTGTCTGGACGTTTGATTCTAGTTCAATGGATATAATGTGAAGCATATTTAAATACTATTTCATACAGATTGTTGCACAGATTTTAAAAAGACTATTCTCCAAACAGTGCTTTGCTTCTTGGGCAAAGTTCCCACACCTGGGACCTCTGAAGGCCCTAAAGGGCTGCCTTACATCCACGTGTGCCACATAAATGTCTTGATCTGCTTTTGCAGCTCACAGCTAGCTGTGTTTAAGAGGCATTTGTTTTATTGTATCAGATCTTCCAAGGAGTTATTGTGACTGCAAAAGTAAGCTTCTATTACTAAGAGGTCAGAGCAACAAACCTTCAAACCAGGCTATAGTAGAGCCTGTTAAGTTCAAGTATGTGTACATGTTTGTCATTAAAAGAGGACATTATTCTTGAGAGGTGGCTCGTGACCTACATAGCAGCTGACATTTCCTCTGTCCTTCTCCTCAGGGAAGCTTTTATGTGCCCAGTGAAAACTGCCTGCAGAGAGCTCATACGTGGCACCGGCGACTCTGTCGCCTCCTGTTGGTGGCACACAGAGGCCTGCACACGTACTACACAGCACTCATGAAGGAGATCCCGCAGCTGCAGCAGATTCCTCTGGAATCAGGTGGCACATATATAGAAAGCCTTGGACCTGTTTCTTCATTAAAAGTCTAGTGAGATCTGAAAATAACATATTGGAACATTTTAATAATGCAGGAATTGTTTTCTTTGTTTTTTTATGACAATGAAAACTATTAAAAATATAATTAAAACTGTAGAAAAAGTATTATTTTAATGAACTTGTCAGAAAGTAATTTAAAATCACCCCAATAGAAATAGAGGACTAACATTAAACAGTTTACCTGTACTGAAAACTAAACTATAAGTATTGCTATTATTTGATGTACTTAGAGTACTTGTTATGTATTCTGTAAACCTTTTTCCGACTCTGGTACAGTGACACTATATTTCCCCTAAAACCTTAACTTCGTATATATGTAGTGGAGTAAAAGCATGCTAATTGTAACCTCCAGTTTTCTGAACACAGTTTGATCACATGGTCTTTAGCAGTAAATGTAAATGTTTCTATATTTGCCCTTTTAGACGGGGCTTCGTGCAGCCTCTTAGCCACTCAGTAAAACAAGCCATTTCAGTTCCCTTCACTTCAGCTTGTCTATATCTAAAACTGTGCACATATGTTTAACTTGTTTTATAAGATTTTCAAACTATATGTGTATATGACCCTCTGTCACAGGATAATGAAAGTTAAAACTCCCCAAATATCTTTATTCCCACAGATGTGTCGCCTGTAGAAGAAACTCTAAATCAGCTGACAATAGAGCTACAGGTAAGTTCATGCCTTTGTATGATAGTTACAAACATATCTTATCTTGTTGTCTCTTTATAAATATTTTATTAAACAAAAAAATAGGTAAAATGCAGGTTAATCTATAAGTAAAAATAATTAAACTTAACAATCAATCAAACCATTACTTGTATGTGAATTATTGACATAATGCTATTTTATTTTTAACCTCATCAATGCACAGCACACACTGACAATAACAAAAATACTTTATTATAGAGCTCTGTGTAAGAAAACATTACTTTTTTAGAGTCTAACCAACACAGCAGCCTCTGTCACTTTTCACTTTGATATCTCACTAGTCCATAGTACCTGCTGTTTCCTATTTGTTTCTATTCTAATACAAAAAAGCACCAGCATGCTAAGAATAGATTCACATTAAAAAAGTTATTTCTTTGTATTGTTATGTTCTTCTAAGGAATCAAACGTCTTAATTTTTAAAGTGATCTGGAGCAAAAGTTTTCTAGACATTCTGACTCAACATTTTTAGTCCACTCCTTCTAACTGACCATTTATTAAGTCACTCAACACTGACCTATGAACTATCAAGCAATCAAGTACAGGATGAGCCAGTGGTCTCACTGCACATAACAGAAACTTAGCAAAGAAACACTTTTAAATACTATCTATAGGCACTTTGTTACGAGCAGCCTGTGAAAAAAATCCCGATTTGCTTCCATGTGTTTAGATGAATCTGCAAGAAATGCCAAAGACAACGTTTAAAATAGTATTTTTACACCAGTGAGGTGATTCCCAAAGAGCTATTAGTCAAAAACTTGGTGTATCTCATAATGGTGTGCAATGTGCTCCTAAAAAATTGGAGGTAACTGAGCAAGTGTCGGACAAAATAAGATGTAGCAGACCTAATGATATATATCACAGATGAACAGTATCTGATTTAGGAAAAAATCTGAAGACTCATCAGAAAAGGACTCTGTGGAAGGGTGGTGGTAGTATGTTGGGGTTCAAATCATTGAGTGGGTCATGAGAGATATACAACACTGGGTGTCTACAACAGAAACAGTCTCTGGTGTGCAGCTAATTTTTAGCCAGTGTTGTTGGGAATCTTGTCAAATTTATGGAATTATGAAGATAGAAAGGTGCCGTCAGATTTTGATCCACCACGATACAACTGGAAAATGTCTGATTGGCAACAGCTTTGTTAGCATGACAATGATCCCAAACACACTGCCACTGCAGTAAAAACATACCTGGATAGAAAAACACACAGTGGAACATTATCAGTCATGGACATGCCTCTCCAGAGCCCGGACCTCAACATTACTGAAACAGTGTGCACAGTGTTCATCTTGACCAAAAAGCATAAAGCAGCCAACATCCAAAGAAAAGTGAATCCTGGAGAACTATTCCTGAATAGGAATAGAAATGACATGAAAGCTTGACTAAGAGAGTTCAGGCTGTAGCAAAAACAGGACTCACTATTCATGTCGTGATCTTTATGTTTATGTGCAGGAATCTATTCTTAGTACTTATTTCAGTTTACTTCCTTTAGTTTAGCTGAAAAAAAGGGAGTGTTTTAGTTTTTTTGTGCCGTCATTGTTGTTGTCCTGATGGCGTTCACCTGTTATTCTTCTTCTCCATGCTGTGTGCAATTAGTTGGTTTTCTACTTCAGTCTTTGTCAGCTTGTTGTGTGATCCCCGTCTTGCTTCTTTCCCACTCTGTTTGTTACTGCTTAAGTGCTTTTACCCTGGTTGTTTTTCTGCATTTGGTTTTAATTTCTGTGTTTTTCTGGCATCTCAGTGTGCATTGATATGTGCCTTAATCAGAATATGTTGGGGCATTTAATAAAATCTGTTTATGAGGCCGGAGCTTTTCAGTATAATGAAGCTATTAGATGATACCAGTAAAAATGGTCGTGATTAGCGTTTAGGTGAGCAGCTGCCAACCAGTCAATCTAGGATCTGACAATTCTTCGCTGTGTAGGCAAACTGCCACTCCATACTTGGATATAAATTTCCTATTAATAATCCGCCCACAGTCATTTTCATATCAGACAGATTGTAGATACTGTTTTCTTTGTAGGTATAAATATGTGAGCAGGACAATCACCCATCCTTGGACTTGTGCATGCTTTATTCTGGGAGTTCTTTGAAATGCAACACTTTCAGCTAAATATTACAGGACTGCGTTTTTCTTTTCAGCTGCAAGAAGGCCACGAGAAGGTAGCGGAGCAGATCAGCAGGGACGTAAGCCAGCTCTGCTTCCAGCTGGCTGCTCTGTGGAGCTGCTTCCTGGAGGCCGCTGTGTTCAACCCCCACATCCTGTCCTATCTGGCCCAGGAGCACCACACGCTCAGGGTGAGAGTTCAGCTCCATCAAAGGCAGGCTTATACAATGTTCAAACGTCATCATTTGCCTCTCTGAGGTGCTGAGCCTTTATTAGGCCCTGGTGCCGATATGTTTAAATATAGTGATTGTGATCCTCTACACCCACGCTAAAATGCAAGAATACCACAGAACAATAAAACATGTTTCATAAGCATTGACATTTTATCTCTGAAAGCAGCTCCTTAAAGGCATGTTGTCACCAGTTTTCAGAAAGTAGCATGACACTGAACAACAGTCTGTCTAAGAAGAATCAAACTAACTTTCACGTTGATGAGGAAAAACATGTCAAAGTTCAGCCCAATCAAGCATCAATAACTGTTATGCACTAAAAACGTTCGGATGATTACCTATAAAAGTACTGTTAAATTTGTCCATCATAAAGATAGTTTGGATACAGCGTTTTCACAGGACTCAATGCGCACTCGTGAAAAATGAAGTACAGCCTTACTGCTTCCATAGGAATTTGGAGGTTAAGTAGGAGCCAGGTGCTGTTGATTAAGTGATCGTCCCAAAAAGGACTGACCTCTGTAAAAGCAGAGGTGACACAGTCCTCCCAGGGGTGGATATCCCAGCAAATTCATCCCAAGATTACCTCAAGCAAAGCTCAGAGATATTACAAAACATTACTTTTTAGGAAGAGCTGCCAGGAGAAAGTATCGTCTCCCTAAAAGGAACATGGCAGCAACTTTGGTTGCATCTTAGCAAACCTCAAGACTTGAAAAATCCATCTATCAGATCAGACCTTCTACCTACCGTTCATCTTCTTCTTCTTCTACTACCAATACTGGCTGCTCTCTGTTCACTGATCATCACCTACATCCTTAACCTTCAACACCTTCTTCCCAGATATCTGGCAACTCTTCCCTACCACCCAGGACCAGTTTTTGTGCAACTTTGCTCCTTCTTCAACTTCGAATATTTAATCCCTGTTCCTGCCTTCACTTGCTTCCTTTTCTTGACTTCCAAAGTCAACCTGCACCCTACCAACACAGTGCTGTAAAGACGAGTGGGCCAAAAATCCCCCCACAGTGATGTTAGAATCTAATAAAGTCATAGAGAAAGTGATTACTTCACATTCTTGCTAGTAAAGATGGTTCTGTAAGCTACTGAATGAGGTGTACTTAGTTTTTCACAGGAGTGCATAAAGTTCTGTAAAAAGAATATGCATGTTACTGTCTCCTTAAAGTTTGGTATTGGAAATACATCTGATCCCATGACATCAACGTCTGTTTAACCACATGAAGATAATAAGATACCAGAGGCAGCCAAGTCAGTCTTTAAAAGGGGAGCTTTGTTCTCATTTCCAGCTCTGCATATTTATTCTTGGATTCTTATAGAGCAGGGGTGGGCAATCTCAGTCCACGAGGGCCGGTGTCCCTGCAGGTTTTAGATCTCACCTTGGGTCAACACACCTGAATCACATGATTAGTTCGTTACCAGGCCTCTGGAGAACTTCAGGACATGTTGAGGAGCTAATTTAGCCATTTAAATCAGCTGTGTTGGTTCAAGGACACATCTAAAACCTGCAGGGACACCGGCCCTCGTGGACTGAGATTGCCCACCCCTGTTCTAGAGTAACTGCACATGATTTAAATTTATTATTATATATCAATACTGACCCTCAGTTCATCCTCTGTCTAAATAAGCCTTATAAGCTCTCCCTCCCCCGCCCTTAAGCCTAGTTGACTTTCTCAAACAAAAGATTTGATCGCAGGTGGGTAAGGAGCATGAAAAGTCTGTGCTTAGCTTACTGACAGGGCTGGACTGGGACAAAAAAATCGGCCCGGGCATTTTGACTAGAGACCGGCCCACCAGGTATTACAGGAGAAGCCATAAAGCCTTTGAATGAAAACAAAAACTGTTGTGACAGGGATGTACACTGTCTTGTTGGTATATGTATGATTTCTATACATTTTACATCAGATAAAAACTTTGGTTGTAAGATTCAGATAATTATTTATTAAAAGCGAAACATTTTAAATGAGAATAAGAAAGAAAAGTATTTCTTTGTGCCCCCCTTTCCTTGTTAACGCCCTACCTGCCCCCCTGGCAAAACTTTGCTAGATCCGCCCCTGCACAGTTACCAGTTGTCAGCTACGTAGAAAAGGATGCTGGTGTTATTTGTCTCTCAGAAACAGCTCATAACTTCCCTTCAACTCATTCATGTCACCTAAAAGGTGACATGTTTCTCCATCACCTGTTCAGCTCTGATGATTCAGTAAGGACATCTCCTGGTTTCATCTTCACGTTTCCCTCTCACCAGATAACCAAACCGATATCATGACCAGCAGGTTTTACAGCTGTGGCTCCAGCAAACATCAGCTGATACTAGAAATTAATATTAAGTAAATTCTAACAACAGCTGATCAAGCTTAAACGTGCTGCTGTTGTTTAGCGTGACATCCTCTGGTTTCCTCTTTCTGGTGCAAAGCGGGCAATAAACAAACAAGAGAGACGGGACTTGCGACAGAAAAGCTGATCAGCTGATCATTGATCAGTTTCATGATTGAAGTAGCAACATGAGAGGGAGGGGGAGAGAATGAGAGGAGAAGAGGCAGCTGCAGCGTAAAGACGCAGAATAACTCCAGCTTTGTGTCTTTTTTTTCATTCTAGCTGATGTACGGGACAAACTGTGTTCCTTCTCAGCTCAATACGAAACGCGTAATATTTTCTTTGAATACGAGACGATTCTGTTGTTTACGGGACGGTTGGCAACTCTACTAACTAACCTTATGAATAAAATAAAGTTCACTATCAGTAACATCATAGCACCGAACCAGCTGTATAGAAACTCCGTCATGCTAGCTAGTAAGCAGTACGAGTTATTGTAACTGACTGTAAAAAGTCAGCACAACGAAAATAAACTACACCTTAACTTAGTTTATATCTGACCCAGATAGACTGCAGGTCATAACTTCTTACCTGAAGTTCAGTTCACCTGACACTCGGCCGCCTCGGGTCTCTCCTCCTGCCTCCCCTTCCTCTCACCCACCTGCTGGCCTCTGTGAAAGCTCCACCATAGAAACCACCACCAAACAACTGAGTTATTTTTACACATCTGCCAGCATCTGGCCAATCCACCACCTTTCATTGTTTATACCGTTAAAAAAACAACAACAAAAAACCATCAGTCTATAAAAACGAAAAATCACCGGTATGCCCGATGGCCAGTCCAGCTATGCTTAATGTGTAAGATCAGAGACAAAGGTTTAAATGATGTAATTTCATATCATGAACCCCTGATCAGTCATGTCCCATTAAATCAAGTTGTCCTTTTTTCCATGTACATAATTTATTCTGTTGTTAAATATTGAATACACTAATTTCCAATCTTGTGGAAAATGCATCAAACCTGTTGCCATTAACACAGCAGGCTTGCTGCTCCCTCTCTGAGTCCACGTTTAGACTATGTTTAGCCTCATTGCTGATGCACTTGATTATTTGTGAGCTTTGAGTGTTTCAAAAGGAATTATTCAAATTATAAATGCCATTCTGGACCTCCATATCTTAAAACTTGCTGAGCAATCTAATATGATTTCCCATGCAGTTTCTATTAAATCACTGGGCTGTTTAATATGAAAATGTGCTACACAGTGGAGTAGGTCTCAAAGCTTTTTCGTCTCAGTTGTCTGAAAATGAAAATGAGCATGTTTGCTTTAGTATTAGATTACCTCACGGAGATACTGTCATGCTTCCACTGCAACAGTGCAGTTAGGATTTCAATTAACATTTATTCTTCAAATATTGTTGGGTTGGAAATACACCAGAAACAATATTCCTGGTGATTTACCTGTCGTGGTGGCTGACTCTTGAGGTTGATGCATTTCTAATTAGACATTAGACTGGAAGAAGTGATTTCCTCGCACACGTTGTCATTTTATGAGCTAATGTTAATAACCTCACAATATCTACCTGGTTGTCAGTGTCTGTTAAGGGGAACAGGTTCGAGTTAAGTTCAGCCTTTATATGGAACATTTAACATTTAGACAAACCATCCTAAATAAAAAAATTGTATCTTTAAAACCAACGTGCTCATCAAATACTTGGTAAGTTTTTCTTGTTTATTGAACCAAGAAATTGAACCCAACCATAGGTTTGCCAGTGATCTGAGACTGAGACTGAGGCTCTTAACAAAAATAAATTTTTTTGTATGTCTCTGGAAACACAAGGTCAGGAGGTTCTCCGAGGCATACTTTTTCACCGAGCACCACAAAGAGATATCTCTGACATTTCAAGAGGAATTGTAAGTACCACCCCTGTCAGAAAGCTCATTCTGTGAGTGCCAAGAAGTATAATATTTAAAATTGAATTCGCCTGATTTAGAATCAATAGACACGGCCAGATAGCTGCAGAAGTACGGAGCTCAGACTACTTGACCAAGATGCCTCCTTTACCTGTTGAGTGCCTGGACATCGATGGAGACTGGAACAGCCTGCCTATCATCTTTGAGGACAGATATGTGGAGTCTCCTCAAACACGTACTACAAAATATATATCTTTTGCTACCTGCTATTGACATATCATTACGTATTGTCTCAGGACCAAACTCTTGTTCTACAAACTGAATTTCTTTATCTTTCCAGAGTACACATCACATGTGCCAATGCCTGCAACTGCGGATGAACAAACCAACTTAGATCTTGCCAAGAGGATTCTCGAAAGCAGCCAAGAAGCCGTATCACCAGCAGTACCCAAGGATTCTCTGGGTAGTGAATGCACGGACCTGCCCTTGTATGTCTCGCTCAAAGCAGACCAGAATAAGAGCGACACCAGATGTACCCAGAACATCATTCCTACTGAGGGCAGAACTGAACTTTCCGCGGCAGTGAAGGATAACTTGACGGAAGCAGCAGAAAATCACAGCCAAAATAAGGAGAGCTATAGTTCAGGCGAGATCTACGTTGCAAATAAGTCATGTGATCCTTGTAGAGGAGAGGCACTTTTGGCTCCCTCCTCAAGCTTTAGTCCCCTCACAGATTCTGTAGACAACAGTGACAAGTCTTCTCATCCTGTAACAGAAGTAATTGCCCAACTTTGTGATGCCACAAACCACAGCAATGCAATAGAGAATGAAAACACTGCAGACCAGTCTAACATCGCCATGCCTTTAAATCACTCAGTGGATGATGAAAGTGAGGATGTCCCTCCTATCAGTGTACCTGCTGGCTGTCCAGTAATACCACTCTTTCCGGGTGAGCTCAGAAAAGAGACGACTCATCGCGGAGGTTTGGTCGGCACCAAGGTCATGAAGCGCTCGTCCTCTGTTATTTCAGACTCTGGTATCGAGAGTGAGCCCAGCTCTGTAGCGTGGCCAGTGGAGGCCGCACTGCGAGGACGACCCCCTCTGGACTTTTCCAGCGAACGGGAGATCCCACAGCAAATAGTGTTAAATCATCCGGTGCACCGCAGCTATCTGGAAGGCCTGCAGATGGAGAGCAACGGCAGCCTTCCAAGTGGAGGTATACAGGCTTCACTTACATCAATTAGTTCTCTGCCCTATGAGGAGGATCAGCATCAGAGGCAGCTAAGCAAGCTGACCAAGTCTGTTTCTGCGCCGCAGATAAGTAGCCCAGAAGATGTAGAGGATGGCCATATGCTGCTCAACCAGGAAACAGATTGCAAGAGCTTAGTACAACATGAAGATTCATGTAGGACAAACTGTTCTTTGTACAGCAACCTGGATTCTGAACAGTCAGAATTATCTCCATTAGACATGAGTTCATCATCAAATCCTGGCCATATTGTCAAGGAGAATGGGACCTCTGAAAAGTCAAACTCTCCACAGTACCTGTCAGAGACATACAGGATAAAGTCAGCGTCAAGCAGTGTTTCTGAAGTATTACTTTTACAAGAGTCTGCAGAAAGCCCTCATGTCAAGGAAAGTGCTGTTATTGGCAGCCAGAGGGAGAATACGAACAATCAAACACACATCAGTGGAGTAACCTCAGTGAAGGATGTCTTTGTCGTTGAATCGGAAACAGTGCCCTGTGGCTGTGGAAACAAACCATGTGTGCATGAAAGTGCAACAGATCAGGAGAGGATTAACACAGGAGATGAGTGCCAAAGTTTCCATCAGACCCAACTATTCGGGCCTGAGAAACATGAATGTCTAGATCCCTCACAGATACTTATAAAACCTTCATGCTTCAGTGATCTGTCCAACAGTAACAGCACCACACAGAGGCCAAGTGACCCCTTGGGCGTGACAAACAGAGAGATAGTGTCACCTGCTGATGTAAATGGACTATCGAGCTGTGAGAAAGCGTCTTTGGACTGCCAATCCAAGGCCTCCAAGATCCCTAACTCAGGACTAGCCTTTGTGAACAAGAAGATGGTGGAGGTGGTGAACATGTCAGTCTCCTGTGCCCCAACCTGCCTCCCATTTTCATCCGTCCTGAGAGACTCTCCATCTATTAGTGGAATGTCCACTCGTCAGACTACCTCACCTATCACCCATCAGCCTCTGGGCTCCTTCGGTATCATCTCCTCATCTTCACTCAGTCCCCTGAACATGGATGAAGAGACAAATGAACGAATGCTGAAGTGAGTTTTTGTTTTTCCTAAACTTATTCTTAGCAAAGGACAGGCATTCTACCTCTTTGTATCCCGCTAAGTTTATTAGTACACTTACTACTTACTTTTGTGTTGCTGCTCAATACAAAAAAGATATTTTAAAGTACAAATCATATCCAATTTACACAGAGTTTATAAGCCTATACAACTTTCTTGTGGTATTTACCAAGCAGTAACATTTAGAAATGAAAAATTAAATGCATTAACTAAGCCAGCAGGCCTAGCAATGCTTGCTAGCTTAGCTAATATATAACGTCTCATTGAAATGTGCTCAATTCTCTTTGCACTGCAAAGTAAAATAACTTTTCCCAAAGCAAACAAACAATATGCAAGATGCATGAAGTTGGGAATATGAGAAAAAGCAGAAATACACAAAGAATGATACACATACAATGCCAGTGTGTGCTAACAAAGAGACAAGACTTATGCTGCACTTTGGTTTGCAGAACAAGCAAGAAAACCAACAACTGCCTACTTAAAGAAGCACAAGTATATTTTCAGTCTGAAGATCTTAAACCTCTGAGGTCTGAGTTGACATCACTGGCAACACCAACTCTAATCCCAACCTAACCATAATCAGTGGGAATTTGTCATATATGTTTTTTTTAATGTGTTCCCTCAAGTTCTGGCAATGAGGGAATCAAGAAAAAAAACAAAACTGACACACTGTAAACTATTCATATTTATTCAAATAAAGGCATCTTTTACCTTTTTCTAAAAACTGTTTTAGGGTAGGACGAGGGTTAGGATTATGGTTACCACCTATGATGACTTTGGCCTCAGAGGGTTAACTGGATGCTTCAAATAAATACCGAACTTCAAAGTTACCAGTTTAGGCAGAAGAAATCACTGTAAACCTTAAACTTAGTTACCATTAAAATGTGGCATTAAACTGTTGACTTCAGTCAACACTGACCTATTGAGTAGCTGCAAATTTCAAGATGTATTAACATAGCTGTGCAAATGTTCTCAGTCCTTTGACATCAGTTCTGTTATGCACGTTTAAAGTTCAAGGACAGATGTGATCAATTTCACAAGTTCTGAAGCGCAGTATTTAGCTTAAATGTCTGCATAACTATCTATTAAATATGTACAGTGTGTCTTGTACAACAAAGCTTGAAGGCTTTCTTGATTAACACCCGCCAAACACGGAAGATGGAAAAAGTCTTGCCAATTAGTGTAAAAGTAAAGTAACCATCTTAGCAGATGTCCATCAAAATCTGTAGACATTTTTTCTGATAAATACTTGCTTGTCTCCAAAACATTGGGCTAGGGTTAGGGTTTGAGACTTGAGGTCATCACTAATGAGAATTTAGATCTCAGGGGGTTATGGTGGGCTGGATTTATGTTCAGGGTTCCTTTCTCAATTTGGTGTCAATAAAAAACTGTTTCTAAAATTTAGCTCGACTTCTGAAGGAAAATTTTGCTGGAGTGTTAATCATCATCCACACCAGCTGCAGGAAACAAGGCCAAAACATGAGGGGTTTTCATGGGTTTTGGGAGATGACTCCTGACATCTGGTGCAGTAGCTGGCAGTTACTCATGCTTGGAAAGTCTAGCATAACAAAATGAAACGAGGGCAAATTTGAAGCAAGGAAGCCAAAACGAGGTGAAATGCCTCCTGAATGTATTAAGTCACATCAAAGAGTACACAGACAAATCCATCATGATAAGCTGGAAGTACACTAACTTGAATCGGATTGGCTTTGACTTCTGCATGACTGTAATCTGAAACCTGGCAGAATGACAGAGTAATAAAACTTTTGAGGAGCTTACTGGTTAGTCTGAGACTTCTGTTAAGCAACACGGGCTTGCTCGAGAAGTGGGCAGCATGAGCAATGTAAATTCTGAAAATTGAATGTAGGTTGTCTATTATATTTGGGCCACACTGCGAAAGCTGTAGGAGTAATTCACTTTTTGGAAAATGAAACATTCATCAACTTGTCTCTCTAAGGTAGGGGTAGACAATTAGGTTTTCCCAACGGGCTGCAAGTGAGATACTGGGACTGTTGTGGAGGACTGTACCAGTAGGCTGGACTCAGTTCTGCTTAATATCAATTTTATCTTTTTATAAGACTACTGGTGCGACCCTCCACATCTCATGTGGGCCCTTGGGGAAATTAATTTGCCGCCCCTGCTCTAAGGTCTACATGCCAACCCTAAACTCAGGCTTAAGTCTAAAGCTAGGCAACTAGAGTATATACTTTTTAATATTATTAAACTGTTCTCTCCAGTGTTTACAATCAAGAATCATAAAAATGAATCATTCTGTCACACATGAAAAAGTAGTCACATTTTGCCCTTTTAAGACTAGATTACAATTAGAACGTATGATGGCTGAGACTGCAAAGGGTTAAAGGCTTAAATCAGCTCATATCTCATTAGCTTAAAATTGTCCAGTATAATTTAGTAATATAATATCAAATTTTTTTTCTCCAGTTTCTACAAAGCCAAAGAGGAGCTGTTCAAAGAGTTGAGCTTCCAGGCCAGCTTGTACAGCGACCTCCCGTTCCTGGCATCAGATCTCCCCTACTTCCCTCCTGAAGAGGATGACGAGGAGTTTGATGACGGCATACACCTGGTGGTTTGCGTCCATGGGCTTGATGGTGAGGCTGCACATTTAAAAAATGTTCTGCTTCGCTGCGATCCAGTTCCACGTCTGCATTGCACTGACACATCCATAACTTTCTGTACAGCCTTTCACATGATTCCCTATTAGCATTGTAAATGTAATATAGTCTCATAAAGTCCTACAACTTTATTACACTGCACTGTGCAGTCTGTGAATACTAATTCCCTGAAACTCATTTCAGGTTAACTTTTAAATGTTTATCAAACATGCTTAATAAAAGCAGAGCTACAAACTTTGTGTGTCTATTTCATCACCTGCTTCCAGGAAACAGTGCTGACCTTCGGCTTGTGAAGACTTTCATAGAGCTGGGACTGCCAGGATCCAGGCTCGACTTCCTCATGTCTGAGAGGAACCAGGTACATTTGACAGTGACGGGAGCAAAACTGTGAAAGTGTGCTTCGAGGCAATTTGCAGAGCGCTGACAGCCTTGCTTTTCTCCCGCAGGCCGACACGTTTGCAGACTTCGACGCCATGACGGACAGGCTGCTGGATGAAATCATTCAGCACATCCAGCTCTACAATCTCACCATAGGCAGGATCAGGTCAGTCGGCCAGGTTTAACACTGTGCAGCGTGCCCATTATTGACACATCTCATTTTGATTGGATATTAAACCTCTTAATATCCACTAGCTTGCTGGTGAACCCCCTAAGGGCAGAGATAGGGTGCAAATACATTCAAGTGACTTTTCAAACAAGCCTGCTTCCAGAAATTAGAATATATCACCCTTCAAGTTGAGTTTGTTTCATTTTGGTCTTACAGTTCCTCTGCTAGAAGATTCTCATGTGGGAAGTCATTTGAGGTTAAGGGAAACCAGTAAAAGACCAGCCTGAGCAGTATTCAGTTCAGTCAGCAGATGGCAGCAGAGTCTTTGCCCTGATTCTTCTGTGGAAGTCTTAACTTCGGAGAATGACAGCTCCGTGATAATGTATAGACTCAAAATGGATAAGTGGCACGAAACAGATGAAAAGCTCTTATCATACCGTGCCAATAAGCTTGTGACTTTCACATGATAGACTGCGCTGCTTTATGCAGCACTGTGCTGCCTAGTTCCAATCAAATTAAGCTATTCATCTTCCCGCTTAATTGCCCTCAATGTGACAATTTATTTCTTTGTGAGAGTTTCTGCCCAAGTTTCTTAACTCTCTTTTTATTGTGGTGTATTCTCTGGGGAGCGAGTATCAAAGACAAAAAGCAATGGAGTGCCGCAACAGCATCTGGTTCTTTCCACATTACCTCTATATTTAGTTTGGGAGGAGACAGATGAGAAGGAGCAGGCATGGAGATGAGGGATTGTGGGTAGAGCCGCAACAGTACAGTAATTAAACTAAGTGACAGACATAGCTTGATGAATCTAATATTTCCCACTGCTGGGAAGCCGCTATTAATTCGTGCGGTTTGTCCTCTATGTTCGCATCAATAAGTTGTCATTGCCTTTGAGGATGTTTAAACATTTAGCAAGTTAATGAATTTTCTGTAATCACCGCATGCTGCAGCAGGAATCTCCAAATAGCTTCCGCTGCAACCCGTTCCTGCTTCCAGAGGAATCTATCAAAGCTATCGGGCAGTGTCGTAGGTCAGCAGCGTTGGAGGCATTTTTTTTTTCCCAGCCGCCCACTCATGCTGCAAGTTCCTCTCTCTGAAAGTTGTTTGTCTTCGGCCAACAGCTTCATCGGCCACTCTCTGGGGAACATCATCATCCGCTCGGTGCTGACGAGGCCTCGCTTCCGCTGCTATTTGCCCAAACTGCACACTTTCCTCTCGTTGTCAGGGCCACACTTGGGAACGCTGTACAACAACAGCACACTGGTCAGCACAGGTGAGGCCACGGCTCGTCTCCTGGAAGAAGGCACAGCGCTGCGTGTTTCGCGCCTCTCAGCAGCATATTGTCTTTTGTCTAAGAATATCATCCATACTGCTCAGCTACTGTGATGCATGTGGAGTCCTGATTCGATGTGTGTGTGTTTTGCTTAGGTTTGTGGTTAATGCAGAAGCTGAAAAAATCGGGATCTTTGCTGCAGCTCACCTTCAGAGATCACGTTGATCCACGGAAAACGTTCCTCTATCTCCTGAGTCAGAAACCAGGTACGGCTTGAAAGCGGCTGAGATCCGAGACAGAGGCTGCGTATTGACGGCCCCACTTTACAGACTGTTGCTTGAAAGGCAGGCTGTTCAAATATTCATGAAAATGTTGTCATCTTGTCTTTTTTTGTCAAATTTCTGTACGTGTCAGCTCGCTAACACTCAAACCCCTGCCAGCGAGCTGCAAGAGGCCTGTGAGAGGCCTCCCCACTGTGTGAGTGGAACAAAGCAGTCGTTTGTCACACAGGCTTGAAGAAGATAAGCCTGAAAACGCTTTTTTTCCCCCCTCTCTACAGCTGTGGCAGGCTGACAAAATGATCCAAACCCTGTCATTGGAAACCCACCAGTGCACTCTCTTAAAAGCACACAGAGAGGAGACTAGAGAGAGAGAGAAAAAAACACAGCTTTATCGTATCAAGGCCTGTCATTGTGCTTTGTGATTGTACTTTGCATTTTACAACCAATTCAATCCTTTACCCTGTCTTGCCCTCCTTCTCTCTACTCTGTGCTGTCTCCTTTACTTGCGTCTTTCATGTCCTTGTAGGGCTCCAGTTCTTCAAGAACGTTGTGCTAGTGGCGTCTCCGCAGGACCGCTACGTTCCTTTTCACTCTGCCAGAATAGAGATGTGCAAAACCGCTCTCAAAGATAGAACCACAGGTGAGGAATGCAGCTGTCATTACTTTAGCTCATATTTGTATTTCAATAGTTTCCATCTGGATATCTGGGCTCCTGGGGGCCTTGTCGCCCACATTATTTTAGCACACTTGTTTATTCCTAGAATGACATTTTACATTATTCACGAAAGGAGCGTGCCTCACATAACAGCAGGTAAGACTGTGTCCCCTTCTCTCCTCTAACACTGCAGGTTAATAGAGAAGACTTGGCAGAACAGTGTCATAAAAACAGCAATTACATATTCTGATCGCCTCGGGTCAGAGTTTGAGTTGGAGTTAGAGTAGGCGGTGTCATCGATGACTTAAACGCCAGAAGGTTAATTAGTCACACCTTTTCTCATTTCATGCCATCCCTGTTGAGTTAAAATAAGATATAGGAATGCTTTACTTTTGTTTTACGTATGTCTGGGTCTAGAACACCCACATGCAAAACCTTTTAAGGGCTTCATCAGTGATGATCCCAGCCTTTGCTCTCAACACTAACCTTATTATTTGGAGAGAAGCAAAAAAGTACCTCTTTGGAAAATAGCCTCAACAGATTTTTATATGTGTCAGTGAGAATTATTCCTGTCTTTGTCCATGGATTGCCAAGACTTTATGGAATAATGAAAACAAAAATCTTATACCATACATTTAGGGTTGGGGTTATCAGTGATTATAGATGGTTAGCAGAAGACCTGTAACTGTGCCAGTGTAGGCCAGATACAATTCATTGATGTATCATCTTCTAGTTTTATATGTTTCTTAGTCATCCAGGTCAGGGTCAAGAGTTTAAAAAAAGAAAGGAACTGGACCGTTCATCCAAGGCTACATCCACACGTACATGGGTATTTTTGAAAACGTAGATTTTTCTATGCGTTTGCACCTTTCGTCCACACGTAAACGGCGTTTTCAATCACTGAAAACTGAGATTTTTAAAAACTCCTGCCAGGGTGGAGATTTTCGAAAACTCTGTTTTTGCGTTTACGTGTGGACGAGGAAAACGGAGATTTAGTCATGGAACGTCAAAGGTGTGCGCCACGTTATTGTTTACATGAGATTAATTTCTACAATGGCGGATATAGACAAAATACTGTTTTGTTATTCTGACTATCTGCAGTTTTTACACACTTACATATACACACGCAGTTACTGTCCCTCCGTTTAGAAAGACAGAGGTGTCAGCAGCCGCTGTCACAACCCAAATACCGACGTCGTTTTGAATAAATTTACTTATTAAAAAAATTTAAATTTATGTATGCTGTATGCATTTTGGTTGTGAGTCTACACCAACCAAAATACTGTCTTTAGTTATTAACATCTGAAATGTTGAAGGTACTTGAAAAGTAACACAAAATTATCTGCCTTTCCAGGAAAATTGGCCAACATTTCGTTTTTAGCATTTACACGTGGACAGAGTTTTTTTTGTTTTTTTTTCAAAACGAAAACGGAAAATCTCCGTTTTCAAAAATATCCGTGGACGTAGCGCAAGAGACTTCTTCAGATTTAAAAACCAAAAGGTGGAGAGTTCAAGGTGGTCTTGAGGGTCGTTGATCCACTATTGATCATACGTGTCATCACATGAGCTAAGGTGTGAAAACAGGCGTGAGTCGTTAACATCACCAGGAGTTAAGGGTTAAATCACTGTGAGACATTAAAGGTCACTAGAGGCAAAGTGTGAATAGGGGTAAAATGCCTGGAAAGAGATCTCAAGACTGCATGGTAGGTAGCTGATAGCTGGTGTTGTAAGCCACGAGCTCTGTTTAACCCCCACTGGGAGGTAAATACCTGGGACTCTGCACCTTTTGTTTTTAGAAATCAAGAAACCTTGAATGAGAAGTGAAATGTCCTTAAAACATCAAGCCGTCAAGCTCTTAAACATCTACTAGTTTGTATAAAACTGTTTAGCATGTGGCTAAATATGAATGCATCGCCTGATGACATCTTTAACAAATTCATTTGCTTTCATTTATAAACCTCTGGACTTTAACAGCTCAGATTTAGCAACTTCTTCTAAATTTCTACCCATATGGAAAACTTAAGTCATACATATCTGTGCAGACACTCTGAACTGATCCTGTCACCCATGTTCCACACATGATATGGTTGGGGGGGTTTGGCATGACATTTTCAGTTTTACAGGAGATTAGGCTCTAGGGTGTTGTATGGCAACCAGCCAAGACTCTAGGAAGTCATTGCACTGGGGCAAAAACCAGTCTGGCTCACCAGCACCTGTACATGCCTCATGTGACTTTGGGCAAAAATCCCAGTAAGGGTAAACACTCTGCAATGGCAAAACTTTGCACTCATCAGAGATTTCAAAAAAGTGGAACGGAAGTATGTTGCAGTAAGTATGCAAATCAGAAAAATTGACAAGAATTACTGTTATTATGGGGCGTATGTTTCATGTTTGATATTAAGGTCGTTTAGATGGTGGTGATGTTCTGCACTGCGTTATATTTAGAAGCTTTCCTAATTTTATATCCACTCTATCAACATGAAAAAGTAAGTTTCTCCATAGAATATCTGGCATTTGTTGACCAAACAAAAACAGCTGATGAATCACTAATGAATCTAGCTGTGGCCCTAAGTTTTAACACTTGAATATGGATAACACATCATGCACGTAGGAGGACTCGCCATTACTTTCCTTTTTTTTCCCTCGCACTGAAGGGCCCGTGTACACCGAGATGATCAACAACCTCCTGCAGCCACTCGTAGAAGCTAAAGAGTGCCGTCTGATCCGCCAGAATGTGTTCCACGCTCTACCCAACACAGCCAACACGCTGATCGGCCGCGCCGCCCACATCGCCGTCTTGGACTCTGAGCTATTCCTGGAGAAGTTCTTCTTAGTGGCAGGACTCAACTACTTCAAGTAAAGGTGCTCCTACTGCAGGCTTACTGGACCGATCTGAATGGTGGATAAAGGAGTCTAAAGGAAGGGGATGAGGTCATTTTACCCTGTACAATAGATGTAATGTATATATTTCCTGGTATCCAAGAGGCCAGATTTGTATATCCCATTTGTTAGGATGGTTAGCAGCTGTTAATAAAGGATTGGTATATTGTGACTGTTTAAACCGCTAACTCAGAAGTCTGAGTTTGATGTGTAGCCAGTCAAAGCAAAACATCTGACATCGATGACAGGATTGATTGTAGATGTTTTGTTGGCCTTATGAATAACCTCTCAGCCAGAACACTAACAGATGCTAATTGTGGTTTAAAGCATTTACTTACTTTCCCTTTAGAGTTGGTTTAGAGCCTTTGCTATCGCTGGTTGATTGAATTCTTCTTTAAGGGTTACACTAATGATAGTCTTACACTATCCTTACAAGGCAATAGATGCATAGCATTTATGTCCTTGGTTGTACATGAAGTATTTTGTTGTACGAAACATAGATGTTCATTTATACAGAAATGACTATATTGTTTAAAATTATTTATTTTTTACCTGCTTATGTTATCTACAGTGTAAGTAGTCCGTCTACATTTAAGTCTCTATGTGCTATTATCATCAAATGTGTCAAATGAAGAAGTGTGTTGTCTGTATGTTTATCTGTACATCTCGAAAAATCTTGCTGTCCATGACTAGCTAAGTGTTAGGCTACAACAAACATTTGCATAGAAGTGTGCAGTAAAGTATATTTGATAAGAAATGATCCTACCTGCTGTGATAGCATTTACTTTGTAATTGTGTTTTTGTACTGACTTAGTAACAGATTAACAAGATTCAGGATCGGACCATTTGCTAAGCCCCACCTCCCCTTAGTTACCATCGTGCCACCTGTCGAGTTTTTCAGCCTCTCAAGGCCCTTATGCAATTTAGAATGATACCCCTCCAACCTGCAGTAATGTTTACATTACTAAAATGTGATGTCAGACCTAAGTAGACAAAAGCAGACCTGTCACTGCTCCTGGATTTTTCAGCGTTAGCTAGCTAACCAATCAAGCTAATCTCAGCTACTTGACTATCATACCTCTGTTTGACTTTGTTGCCTACAATTTTTCCTTTTTTAAGCTGAATTTAGACATAACATAGCTTTATTTGTATGATTTTTACACGTTTTGGGGTATGTTGGTTGGGGAAGCCAACATCCCAAAATGTGTTAAACAGCACACAAAGGAAAAATTAGTACAAGTTGTGATTAGACGTTTTTATACTGATTCTGTAGACATTTGACCACCAACCATTCATCACCCATTTTAGACATGTGCCAAAAATGGTGACAAGATCAGTTGAAGACTAGACACAAAAGCTTGCGACTTGGCATTATATAAAAAGTGAATGTGAATTTGGCATTTGGGATTTTTGGAACGAGAAGTGTATATGTAGATTCATCCATAGACTGCTTTATATAGAGACCAGCTCATCAGTTCTAACATGTATTTAAAACAATATTAAATTTCCACTCAAAGAAAAAATGTTTTTGGACTTCTTAGATGGTGTGTTTGAAATAAATAACAGCACAGCAAGCCATAGTATTTGTCAAATAATGCAAAAAAATAAATAAAAAAAAGAAACCAGCTCCAAATACAAGATACTGTACAGTATGTGGCTTTAAACACGCATTCCTTCTAATGACCAGAAGGGGGCGACTCCTCTTGTATCAAAAAGAACTCCTATAGTCAATGGAAAAATTGCCCTTGGCTCTTCTGATCTCTTTTATGGTGTCAGTGGCTAGCACAGTGCATGTTTGGTAAATTCTGGTCCTTAGTAGCTTAAAAAAACAGTAAAAGGGTAGAAACCCTTAGGCCAGGGCTGCTTTGTGGTTGACAAGCAATGTTCCCTCTAATTTTTCATGTGTCTGAGCGAACACACAAACTCCCTGAGCGATCCCTTGGACCACTGTGAGCGACATCAGACGTGTGCACTGTGGTCACGCCAGCATCGAATCCATCCAAGTTACATGGTTTATTAAAATAATCAAGTTACAGCAATTACATTTATGTTAGACTACTTTTAAACTGCTTTAGCCCACTTACAATGAAAATGTAAAAAAAAAATCTAGCCATTGGCCTGTGTAGTATGTTAACACTATTGGAAGTAAAAATAATTTGAACTCCAATTTCGAAAACACAACTTTCTTTTCTTTCTTTCTTTCTTTCTTTTTTTTTTAAATAAAGCTCTGACTTGTATTATGAGTCTGAGTCTGTGGTCTGGGAGAGAGTCCTGTTACTCTCTGTCTGCAAAATACAGTATATAATGACCAATGCTGGGCAATTAATCATATAGTTACTCCTCAAAAAAGTAACTCAGTTTGGCAAACAAAGTTTTTTGCAGCTATTTTTTTAAATGCAGTCAATGCATTTTTAAATAAACATTTCAAACTATTTACAGAACAATCAGCTGTTCTGCATCAAATCTGATGCCACACAAATTATTTGTGCCACTCCAAAAAATTTCTGTCCACTATGAGATAAAGGAGAACAACAGCCTGATACCTGCAGGCCTGACAACAGGAGATGTATCACTCCTGTAACACCTGTAACATTCAGCAGTCACCTCATTGTTCTGACACACACAACAAAATTATTGACTACACTACACACTAACTACACAAGATTTGCGCTAAACGTCTCAAATCTCTCACATCTCAAAATACGCCGTCACTCCTAAAACTTCCCCCCTTTTCTTAACAACTAGATGCCACGTTGCCATACCATTTTTTGATTGGTCGACATGGTACTTTTTTTGGACGAATAGGAAAGAGAGAGGGGGGTGGGGGTTTGTTTTTGCTCACAGGCGGAGAGCGCTTTCGAGCCTTTTTTCTTATAAAACGCAGTTTTTACCGTTTCTTCCCGCAGTAAATATAAACAACGATAGTATTCAGGAAGAAAACCAAACATTGCATATTTTTTTTATCATAACTCTGGTTTTACGTGGCCTATCAACACAATTTAAAAACTGGTATAAAGTCCACACTTTTTCCGTCAATTGTTCGTCTGTCCTGCTCACATCTCCAATGGTTGTACACGTTGTCATTAACGTGGCTTCACTCCACATCAGCCACGCTGCTTTGCTAGCTAAAACACCGGTGTCGGCACATAAGGACGCTGTCATAGCCTGTCAACCACGTTGATTAGCTGCGTATATACGAATGTGAATCGCATTATTGGCTGGACTATGGGATAAGGTGGTATCTAATCCCATACGGGAGCAGCCAGTCACTTACTGACTAACACTGAAAAACAGAATTGTTAAAGTTTTAATTTTAATTTCAATTCAGGTTAGATTTTTTTTTTGTGCGCAACGCAGATTTTCTGTGAGACCGTGTCAGCAGTGCGCAATTGCGCACGTGCGCAGCTTAGAGGGAACATTGTTGACAAGTGGCTGCTGCATGTGTATGCAATGCATTTTGGTTTCTCTGTCAGTTTCCCCTCTCACATCTGGTTTAAAAACACCAATGTAGCGACAGTGAAAATGTTCAGCCCTCAGCACAGTACAGCACATTTTCTTCCAAAAGGTAACGTCACATTTATCTGAAGTCAATCTACAACTGATTTTTTTTATATATGTCACAACCTATAACACAAATTATTCATCTACTTTGGCCCTGACATCTTCTTTGGATGTGGAAGTGGATAGGTTACAATGATGTAAGATGTAAATGCATACACCTGCAGCTGATGGTAGCACCCAACATTATCATACCCTCCCATACTTTTGTGCCTACTTTTGGTTTTGGAACAAGCCACGGGCAGCGTTTAGTTCTGTTGCTTCACTGGTTTGAACCCCAGCTGGGAATTTCTGTGTTGAGCTTTCGTGTTTTCCCTGTGAATGAGCAGGTTTTCCTCGGGGTGCTCTTCCTCCACAGTCCAAGGAGTCTAAATTGGCCATGCATGTGATGTATAGATAAAATATTTAAACTGCATCGAGTAAAGCACTCTATGAATGTATGTTTAAGTGTGGCTTGGAGTCCAAAGCACTTTGATTCATCAACAAAGCTAGAAAAGCACTGTATAAATGCCCACGCACTTAAACATGCAGAAATCCAAAGCTTGACAGGCTCCTTGTGCCTAAACGAGTCCCTACGATGGAGCGATAGCTAACCGGGGGAGAGGTTTAGCAAACAATTTTTCCTTTGACGTGATGAATATTTAACAATCTAACAATGCTGAAGCAATTTTATAGAATTACTGCTATAAAATATAAAATTATATACAACTACTAGTAGTTGTAGCCTCTAGTTAATCAGTTATTTTGATAATGCGTCTTGAATCTCGAATGGCAGGCGGTAAACAGGCTTGCTGATATAATCAACGGCAGATTTGATGTGCATGTATGTGACAAAGATTTGCCATTCATGACTGAACGATACAACAGACTATTGTGGTCTAATGAGGATCTATTTTCTAATTAGCCATGTAAAGCTGTAGATTAAAATCCTTTGAAATGCATTGCTTTTTTTTTTTTTAATTGGTGTAAATCAGGGTGTCATTGCTTTTGTTATCCTGGATGATTCTGTGTAATACTGACACACTGCCAAGATTCTCCCCCGCACACTGTCTACGCAATGTGATGCATGATGATAGCAGGGAACTGCTGTGCAAGCAGTCGAATGTTCTCTTGAACATGTAACATGACGTGTTGTGATCTCATCAACTTTTCCCACATCCTTGGCTGTCAGACGCAAAGTGTTGTTTTCTAGCATCCTGGCGAGGATTGTTTCCTCACCGCCGTGCTGTTCATCAGACAGTGTTTACATATTCTCATATTAGAGAACTGTCACACACGTCTCATTTCCAGCTGTAGTTATGCATCTGCTGCATATGTAGTTATGTACAGACAGAGAGATATATTTTAACCTTTGCACTGGTTTAAAGTGCACTTTGTTATTCCACTAGCTTTACAAACTACAAACAGCTATTTATTTTTTCTTTTTTAGATCTGAAGGTCACGTCCTGTTCTCATTGTAAAAACTAACCTGTCTGTCTTGGCTGTACAAGCATTGTTTTTTGTTCAAAGCGTGCTGTCTCAAAGAACAACCGGTGACACGGCAAAGTGCTTTTTTTCCTCGTGTGGAAGCTGCTGCTCTGTCACTGTGATCGACTCTAACCAAATGGGTTCCTTAAGGACGATGGTTCTCAAAGAGCCGCTAAGCAAAGCTGCGCAAGCAGTCTGCTGGAGCTCCCGTGTATCATGCACCACAAACACACATACTGTATATGGCTGAGGCTTAAGCTTGTTTGCTTTTCCTTTGTGTGTGTTTACTCAAAGGAGTCGGCAGGAATCAATGGAGGGAAAAAGTGATGGAGAGGTATTGAGATTGACCCCTTCAAGGGCAAACAGAGGTATGAAATTGCTTTATGAGATGGATGGCTGTCCTGCAAAAGGTTTCATTTGAAGGTTTCATCAGAAAGAATTGTATTTACATCACTCATAGCTCTCTTTTTTACCAAATATTTATTGGCTGTTAACTGTACATTTATGTCGTTGAGTAAATTCTATAAACCCAACACTTGACTGACTTGAACCATTTTGTATTTGACTTTTTAGAGAGCCTTGTTTATGTGTAGCACATGGAGGTGTGTATGGAAACTGTGTTATATGTCTGTGAAAGCTCATCTGTCTTCGCTGTCCCTATTATTTTGGACCCTCCATTTGTTTGATCTGATTATAAAAATGTTTTGTGTCCCTCAAAGAATCATTAATTTATTTCATTCTGCATTTCTTTTGCTGAATGTACAACATGTAAAGTATAAAACAAATACTACTTCATCTGTGCCAATACTACTATAATATTTTTCTATGTTGCTGACTGTACTGTACGCATTCCTTAGTAGCTTGTGTTCAATGTAGAAATAGAAATATAATTATATGCAGTATATAGCATAATATTGTTATAACATATATGAAAAAAATAAATGACAAATGTTCTTTTGCATAATTATTTTGTTTGTGAGCCTCAGTTCTATATTGATGTTAACTCTCTCAGTTTGAAGTTACCATTGGGTATGATCCCAACCTTAACCCAAAACAAAGAAAAGAATCTTTCTACCAGAGTTAGCATAGGGTTAGGATTATCATTAATAATGCCTTAGATCTCAGAGGATTAGCCAGTTAACACTGACAAGGTTATCAGTGAATCACTTAAGCCTTGATTATACTATGTTGTGAACAGCTAGACATGGAGCACATGTGCAAGAGTGGTTGCGGTCACAAAAACCCAGCATGTGGACCATTGTGTTCACTGTCTGATAATGAAACTCATGTCACTCATACCTGATTTGATCCTAGCGTATTTGTGGACACAGAAAGTACAATCAAGGCCTTAGGATTAGGGGTACGGTTGTGCTGCATATTGGCGACATGGTAAACAAGCCTAGTTTTAGGAGCCTGGTTCATGTTAAGGGGTCATACATGTTACATATTCTGATAGCATGAGGTAAAGGCTAGGTTTTAGCTCGGTGAGGTCATTACTGTTAACTCTAACAGAGTGCTATCAGCATATATTTCCCCCTTAAAAGTACTTTGAATTAGGGGAGACAAAGAAAGTAATTATTCTGACTGATACACATCAAAAGATGACTGCCCCTCTCTCAGATTCTGCTGGAGGTTTCTGCCTGTTAAAAGGGAGTTTTTCCTTCCCACTGTCGCCAAGTGCTTGCTCATAGGGGATCATCTGAATATTGGGGGTTTCTCTCTATTATTGTGAGGTCTTGACCTTACAATAGAAAACACTTTGAGGTGACTGTTGTTATTTTGGACTATACATATTAAACTGAATTGAACTGAATCAAAAACCTGGTACAGTTTAAAAAGAAGGAATCCAAGTCTAAGTACAGTAAAGAGACTCGAATAGAGGCAAACAACAGGTAACACTCACAAACAGAAAGACATTCACAGGAAACATCTTAAAGTCTGTTCATTTATGAAACAAGTTTTTCGGGACAGCTTAAACCTAGATGAACTCGTAGAAGAGGGATGGGATGAGTATGAAGAAGGGAAATGAGAAGCTCATAATCCAAAGCATCTTTCAAACATTGTGAAAGGCATAATTACTGCATTGTCATTCATGGGTGCCACTGGACCCGGGTCACTGGTATTTACTGATGATATGAATCTTTGTCATGTTCATTTGGTCTGTGAAATGAAGCATGTTCATGTTGGAAGTTACCTTGAGAAGGTGCAAAATTGTGGCCATAAAGGGCCACAAAGCATTCAAACAGTGATTGATTGGTGCAGGCAACACAACACACCTCACACCGTGACACTGAGCGTGAACTGTTGACGTGCTGCAAGTTTGGTCTGTTCGTTCATGCTGTTGTGAGCCAACTTGTGAGCATACTATGTGCAGCCTCAGCAGAATGCATTCTGAGAAGCTTGTCATCTCAGCACAGTTCTAAAGAGGGGTTATCTTAGTTACTGTAGTCTCTGCTCCATCAATTCTGGCAGTCCTTCTCAGGGTGAAATGACTCGCGAAAAGCTTAAAATGTGTTGACATGACACGGAAAATGTCCTGAAAAGTGTTGGTTAATAATACGGAAACAATTGCTGGCTATTAATGCAAAGATGTAAAATTGCAGCAGAATCAATCTTCCTTTCTCATGGAGAAGACTGAAAAAATGCTACTTTTTGGCAGCTTTGTATATATTAAAAAAATGAGATTTGTTGTTTAGACCTGTGAAAGAGGCTAGGAATTATCTAGACATATGATTCTTGTCACAATATAGAATTTGTCAAAATTAAAGTTTCATCAGTTTTCTTTTACATCAGGATGTATTTAGTTTTATTACATGCCAATAGCTATCCAATTCAGGCTTCAGCCTTGTGAGACAGGTTGTTGTGAGTTAAACTGTACTCCAAATTAATTACTGTGCTTGTCTAATAAGGGCTAATCATTTTTCTGGACGGGCTGAAGGATTTATGTGGACCAAACTGTACCTCAACAAAGTATAAAAGACATAATTTTCAAATAAATACAAGCATGTCCATCCAGCCATCCATCCATCCTAAGCAGAGAAGCCCAGACCTCCCTCTACCCGGCCACCTCCTCCAGCCTTTCCACGTGAACACCAAGGCGTTTCCAGGCCCACTGAGAGGTATAATCTCTCCAGCGTGTCCTGGGTCTGCCCCGGGGCCTCCTCTCGGTGTGACATGCCCGCAACTACTCACCCAGGAGGCGCCCAGGAGGCATCCTTGTCAGATGCCCGAACCACGTCAACTGGATCCTTTTGATGTGGAGGAGCAGCGGCTCTACTCTGAGCAGACGGCTGAACTGCTCACCCTATCTCTAGGGGAGAGGCCAGCCACCCGTCGGAGAAAGCTTATTTCCGACGCTTGTATCTGCGAACTTCTTCTTTCGGTCACTACACAAAACCTGTGACCATAGGTGAGGGTAAGGACGTAGACCAACCCATAAATTGAGAGCTTCACTTTTATGCTCAACTCGCTCTTTTCAAATTGTGTTCAATCATAATTTCCTTGGGGATTAGTGAAGTATTAACCCTCTGAGGTGTAAGTAGGGATCGGAATTAAAAAATGACTCTTGCAGCGAACTTTAGTTCAATTCCTTGGAATTGTTAGCTCGCCTGTCATTTCCATTTATCAGTCCACTACTGCTATAATCCACTGATTTGAATTTGGTGCTGAACGAGGAAAATAGTGTTGCAGCCTACAGCATGGATATGGACATTACTTTTATTTTTATTGCACAAAAGGACGAGAGTGAGATGGTAAAGTGCAAACTGCATCCAGGACAGCTGGATTATGCTGCTAACAGAACTTCTGCTCGTTGCTAGCACCTACGCAGATGGCAAGCTAACGCTAAGTTAGCCAAGAACCCAAATGATGTTAAAGCAGTGATGAGCAGTCAGGCTTAAAACCTCCACTTCTACCTGTCCATGTTTCTAAAGTAGAATCTTTGTGATGATCGCTGCAACGTATTTTTGGCTCTTTTAACTTTTACTTTGTGTTGTTGACTTGTAATTATACCTAAAAACTAAACAAAAGATCCTATCTCCGTCTCCTTATTAAAATGGGGAATTGGTTTGGAGTGTGATAAGGTGTTTCAGGTCATTTTGCAGAGTAATGAGAAAGTAATGTAACACGTAGCGTAACCCAGTGGTCTCCAACCTTTTTTGCGCCACAGACCAGTTTAATGTCAGACAATATTTTCACAGACCGGCCTTTAAGGTAAATACAACAAAATAAAATGATACGACCAAGACAAAAACTGTGGTATTTTGTAAATATAGTAACAAACGCAAATTCACTGTGTAATTGTGTAACTTTATTACTGAAATGCGCCAACAACAGTAAGAGTAACATCCTCCTCTCTGCCCCTTAATGCTCTCTGGTCGCTATGGTAACGTGTAAATATTTCTTTCAAAATAAAACACACAACTACAACACGGGAAAAGACCCAAGGTAACAGAGTTAACAATAAAAACCCTGAAAACCATAAATTTCACACCCGAGCCTCAACTCTCGTGGCCCGGTACCAAACGACTCACGGTGGCCCGGGGGTTGGGGACCGCTGGTGTAACCCATGACTTTCTCTGTTGACTAATTAAGTAATGTAATGCATTGCTTTTAAGAAAAGCAACAAGTAACATGCAGAATGTTAAAAAAGTGAATAGTTTTTTGTTATATGTTACTTTCTTTATCCCTTGAATGTTGAAAATATGCATTTTCATAAACATTTAGCATAATTTTAGGCTCACCAATGACGATCACTTAGACTTGGATGGTTATTAAAACATTTCTATTCCTTGTGATTCTTCTTTCCCCATATGGACCTTACTGAAAGTGGTTTAGAAACCCCAGATTTAATGCATCACTTTGTTTTTTTGCAAGGTAACTGCTTACCTTGTAGTTTGTGTATTTTTACACAAACTACAATTTTGTGCAAAAAATGCGTACTCTACCTGGTCTAACCTCGCATGTCAACCTATCAGTGTCCCTTAGCGGTGCTTGTGCCGCGCGCAGATATGTGGCTGTTTCCTGCCTCCCTGAGCCACTCGGCCCACAGAGGCAGATTTGTCACGCCCTTTAAATTCTGTCTGTGTATATTCTATTAACGAGCCCTGTTGTGGGACTACAATGACTCGCCATTTGTATTGTCCGACGGTGACACGCGCAGTAAACGAATCATAGCAGCAATCCCCTACTGACGCCCCATTTCAACTACATCAATTTATGACTTCCAGGTCTGGGATACCCTGGAGCTATAAATCCAGGCCCACAACAATCCATACTCAATTTGATTTCAGGGTGTTCTTTCTCATTCCGCCCCCCATTTGTCATTGCGTGTTGAACTCATGATCCAACTGAGGCTAGTTGGAGTCCCACTACTTGCCTTTCTCCCTTCTTTCTTCCCTCCCTGAAATCAATAGAGCTCATTTTTCCTCCCCCAACCCTAAAGACATCACTGTCACTGCAAAAATGATGAGGGAGTTGCGCTCACACATAGTAATGCATTTCATTTTCATCAAGTTAACAGTAATTTGTCGGTCACATTCACTTATCATCAAATGCAGTGAAATCGTAGCAAATAAAAGGCATGTTTCTTGTTTACAGCTCGACTCTCGCACAAACACATCCCCTCGGAGACCCATCTCATTCTGCATGTGTCGCTCCGCCCCGGCCATAAAGCGGAGCGAGGAATGATTTTGTCATTAAATCCATCACTCAGAGTTGATTGAAGCAGTGTTCATTCCATTGTTTGCCTTGTGAAGGAGGGAAACCATTAGTCCCAGAGTGATACTTTGGGCAGGCGTCGTCAATAAGCAAGCCGCCAGTGGGAGTAATTATTGCTGCATGAAACTGTCGGTGCTGGAAGGTAATAAGATCTCACATGGTCTCATTATCTCCAGTGACACTGATTAGCAGGATTTCACACCTAAATATTGGGGAGATAAAGCAGCACAAATGTGACGGAACTGTTCTGAATGACGTCTCGCTGTCTGTTGTTTGGAAGTGCACACGGTTCTGAAGCCTAACCGCTACGGATTTTTGCTGCAGAATTTGTTTGGAAAATGATGTATTTGAAAGAAAGATCCAACTGAGAACAATACCCCACTCTACATGCCTTTAAAAACTAGTGTAGTGTACCATTATGTGCAGATAGGATGCATGGAAGCATCAACAAAAGCAGACTTTCTCAGGCTGTAGCTCAGGCGGTAGAGCAGGTCATCTACTGATCAGAAGGTTGGCTTCCCCCTAGTGTGCTTGCCAAATATCCTTGGGCAAGATACTAGCCCCAAGTTGCTCTCTGATGCATCCATCGTAGTAATGAATGTGTGTGTGAATGTTAGTTAGGAAGCGCTTGGTAACAGCTTAGGGTGCAAATGGGTGTGATTGGGTGAATGCACAAGTTGTGTAAAGCGCTTTGAGTGCTCAAGATAGCGTATAAAAGCGCTATATAAGAACCAGTCCATTTACTTAGCGATTTAACGTGGAGTAATAACCATATATTTAACACTTTATCTTTAACTTTGCATAGCGAACAGTTCAGAAAGAATGCAAGTCGCGGCACGGTGTATTTCTGTTAAAATAACTACTCAATCCAACCGGCGGCCTCTGTGACTAAAAAAAGAAGCTACAGCTTAAAGTACTCTCGTACTAAACTGTAGTTCCTTGAAGATCTACTTGAGCCTGGTTCTAGACGCAAATCAATCCCCACAGACACTAGTGTCGACAGACATAAACATGTTTACGGTGTGGTAGAAGAAAGAGATACAGTTTTCTCTTTTATAGTCAATTCACAAATTCCTGTTAAATTTATTAAAAATTAAGGATTTATTAATCTTGTTTAGGTGATCTTTGCTAGCCAACCAGAATTCCAGCCAGCTATAATTAACTGATGAATTGCCTGCAACATACTGCAACATAATCCAAATATAGTTACTCATTTTATATTTGCATGCTATCAAATGAACAAATTCACAATTTGTGTTAGATGCACCCAACCAGTCTCCTTGACTTTTAATCCTCAGACGTTTAACTTGCCATCTGTGACGACCGCTAACTCTAACCTTAAGCAGTCCGAATATGTCTTTTTTTTCTAATTGTTTTGGTGATTGGGAAATAAAGAGTATAATCATTCTAACTGACACAACTTAAAAACTATTCACATTTTTCCTCCTAAAAAAGTCATTTTTCGTTGCCCTGAGTTGGCTCTGTAGGTAATACAGGTAAATGTTAGCATGGTCTAAAAATTAAGCTGGCCTTTAAGTGCCAGACTAAGTGCAGTTCCTCACAATGCCTCTAATTTTCAAATGACAGTCAGTCACTGTGGATTTCTTAAAATAATCTTCTTCACAGTATTACAAAAAGCCTGTTTATACTGGTTTATATAACTTATACTGGTGTTATACTGGTAAGGTGCATGACTGCTGTGATTGCCAGGATCTGTTAGGTCCAGCTGGTTTATCTGCTAGGATAAACCAGCTGGACCTCTTAACTGTGTTTTTACTGCTGTAATTATCTTACTTGCTGTGTGCACTATCTCATCAAAGAAGACTGTGTTTTAAATGCTTCTGAATGATTTTTGTTTTTGGTGTACTTGCTTGGGACTAATTAACAGGATTAGTTTTTAACTTTGTTTAAAAAAAAGAAAAAGTTTGCTAGCATGAGCTGAAAACTTGGGTTCCACTTCGTTGTCCCTTCTGTTCCCAAAACATCCAAGATTTTGTAGTCATGCTAACAACAAATGCAGAATTTAGAAGCACCTTTCATATTTGCTTAAGGCCAGCACAGCTAGCTGCTTCATTTACACATGTAAGTTTCTGTTTCTGAATTTAGCTACACATCAAATATTTGTCTTAGGTACTAGGTGGAAACAACTATCATCAAAGGAGTATGTCATCTCAGTGGCTGAACCAATCAAACAGTATGACACTCTCGTGGATTGGCTCTGGAATAATCTGTTCACATCACTACGACTGTTATCTCAGATATTTTACATATTTGCTTCCAAGCTTGGCCTTCCAAATATGTATAAATGAAAAAAGATTCTCAGCTAAAATGAACAGTTTGCACTTTTTTTCATCCTCATTGTAAAGATCAGATGGCTGACAGATTTTGGGTGCCGTGTAAGCTGCAGAACTCGAGCCTTTTATAGAATTGAGATGTCAATCTCCTTAAAATGATAATTTCATCTGTCACTGATGACAGCATGTGTACACCACAGTCTGCTGGCAATCTTTCAAAAATGTTATACTGAGAAATAAAATTACAATTTTTTTTCAGAGTTTCTAATTGCTAGATGGAGTTATATACATTCAAAATTGTTTGTCTTATACTAATCACCATGACAGAATCTACTCTGTCTCCTGGAGTGACATGCCAGTGAATCATGAAAAGATGGCGACAACTCCTATGCAGGTTTACTATGGATCAGATACATAATTAGAACATATGTTTGGTCTGAAACACCATTTAAGTGTGTGATATGTGTCTAAGTAGCATGCACAAGAACGCAGGGTATTGCGTTTCAACATTGCATTGCAGCAGTTGAATATTACTGTAGCTGTTGAAAGTATAAGGGCATAAATACATCTGGCTGTCTTCTGTCATGGTGCGTTTGTCCAGCAGGTGATGCTACTGCACCTGTAACTGCAGCCTGTTATTAAAAGAACCGTCAATGAAAACATTTTGTCAGTAATATGGGGAAAAAACTTCTACACAGTGCCCTTTAAATCATTGCATTATGTTTATGTAGCTCCTGTTTGTGCAGTTTTAAGGTTATGTAGACCCATAGGTCAGATGCATCTATAATGAGCAGAGAAGTGAGAGAGATGTTGTACTGTGCAGCGCTACAGGCAATGATATTGATCCAGAGACATTTACTGTAGCATCCTTACAGGCCATAAAGTGTCAAGATGCCTCCTCATATCTCAGCTAAGTGGTTAGAAAACAGGCAAGAAAAAAGGAAGGAAAAAATACACAAAATCTATTCGTTTTCACCTCGATGAGACCCGTTTCCTCCATCTTTCCTCAAGGTGACCAACCTCTGCTGTGGGATAATAGCAAGTCGGCTTCCAAAAGTGATTCAGACAATACCTACCAATTTCGTGTCATTGCTGGTGAACACACTTCACCTGACACATCCATATCATTTCTCAGCTGGGCTGGGCTGTAACTATAGAGGTCAGTGAAACCTGAAACTAGATATATCTGTGGGGGGTGACAGGCTGTCAAGAAAGAGCTGGGCAGATGCAAAGTGGAAGGATAAGAGAAGAAAATGATGTGGTTAAAGCAAGTGTTCAACATTTGGAGGAAAAATACTTACTCTCACGTATAGAGTGTTCCACAATCTAAGGCATCTCATAGCAGGGACCACGAGGAAGTATAGTATTAGTGATTTTAATAAAATGTCAGATAATTTGCTGGGACAAAAAATTCTTGCTTCTTGAATAAAGAAACATTAATGGTTATGCAATGGTGCAGAATTTCACTAACCAAAACAGGAAGCACTGTGTTCTAAGACGGGACGTACCAAACCACGAACACGGTGGAGAGCTGCAGCAGAATGTGATCTGCTCTGAATGTCAGGATACAGGTAAATGAAAGCAGCTACGCTTCTAACTTTAGCAGTATCCATAGAAGTGAATACTGCAATCGCCACTGTACAGCTGCTAGAAAGGTGAAATATTTTTCCTAATAAAACAAAATAATGGTGCTTAACAAAACTTTTTATGATAACCAGCAGGTGATAAATTATGCTTCCAGTGTCCATTTTTCCAGTGTTGCATGTTTTAGATAGTGCACATTCATCTCACGGTGCCTCTTTCTATTTAATTCAATTCAATTTTAAATATACAGCATCAAACCACATTAACAGTCACCTCAAGTTGCCTTACACTGTAAGGTAGACCCTACAATAACATACAGAGAGCAACCCAACAATCATATGACACACTATGGGCAAGCACTTTGGCGACAGTGGGAAAGAAAAACTCCCTTTCCCATCTACCGTGATCGGTTGAGAAGTCATTCAGTGTGTAACACTTAGACACACTGAACAACCAGTTTCATTAAATTGTCCAGCTTTGATCATTTTGATGAAAATGTCTGCAGTTGGAAATCAGCATTATCTGTTTTTTTAGATCTTTCAATTATGATTCTAGGTGATCCAATAGATTAATATGATCCTATCAGCCATGTCTGGAGTTTAAGTCATTCTTTGCATTTCCTACGCAGTAAGGACAGCTGAAATGGACAAACAATTAAGTCGGCTATTATCCAGAAATAGAGAAAACGTTTTAAAACGTCCCAGAAGTGGCCAGCCTACAAAATAGAATACTAAAAGAGCGTATGAACGACTCACCCAGGAGGTCACAACAGAACCCAGAACAACATCTAAAGACCTGCAGGACTCAGTTAAGGTCAGAGTTCATAATTCAACAAAAACCACTGCTGACCAAAAAGAACATAAAGGCTCATCTGACATTTGCCAAAAACATCCAGATGAAGACTTTTGGAAAAATATCCTGTGGACTGACAAGACAAACTCTGAAATTTTTGGAAGGTTTGCATCCTGTTACATCTGACATAAAACTAACTAACATTGTATTTATCATTGAGATACTTTGGCATGACCTTAAATCAAGCTGTTCATGGCCAAAACTCCAAAAATGAATTCTGTCTATCTATCTATCTATCTATCTATCTATCTATCTATCTATCTATCTATCTATCTATCTATCTATCTATCTATCTATCTATCTATCTATCTATCTATCTATCTATCTATCTATCTATCTATCTATCTATCTATCTAGATTTTATTTAAGCCAGCTTCCTGTGCTTTGTTGGAGACACAATTCCCAAGCCTAATATTTATCCCGATACAGGAATTCCAAGAAGGCAAAAGAGAACAGATCAGAATATCACCTTCAAATTTACTCAGCTGACTTCCTGCGTTGTTAGTAAAGTGCAGTTTCCTACATGGAACAGCTACTATATCTCCTTTAAATCCTTAGGGAGAGAGAACAGGCAAGTCTTGAGGGAAATTTAAAACCTGTTTGCTCAATGCATATGAAAATGTAAAAAAAACAAACAAAAAACACCCAAACTGAAGCATATAATATTGATTTGGTCTTACAGAGGTAGCTAGAATGGTGATGGATGCACATAAATCACAAGTTTTACTAATGGTGACAAAGTAGAAATTAATTCTCTGAGAAGTCGTCAGGATGGAGGAGATTGAGTGTCTTACCAAAAACTGTTGGATGGAAAAGATAAAGGCAGATTTGGCACCGGGGTTTAAAAATATGAAGTAATCTCCCTGTAATCCCAAGAGATCCCTACATGCAAAGAAATAGTAATCCCACATAATGATAGATGATCCTTACAAAGGTCCACTCCATCATGCAAAAGAAAGCCTGTGAAAGAAAGGTGAAAGAGGATATACAGACATAAACCCATGCAGGCTTTACATCTGGACTCTCAAGTAAGTCATCATGACTTTCGCCCTCCAGCTAAATGTGCTGCATTGGCAAAACCACAGAACGTGCTGAGTGAGAGATATTTGGTCTTGATATCTTCTGAATCCATTTCATTTTTTAACGACAGATTAACCTTGATCCTGTGTATCTCGGGATTATCCACTCAGTGACAAGTACATATGGTGTGCTTTTCTGAAATGCATCCAAATCCACCATCATAGCTGCGTGCATTTGTACAGTCCCCTCCTCTTCAAGATCGCGCTGCTGGCACTCTTTGGAATCGACAGCATCTTTTTCAGATGTCAGGGGCCTTTGTGGTCCTCGTCTGAACATCACACAACTACACCGAGGCAGAATCAGACTCTTTACGTGCACAACATTTGTCCTCCACTTGTTTACTTTTGCTTCTTTTGCCGTGTCAGCCTGCTTCTTCTCAGGTGGTAAGGGAAACTGCAAAGGTGAAGGAGTTTTGGAAAGTTTAAGCCCTGCAGGCCAGCCTCAGGCTACAGCACCGGTGAAGAGTGCAGACTGAAAGAGACATTTTAAGTTGCATAATTGAGGATTATTTAATAATAGACAGTATATAATAGACTATAGGGGAATTATTCATGCAAAGACAAAGAGGTGACAGAGAAGTTCAAACTTCACAACAAGCACAAACAAACAAATCTGTGGCTTGTTTTCGATGTATTTAAGATTTAATTTAAAAAAAAGGACGGCAGAAGATTGAAAAGATACAACAGATCTAATGTTGATGAGTCTGACGTTTCTGGAGAGTTTTTGCTCACTGCTGTATAATAAGAGTTTGTTTTTCGCTGAGGTTTTCATTTGACGCTGCCTGGGATTACAGAAGAAACTATACCTGACACCTGAAATGACAAATCTGCAACATCTTAGCTGGTGGGGATGGGGTGGGGAAAGAGTGAGGCAGTGAGGATGAATATTTCAAAAAGCCAGACTCTGTCTTTCCACAGGAGAAGAAAACACTGAGGCAAAGAGGATACTGATGGAATGAAAGCCTTAGCTTCTTGACATCCACCTCTGAGTGGAGGTAGGATTAGGGTTGTTTAGTCATTATACATACACACTACAGAAGTGGACAAAATACTGTAACTAAATCAAGAATAAAACGTTCGGCTGTTTCCAATAACAAAGCCAAAGACTCATAAATCTCATAAGAAGAATATTGTGAGTTGGAATCATTGGCTTCCTCCTATGTGTAGACGTGGATGGAAGGTAGATACTGAACTTTACAGGCATACAGGGGATTTCCTTGACTTTCAGACAGTGGGGGACACAGAGTCATCTGGTAGAGCGTTATTCCCAGTTATCCCCCCCCCTCCAGGGTGCCACCCAAAGTTGTATTATTAAACCTCTTCATGACTGAGCCAAGTGTCCTCTTTTTTGAAAAACAAAATATGGTCACCCTATGCTACGTGATCGCTAACAACACAACTATGCTAGCATAATAAACAGTGAAGCTGGAGGATGAACGCTAACTTTTTTCCACTCGTTAAAAGCTAACGTGAGGGCTCCCAATGGTTAGGGACAAATGCAATCGCATGGCAGGATCCTTTAAATGGACCAAACTTCAGTCAGGAGAACAACTGAGATAATCCCTCCACAATACGCGGTTAGTCATTAATATACTGCTGCATGGGCTGAGCTGTAGTTATATCGTATGGTTTTAAAAACTGAGCTTTAAATTGAACAGTGGTGATAAAAACCGAGAGAGGCCGACAGTGATCACTGACTGTTTTTAGGGGCTTGGTCAGATTAAATAGAACAAGATACAAAGCATAAAAACATGTTAAAAACACAACAGCCTTATTAAACGCAGAGTAGTTTGGGCCCGGAGGCAGGATTCATCACGTCATCACTTAAAGACCAGATTGCTGATATTTTTTACCATAAAGTTAAGCTTGTAAAGGCAGCTGGTGCGCTCTGCTAGCCCTGTAGCCTCAATCGGACTCATGCAGCTTGGGAAGTCAGCAGTGGCCAAATAGGCAGACAAATTACATCCATTCACATGCTCACCTATAAAAATGTTTACTTCCTCTAAAAAGGCTCTCTTTCCATCACAGTGGGCTTTCACTGCTAAATAAAAGTTATGTGCTTATAACACCAGACAAAATGACAGCTTTGTAGTTAAAGTGATTATTTGATTATGTTGTTTTTTTTATTGTTTTAATTATTGTTGGAATATACATTACAGTAACATTAACTGTCCAGCCATGTACTGAAATGCATAAAATAAAGTGCTGAATTTATATATTATGAAAGAGTATATGTGGCTTTCAGGGGTCATTAAGACTAAAAACAGGCTGTATGTTTCCACATTGACTGCATGTGTGAGGAACTAATACATATGTGCCATAATGAGCATAACAGCATTACAATATTGTAGCAAGTAGAGAGCACTACTTCATGGAGTCTTTGCTCCAAAAGTGGCTGATGATAACAGTGGTTTTTAGGCTGTCACTTAAATTTTCTGATGTCGTGTTAGCATTGTGCAAAGCATTGTGCAACTGCAGAGCACCATATCCTTGATATATATTTTTTTGCTTCCATAAATGCTTTTTTCCACCTCCATCTGACACTTGGTCTTGATGGGCACAAGTAAGAAAAGGGGAGGGAATTGAGATGGATGGACGGACAGATGGAGGAGGACAGGCATAAGAGCTGCCTGGGTTTTAGCTACTCTCCCTGGGTGGTTATGTCTGCAGGATGCCATAATAGGACACGGTACACAAATTTGCTCATCTTTATTTATGCTTCACCCCCGTAATCTGTGAAAATGTAGTTGTACATATGCAGGTAAATAATTAAGCATCAAAGTCTAATTCAAAGTTAATTACCAGATTAGCAGATGAAGGTCATCCTCTGAAGATTTCACTTGCCTTACAGTTTCATTAAGCGCAAGGAAGGGGAGCAACTGGGATCCATCAATTCTAAACATGTAGCCTCCCCTGCTAATACAGTTAATTGGCAATTTGATTAAATTTCAGAATTGAATTGCGAAGTTGGCTATTCACCCTTTTAATTTTACAGAGATATAGTTTTCTCTCTCCGGACTATGAGGGAGAAGTCTATTAATAAAAAGTAATATGATTCTGAGCTAATTTTTAAAGCTGCTGAGCCGTTTAATCACTAGCAGATGTGGATTCTCGATAAAGATAGTGGAGACAAAAGATTTTACCTGGGATTACTTTAAAATGTCAGCTTCACTATGATGTTGGCCTGAAACTAAGCAGTTTGCAGAGTTGGCAGAAATCTTTGCAAGAAGAATCAAACAGAAATATTGGGTCAAACGCAGATGATTTTTAAACATGAAGCTTCAGTCAATCTCAGTGGGGACATCCAGCAAAGAGGGAAGGATAGACCACTTCATGAATTTAAAAGGAGGGGAAAAATATGCAAACGTAAAGCTGTGTTAGTCTGTTAATCCCAGGCTTCATTCTGCCTTCCTGGAAGCCAGCACAGTGCACAGCGACCTGCTGAAATTGCTGGTGTAGGTGGGTTTTTTAAATTTAAAATTTTTTTTCTTATATTCTATATGCCTACATTACAGTCTTGAAAAATATACGGACAACAGCGTGCTGCGACCACTCTCCATTTCATTATTATCATGTGCAGACGCAAGCTGACGCAGAGTCAGAAAACAGGAGCGCGAGAGAGGAGGAAATACACCATGTGAGGTGAATTAATGAGGAGCAGGTGATGAAAGGGTTACAGGGAAATCATGAACAGAGAAAGTCCAACAAAGAACAGTCAGGAGTCAGTTTTAATTGAAAGGAGGCCTCATCTCATTTGGGTAGAAGTGGTGCTGGCAGCTTTGATGTTGGGTATCAAACTGTCAAGATTACATTTTAATGGCGACCAGGTAGGACAAAGAATGAATAACAGAAATAAAAGAGGACGGTTTGTTCAACAGAGTCGACGTTATGCAAGATTTGCAACAGAGCAGAGATCAATGGTGATGCATTTTTCATTATCCAACAGTTGGAAGATGTCAGAAACTACTGTGAAGCTGAAGTTGCAGAGTACTAACATTAAAAGTAAAACTTTTTTTAAGGTTGGGCAATGCTCTCAAAGTAGAACTGTCTTCTTTGCTATTAATAATTGTAGCAGCTTAGAAAATACACTGTAAATTCAATTCAATTTTATTTATACAGCGGCATATTGCAACAACAGTCGCTTCAAGGTGCTTTATATTGTAAGGTAGACCCTACAATGATACATACAGAGAAAAACCCAACAATCATATGACCCCCTATGAGCAAGCACTTTGGCGACAGTGGGAAGGAAAAACTCCCTTTTAACAGGAAGAAACCTCCAGCAGAACCAGGGTCAGGGAGGGGCGGGGCCATCTGCTGCGACTGGAATAAATATGAACAGTAATGTGGATCACGTTCGTAGACTAAAACAGGACATATTAATCATGTGTTGAGTTAAGCTTTGGCCACTTTTCTCCTGCACAGAAGAAGTCAGAAAGGAAGAAGGAATAACACAAAGTACTAAATGACAGCACTTCATATTAGACAGCTTGTTGCTACACGTCAGAGTGGAGATACTATGTTAGTTACATAAATTACAACCTAAACTTTTTCTTTTGAAATGTTCTTATATACTTGAGACTTTTGGTCAGTATGAAAGTTCATCTGTGCATTTAAACCATTTACAAATGAACATGAACATCCCTGTAGACTAAAGTATTCTATAGTCAAATGTGAGGCAATCTGTCCGACAGCTAAAGTTTAGCTGAAATTGGCTCATATTGTAACGGTTTGCCCAAGAACTTCCTTATTTATATCCTTTTTTAAATTTTATATTTTTGGGGTGCCAGCCAGAGGGCTCTCTGTGAAAGGAAAAAACTTAGCTACTAGGTGAGTCTCAGAAAAACAGCATTGACTAAACAGCGCTCAGGTGTCCCTTTGGCCTTTTCAAATTCAAAGTTATTCCGATTGGACTGAAGAACGCCCCAGCTTCTTTCCAGAGGCTGATGAGTCCTGAGAGTACCTTGGGTGACCTCAGATATCAGATCTACTCTGTGTACTTGGATGACATCATCATCTACTCAATGTGGAAACAGCATTTTTTGGATCTTCAGTGTGTGTTAGACAAATTAAGGCAGACCAAGCTCATTTATTCCAGACATAATTAAGTTTATTAAGATCACAGTGTATCAGCAGAAAGCATCCAGGTGGATCCAGAAAAAACAAAGGTATGAAGGATTTCCAAGCACCTACTAGTCTCAAGGCTGTTCAGAGGTTGTTGGGAATGGTAGAATTTCTCCTAGAATTGCTGAATGCTTTAAACTGAAAAGGAGCCAAATTCCATTGGACCACAGAATGTAAGCATTCCTTTGAGACACTTAAACAACATCTGATATCCCCTCCCATCTTAGGCCATCCCAACCTTGACCTGTCCTTTGTTGTGTACACAGACCGGTTTGACTTGGAGCTGTGCTTGTTCAGCAAAGTGGATTAGGCACAGAAGAAGTGTTGGCAAACAAAGCAGAGAGAAATTATTCCTCTACAATGTAATGGGACAATATTCCGAAGCACAGCAACACATCTAAAACCGAATGGCTAAAAAAGAATCAAGGTATTGCAGTGGTTGGGTCAAAGTCCAGATGTTAACCTGACTAAAATGTTGTGGTGGTAGCTTAAAAAAGCTGCGCACAAAATCTAAATGAACTGAAATACAGAAGCAAAGAAGAGTTGGTCAAAAATTCCTCCACAAAGACGTGAGAGACTGATAAAGTTGTACTGAAAATAAATCACTTCAAGTTACTGCTGCTACAAGTAGTTCTTCCAGCTGCTGACTCATGGAGTTTACTTCATTTTTCACAGCAAGTCCTATGAAAACTTTAATTTTCATGTCCAACATGCCACACAACATGATAGCATAGCTGAAAGCCCTGAAACATTATCATGAGTCATTAGACAGGAAAGAAATTTGCATTTCACAGATTATCCTTGATTCCAGGTCTCTTTAATACATCCAGAATAACTAGAGCATTATCTGATATTGTGCTGTGTTCCAACATACTCAATATCATGAGTCTGATTGAGAACAAACAAAGAAACTTACTTAAAGTCTGTGTTTAACCTGCTCATCCATGAGAACCAGCTCCTCGTTTCCCCAGAGAGCTATGATATAAACACTAAGGTGACTGGTCACTTTGAAACACATTCTTATATGACTGAATAGGATATTTTATAAATTATGCTATTCACTGTTATCACTTCTTTTCTACTTGTGAGTGATGTGTGCATAAATGTTGCTAGGCAGGTCTTGTAACAAACTTCGTCTGTATCAAACTTAGCTTAGCTTAGCTCGTAGCTGACTCGTTAGCACCATGGCTACTTCACCTGTCCCTGTTGCACTTTCCTGCTCATTGTGTCAGATGTTTAGTTACTCCTCGGCCTCCTTTAGCAGTAATGATACCTGTAACAAATGTAGCATATTTGCAGCTCTGGAGGCCAGGATTACTGAATTGGAGACTCGGCTTCGCACCCTTCATTCACCCGTAGCTAGTCAGGCCCCTGTAGCTGGTGCAGCCGAAGATAGCGTAGGCCCCGCTAGCTGTTCCCCGGCAGACCCCAAGCAGCTGGGGAACGAGGGCGGTTGGGTGACGGTGAGGAGGAAGCATAGTCTTAAACTGAAGCCCCAGGTACACCACCAACCTGTTCATGTGTCTAACCGTTTTTCCCCACTCGGCGACACACCCGCCGGGGGTCAAACTCTGGTAATTGGTGATTCTGTTCTCAGACATGTGAAGCTAGAGACACCGGCAACCATAGTCAATTGCCTTCCAGGGGCCAGAGCAGGCGACATTGAAGGAAATTTAAAACTGCTGGCTAAGGGTAAACGTAAATACAGTAAGATCATAATTCACGTCGGCAGTAATGACACCCGGTTACGCCAATCGGAGGTCACTAAAATCAATATTGAATCGGTGTGCAACTTTGCCAAAACAATGTCGGACTCTGTAGTTTTCTCTGGTCCCCTCCCCAATCAGACCAGGAGTGACATGTTTAGCCGCATGTTCTCCTTAAATTGCTGGCTGTCTGAGTGGTGTCCCAGAAACGATGTGGGCTTCATAGATAATTGGCAAACCTTCTGGAGGAAACCTGGTCTTGTTAGGAGAGACGGCATCCATCCCACTTTGGATGGAGCAGCTCTCATTTCTAGAAATATGGACAAATTTATTAAACCCCCCAAAATCTGACTATCCAGAGTTGGGACCAGGAAGCAGAGTTGCAGTCTTACACGCCTCTCTGCAGCTTCTCTCCTCCCGCTACCCCCCCAAAAAACCATCTCCATTGAGACTGTGTCAGCTCCCAAACAGACAAAAAACAAACCAAAAACCAGCAATAAAAAACTTAAACATAAAAAATCAAAAAGAAAGAACAATACAGAATCCACATCTGAACCAAAGAGTAAAACAGTGAAATGTGGATTATTAAATATTAGGTCTCTCTCCTCCAAGTCTCTGTTAGTACATGACTTAATAATTGACCAACAAATCGATTTACTCTGCCTTACAGAAACCTGGTTGCAGCAGGATGATTATGTTAGTTTAAATGAATCAACACCCCCGAATCATTCTAACTACCAGAAACCTCGAAGCACAGGCCGAGGGGGCGGTGTGGCAGCAATTTTTCACACCAGTCTATTAATTAACGAAAGACCAAGACAGACTTTTAATTCATTTGAAAGCCTGATGCTTAGCCTTGTCCACCCGAGCTGTAAAACTCAGAAACCAGTCTTACTTGTTATCATCTATCGTCCACCTGGGCCTTACACAGAGTTTCTCTCTGATTTCTCAGACTTTTTATCTGATTTAGTGCTCAACTCAGATAAAATAATTATTGTGGGTGATTTTAACATCCATGTAGATGCTAAAAATGACAGCCTCAAAATTGCATTTAATCTGTTATTAGACTCAATTGGCTTCTCTCAAAATGTAAAAGAACCCACCCACCACTTTAATCACACTCTAGATCTTGTTTTAACATATGGCATAGAAACTGAACATTTAACAGTGTTTCCTGAAAACCCTCTGCTGTCTGATCATTTCCTGATAACATTTACATTTACAATAATTGATTACACAGCAGTGGAGAGTAGACTTTATCAAACTAGATGTCTTTCTGATAGTGCTGTAACTAAGTTTAAGAATATAATCCACCCACTGTTATCATCTTCAATGCCCTGTACCAACATAGAGCAGGGCAGCTATCTGAACGCTACTCCAACAGAGGTCGATTATCTTGTTAATAATTTTACCTCCTCACTACGTACGACTCTGGATACTGTAGCTCCAGTGAAAACTAAGGTCTCAAATCAGAAGTACCTGACTCCGTGGTATAATTCTCAAACACGTAGCCTAAAGCAGATAACTCGTAAGCTGGAGAGGAAATGGCGTGTCACAAATTTAGAGGATCATCATTTAGCCTGGAGAAATAGTTTGCTGCTCTATAAGAAAGCCCTCCGCAAAGCCAGAACATCTTACTATTCGTCACTGATTGAAGAAAATAAGAACAACCCCAGGTTTCTCTTCAGCACTGTAGCCAGGCTGACAAAAAGTCAGAGCTCTACTGAGCCAACAATCCCTTTAACGTTAACTAGTAATGACTTCATGAACTTCTTCAGAAATAAAATTTTTATCATTAGAGAAAAAATTACCAATAATCATCCCACAGATGTAATATCGTCTACAGCTACTTTTAGTACCATTGATGTTAAGTTAGACTCTTTTTCTCCAATCGATCTTTCTGAGTTAACTTCAATAATTACTTCCTCCAAACCATCAACGTGTCTTTTAGACCCCATTCCTACAAAACTGCTCAAAGAAGTCCTGCCATTAATTAATTCTTCAATCTTAAATATGATCAATCTATCTCTAATAATTGGCTATGTACCACAGGCCTTCAAGGTGGCAGTAGTTAAACCTTTACTTAAAAAGCAATCTCTAGACCCAGCTGTCTTAGCTAATTATAGGCCAATCTCCAACCTTCCTTTCATATCAAAAATCCTTGAAAGAGTAGTTGTCAAACAGCTAACAGATCATCTGCAGAGGAATGGCTTATTTGAAGAGTTTCAGTCAGGTTTCAGAGCTCATCACAGCACAGAAACAGCTTTAGTGAAGGTTACAAATGATCTTCTTATGGCCTCTGACAGTGGACTCATCTCTGTGCTTGTCCTGCTAGACCTCAGTGCAGCGTTTGATACTGTCGACCATAATATCCTATTAGAGCGATTAGAACATGCTGTAGGTATTACAGGTACTGCACTGCAGTGGTTTGTATCATATCTATCTAATAGACTCCAATTTGTTCAAGTAAATGGAGAGTCTTCTTCACATGCTGAGGTTAATTATGGAGTTCCACAGGGTTCAGTGCTAGGACCAATTCTATTTACATTATACATGCTTCCCCTAGGTAGCATCATTAGAAGACATAGCATAAATTTTCACTGCTATGCAGATGATACGCAGCTCTATCTATCCATGAAGCCAGGTAACACACACCAATTAGTTAAACTGCAGGAATGTCTTAAAGACATAAAGACCTGGATGGCCGCTAACTTCCTGCTTCTTAATTCAGATAAAACTGAGGTTATTGTACTCGGCCCTGAAAATCTTAGAAATATGGTATCTAAGCAGATCCTTACTCTGGATGGCATTACCTTGGCCTCCAGTAATGCTGTGAGGAACCTTGGAGTCATTTTTGACCAGGACATGTCCTTCAAGGCACATATTAAACAAATATGTAAGACTGCTTTCTTCCATTTGCGCAACATCTCTAAAATTAGAAATATCCTGTCTCAGAGTGATGCTGAAAAACTAGTTCATGCCTTCATTACTTCCAGGCTGGACTACTGTAACTCATTATTATCAGGATGTCCTAAAAACTCCCTGAAAAGTCTTCAGTTAATCCAAAATGCTGCAGCAAGAGTACTGACAGGGACTAGAAAGAGAGAGCATATTTCTCCTGTTTTGGCTTCCCTTCATTGGCTTCCTGTTAAATCCAGAATTGAATTCAAAATCCTGCTCCTCACATACAAGGTCTTAAATAATCAGGCCCCATCTTATCTTAATGACCTTGTAGTACCATATCACCCTATTAGAGCACTTCGCTCTCGCTCTGCAGGCTTACTTGTTGTTCCTAGAGTATTTAAAAGTAGAATGGGAGGGAGAGCCTTCAGTTTTCAGGCCCCTCTTCTGTGGAACCAGCTTCCAGTTTGGATTCAGGAGACAGACACTATCTCTACTTTCAAGGTTAGGCTTAAAACTTTCCTTTTTGCTAAAGCATATAGTTAGGGCTGGACCAGGTGACCCTGAATCCTCCCTTAGTTATGCTGCAATAGACGTAGGCTGCCGGGGATTCCCATGATGCATTGAGTTTTTCCTTTCCAGTCACCTTCTCACTCACTATGTGTTAATAGACCTCTCTGCATCGAATCATATCTGTTATTAATCTCTGTCTCTCTTCCACAGCATGTCTTTCATCCTGTTTTCCTTCTTTCACCCCAACCGGTCGCAGCAGATGGCCGCCCCTCCCTGAGCCTGGTTCTGCCGGAGGTTTCTTCCTGTTAAAAGGGAGTTTTTCCTTCCCACTGTCGCCAAAGTGCTTGCTCATAGGGGGTCATATGATATGATTGTTGGGTTTTTCTCTGTATTTATTATTGTGCTATCTACTGTACAATATAAAGCGCCTTGAGGCGACTTTTGTTGTGATTTGGCGCTATATAAATAAAATTGAATTGAATTGAATTGAATCAAACAGAAACTCAGTGGTCACTCACCAAGAGCTTCAGCCATTGTTGATCTAACCATTTCAATAAATAGAGATCATTAGAAGGATTACATGATTTATTAATATGCAGAATTTAATTAAGGTATTTGGTGATTAGACTTCTATGGCCCATCGCAGCAGAATGTAATCCCAGCGGTGATCGGGATTAGGCCATGACCACCCCAGGAGTCTAGACGCTTGTAGCGGACATGAAGATGGAGACTTAGCTGGAGCCTGAGTAACCTGGGGGAGGCTGAGATGGGAGGAGGTGAATCGTATGAAGGTGCCTACAATGAGCAGTGAGACTTAAAGTATGTGGAGTGGAGGCTGATTGGACTGAAGAAGGCGGAAACATGATTGGATTAAACGAGTGATGTCGCAATGAGCTTGACAGTGTGTTGAAGTGGAAGTGATTAGATTATCCACCAAACACCTGGGAAGCAGACAGATGTGTGACTACAGATGTTTCTTATCGAACCTACACACAAGCTTCATTTTATTTATTGCCTTTTTCCCCAAAAACATGACTAACAATAGGTAGGAATCGTAAACTTATGAAAGAATCATGCAAGCAGCTTCTTTAAGACCAGTCGTGTTTCTGAACACATCCAATCTGCACAGAATAAATTTAGCATGACTACAGTAAGAGCTTTGAACAAACTGAACCCTACATTTAGTGCTGCTAGCTTTTTTCAATGCAAATGTTAAATGTCAGGAAAAAAATCTCTGCAGCCTATGATTTTATGAGAGGAGCATTTTAACACCAACTATGTTGTTGCTACACTTACAACTGATTCTAGACTGATAAACTCTCTGTAAACTGTATATCGATTGAGACCTGTGGAGTTTGTGCACTGATGTGCACTGCAGATGAATCAGCCCGAAGCTCTACTTTGGGTTTCTTCAGCCATTTGATAACAGTCAAGAACTACCAGATAGGTTTTTACTAAAGGCTTTGACAGTTCAGAGACCAGAACATTGAGCTTGTAGTCTTCAAATTCTGACATGATAGAGGCAACGGGGAGGTTCATTTACTTATTTCTCTTTTTTAAAATTGCATTTTAAAAAATTAAATAATAAATGACTTTAGTAATGTCTAATAAATGAAACAATTAAACATATTTCATTCCACGATTCTTATTGAAGCACGAAATTCTTTATTTGATGTGCGTGACTCTTCTGATCCTCCACAGACAGCCACACAGTTGGGAGCATTTAAAATTCAGATTTACCGAACCTGCAGCATGATCTATTGCAATGATCTGAATAAATCTGGTGTGAGTGCACCACCTCCCCTCCACAGTGATATATTGGTACATTGATCTGGAATATGACTTCGTTTCCTTGTCTGTCTTTTTTCTCTGCACATGCACACTGACTGTCAAGAGACAAGAGAGATTCAGGTAAGCGCCACAATTTACACATTTCACTGTTCAAACAGCACCTGTTCAGTAATGATAGATCAACACTGTGAGGGGAATGAGAGAGCATATTTAATTGGATGTTTACATGAGGAATAACTTCAACCATATGGATTAGATTATTGGACCATATGCACGTCGACGCTTCATCTGGACTCCTCAGTTGCTGAAGTATTTCCAAAAGAACTCATAAAACTGTGCAGAGAAGAAATAAAAGCTGCTTCAAATCCCATAAAGACCATCACATATCTCCTTCAAAAACAATGGTGAAAACAGGGACATAAAACACATATTGTTAAAAAGCCTGCCAAATAGTTGCCTGAAGACCTTTAACAAACACAAACTGAGTTATAGCACATTTAGACTTTTAGTGAACTCTGCTCAGAGGCTATTTATTGCTATGTGGGTGGATGATTTGTAGGAATTCAGCCATTGCTGGACTCACCTGCAAGTTTCTTGGTCCCTGCTAAAACACACTTAAACAAACATTTATTATGTGTCTTATCCAGTTTTGGAGCGTTTTGTGAGTGTGAAACTACCCTTAGTTCATGGGCCAGATGCTACCCAATTTATTGTCAAATGCATGATACCTTTTATCCATAAAATAATAAATGTTTTCCCCTTTCTTTAGATTTAGTTATAATTGCATTCAGATGATGTTCACTTGAGAGATTGCCTGGATTTAAAAAAAGTGAAACCACCACCTCTCATCTGAAAAATTACTAGACAACAGAAGGCATTACTCCTTGTTAAGATATTCTCCTCTTTTAATAAGTGGCTATTTAATTTACAAAAGAGATGATGAACAGCCTCATTTCAACAGTATATCACAGTTTTTCACATAAATTAGGTCTGCTATCAATTAAATGTATATTACATCCAAATCTTCACATTTAGAGTTTGCTAACTATTTTCACATCTTTTCAATTCAAAACAACTAGTCTAGATATAGAAATGCTAGAATTTTATATAGCTTGATGCCATTTTGATCTGTAATTAAAGCTTAACTTCTGATTTTCTTATAGTACTAGAGCATAAAATTATTGCACCAGTCTATCTTTTTAAAAACATTTTTATATAGCATCATTTCTTATATCCATATGTCTTACTGATGGCTGTACACACCCAGTGCTTTATGTCTCTTCTGACCGCCATACACAGATTTTCAGATTCAGATTCCTTTATTGGTATTCAGTCAATACATCACAGATCAATTGCTGAACAAAAATTACAAGCACAAAAATTCTCATATACACACAAAAGAAATCACAGTTCATACTGAACCAGGTTAAAAGCGTAGGTTGCAAATGTCTGTTAAACAATGAACAATGAAATGAAATAACTGATGATGATTTCAACCAAAAATTTTAAATTTGGATCCATCACTCCAAAACACTTGTTTTAGTGCAGTTCTTGTGTGATGTGTCATTCCTCAGCCTTTTCTTCCCGTTCACCGTCCTTAAGAATTAAGACCAAGGATTGTTGAGGAGCGAGGATCTCTGGGGAATTGGTGTTGGCGGATCAATTTTTCACTCCCTAAAGGCCTTTAAGAGAAGTGAGATACAAAGTCTAAATGAGCTTAATAGCTAAAAATCACTAAACTTGTGCTTTAAACTTGTGTCAGATTTGGCTGTTGTTCCTCTGTTGTGCTGTCCGTATGAGCAGCCCCCATGCACATTACACATTTGATCTACTGACTGAATATAAAAAGAATGATTCAACGCTTTATGCCATCGACGTCATTGAAATTAGATTTTTGCCAGCTGCGAGTCCTGATTTGCATTTACCAGGAATAAAAACATGGAATGGTGGGAATTTGTGCGTTATTATCAAACATTTGGTCACATTGCATGTATTTATCACGTAAGAAGACCACAGCACAAAGAACAAACTGATGATTCCAAAAATCATTGGCCGTCAACATGTCATGTTGGTGAAGGGTAACCCTCCTGATTCGCCTGTACTTGTGCAAGCTCGCTGAATCATAAACATTCTTCTTTTGTCAGTTCATAGACTCTGGGCCCAACGAGAACACATTACAAGTCCTGTGCTTCCACCTGAACCCTGGCTTTGATTACAGAAAAGAGCAGGTGTGAATTAAGCGGGTGAAACAGGACAGCTTCCTGTGAATAAATGCATTTTGATTATGAGCAAACATTGGCCTCCTTTGGCCCTCATTATGCAAATCAGGAATTGTATTTTAGGGTAAGGGAAGGGACGGAGGGCGAGGGTGATTTGTTTGCAAGAGGATTTTGTGCAGCCTGGCAGTCATATGCTGTTGATTAACGGACTAATGGACAGGCAGCAGAGTGGGGTGAAGTAATTTCATACCAATCACTATTCATTACTTAATGAGAGATGATGACTCGGGGCACTCTCCGAGCTCAAATGGCAGTGAAAGGCAAAGTTGATGAATCGTAATAAAAAAATCATATCATTATTTACCTCTTTAAATTCACCGGGGCCAAGGAACATAATTAAGAGGCACACGGGAGAGCGATGGAACAGTTTTCTCACAGAAAGATAATCATTTATCATGACCTAATAGGATTTTTGTTTACAGCCAGGGCCATCAGAACAGCTGTAGCCTTTACCTGTTGAACCAAAGCATAATCGAATCAAATAAGCCAATAAATCGACCATATATTTTACGCTTCTGTAATGCGCACAATCCCACTGAGTAACTGAACCAGAAAGATAAATATTATTTAATGATTTTAACTGACTACATTTTGCAGAATTTTATTTTAATGGGATGTTATTTCTGTGGTCTGGGCACTGAGAAAACAATGACACATGACAACATATTTATTTGAGCAACAGAAATGAACAATTTTGTCTTTAGCAAATGGAGGCAACTGTTTATAAATGAAGCACATGAATTATATGAACAGGGCTTTATATAATGAAGGCATTGTTAGTCATGCAATGGTAGCCGAGCATTGCAAAATCCATCTACCATCTCACTACACACTGTTCCAAAAAATAGTAATGTCAAAGTACAGGGTGGGCCATTTATATGGATACACCGTAATAACATGGGAATGGTTGGTGATATTAAAGTCCTGTTTGTGGCACATTAGTATATGTGAGGGGGCAAACTCCTGAAGATGGTGGTGACCATGGTGGCCATTTAGAAGTCGGCCATCTTCGATACAACTTTTGTTTTTTCAATAGGAAGAGGGCCATGTGACACATCAAACTTATTGGTAATGTCACAAGAAAAACAATGGTGTGCTTGGTTTCAACGTAACTTTATTCTTTCATGAGTTATTTACAAGTTTCTCTTTGTTCACAGCCATTGACATGTCGAAGAGGTTAACACGTGAGGAGCGGATCAAAATTGTGTTGATATCTGGTGAACGCAGTAACCGGGTCATTGCAGCAGATTTCAATGCAAGTCACCCTACGAGACCACCCATCTCCCATGCTACAGTTAGCAAACTGCTTGCTAAGTTTCGTGAAACTGGTTCAGTGTTGGATTTGCCAAAATGTGGACGCAAGAAAACTGTCACTAATGAAGAAACATCAGTGGCTGTCCTAGCTTCATTCAGCAAGAGCCCACAGCGTAGCACTCACCGCATGTCACTGGAGAGTGGCATTAGTCGAACATCCCTTCGGCGGATATTAGCTACTCACAAATGGCACCCTTACAAACTCCAGATACTGCAGCATCTCAACGAGGATGACCCAGATCGGTGCACAGAATTTGCAGAATGGGCAAAACAAAAATTGGAACAGGACCCTCAGTTCACGCAGAAGATTTTGTTCAGTGATGAGGCAAACTTTTATGTGAATGGTGAAGTTAACAAACAAAACCACCGCTATTGGTCTGACACTAACCCACATAGGATGGATCCCTCCAAGACTGTTGGACCAACAAAAGTGATGGTTTGGTGTGGTATATGGGGTACAACGATAGTGGGTCCATTCTTCATCAATGGAAACCTCAAGGCCACTGGATATTTGAAATTGCTACATGATGATGTGTTTCCCTCTTTATGCACTGAAGCTGGCACGTTCCCTGAGTTTTTCCAGCAAGATGGTGCACCACCACATTATGGGTGCCAGGTCCGAGCATTCCTAGATGAACAGTTTCCTGGAAAGTGGATTGGTTGTCGTGGGCCAGTTGAATGGCCCCCAAGGTCTCCCGATCTGACCCCCTTAGACTTTTATCTTTGGGGTCATCTGAAGGCAATTGTCTATGGTGTGAAGATACGAGATGTGCAGCACCTGACACTACGGATACTGGATGCCTGTGCTGGCATTTCTCCTGCGGTGTTGCTATCAGTGTGTGAAGAGTGGGAGAAGAGGGTTGCATTGATAATCCAACACAATGGGCAGCACATTGAACACATTTTATAAGTGGTCAGAAACTTGTAAATAACTCATGAAAGAATAAAGTTACATTGAAACCAAGCACACCATTGTTTTTCTTGTGACATTACCAATAAGTTTGATGTGTCACATGGCCCTCTTCCTATTGAAAAAACAAAAGTTGTATCCAAGATGGCCGACTTCTAAATGGCCACCATGGTCACCACCCATCTTGAGGAGTTTGCCCCCTCACATATACTAATGTGCCACAAACAGGACTTTAATATCACCAACCATTCCCATTTTATTACGGTGTATCCATATAAATGGCCCACCCTGTATATTACTGTAATTTTTTACAGTTTTGTACTGTCTTTCTAGGATATCATTCAATTTACATAAGTAGACTGTGATCTTACATGTCAAAGGTAAAATAACATAACATCACTGTAAATATAGTAAAACACAATTTACTATTCTATTTACATTATACATGCTTCCCCTAGGCAGCATCATTAGAAGACATAGCATAAATTTTCACTGCTATGAAGATGATACGCAGCTCTATCTATCCATGAAGCCAGGTAACACACACCAATTAGTTAAACTGCAGGAATGTCTTAAAGACATAAAGACCTGGATGGCCGCTAACTTTCTGCTTCTTAATTCAGATAAAACTGAGGTTATTGTACTCGGCCCTGAAAATCTTAGAAATATGGTATCTAACCAGATTCTTACTCTGGATGGCATTACCTTGGCCTCCAGTAATGCTGTGAGGAACCTTGGAGTCATTTTTGACCAGGACATGTACTTCAAGGCACATATTAAACAAATATGTAAGACTGCTTTCTTCCATTTACGCAGCATCTCTAAAATTAGAAATATCCTGTCTCAGAGTGATGCTGAAAAACTAGTTCATGCCTTCATTACTTCCAGGCTGGACTACTGTAATTCTTTATTATCAGGATGTCCTAAAAACTCGCTGAAAAGTCTTCAGCTAATCCAAAATGACAGGGACTAGGAAGAGAGAGCATATTTCCCCTGTTTTGGCTTCCCTTCATTGGCTTCCTGTTAAATCCCGAATTGAATTCAAAATCCTGCTCCTCACTTACAAGGTCTTAAATAATCAGGCCCCATCTTATCTTAATGACCTTGTAGTACCATATCACCCTATTAGAGCACTTCGCTCTCGCTCTGCAGGCCTACTTGTTGTCCCTAGGGTATTTAAAAGTAGAATGGGAGGGAGAGCCTTCAGTTTTCAGGCCCCTCTTCTGTGGAACCAGCTTCCAGTTTGGATTCAGGAGACAGACACTATCTCTACTTTCAAGATTAGGCTTAAAACTTTCCTTTTTGCTAAAGCATATAGTTAGGGCTGAACCAGGTGACCCTGAATCCTCCCTTAGTTATGCTGCAATAGACGTAGGCTGCCGGGGATTCCCATGATGCATTGAGTTTTTCCTTTCCAGTCACCTTCTCACTCACTATGTGTTAATAGACCTCTCTGCATCGAATCATATCTGTTATTAATCTCTGTCTCTCTTCCACAGCATGTCTTTATCCTGTTTTCCTTCTTTCACCCCAACCGGTCGCAGCAGATGGCCCCGCCCCTCCCTGAGCCTGGTTCTGCCGGAGGTTTCTTCCTGTTAAAAGGGAGTTTTTCCTTCCCACTGTCGCCAAAGTGCTTGCTCATAGGGGGTCATATGATATGATTGTTGGGTTTTTCTCTGTATTTAATATTGTGCTATCTACTGTACAATATAAAGCGCCTTGAGGCGACTTTTGTTGTGATTTGGCGCTATATAAATAAAATTGAATTGAATTGAATTGAATTGAACTTGTTTTTTAAATATATTTCTTTGTACATATGCATATTTAGATCGTAAAAATACATCCAGAAACAGCTAGTTCTCTCCCATCATGCCTTGGGACATGTGCTGCTGTTTAGATGTTCTTGTTTTATTGTTTATGGTTAGTTACTTTTAACTGTTATCTTGAATGTTGTGTTTACGCCGTGGTGCAGAGTCACTGACAGTTGTTGTTTTGTTGCAGGATGTCACTCATGTACCATGAGTGACTTCTGTTCTGCTGTTGTTAAACCTTGAGGCACATGGAAGCACTGTAAAGTGTTTAAATAAAGAGCTCCCTCTACCAGCTTGGGGTTGAATAACAAGCTCAATCTCTCTCTTGGAGCTTCTTAGTTAAGATTTCTTTGCCACAATGTAAATCAGTTCACGGCCGCGCTGTGCCAATTATATATTTTTTTAAAATAAGTGTAGAGGTAGTAATTGCAATTAATATAAATCTCGAAGTATTCATGACCAGTGTTGCCAACTCCTCAGTAAGGAAAATCGCTATTGGTTGTCCTAAAAGTCGCTAGAAGTCGCTAAATGACGTCATCACCTAATTTGCATAATTGGTCATGCTAATATAATTGTAACCTATATTGTTGGAGAGAGAAATAACATCGTGGAAGAGACATAAAGTGAGTAAAAAACGTCCTAAATGCATTTAGAGTTTATTTAGAACTACAAATTAAATTTCTTTTAGCAATTATTGTTTCTTTTAATGTCACAATTAAAAGAACCTGCTCCTTTACCCGGGCTTGGACCGGCAAAAGTGACCCGAAATAGGCACTCTGGTGGAGTTACTTTGTGTGTGTGTGTTTATAAGTAGTTTTAAACCTTGTGATCCACAAAACAGCATAAGAGTAAAAGAGTAAAAGAAGAACTGACTGCGTTACAGCACCCGCTGCTTGTTGAGAGTAAAAGCGATACGCGCTTTCACGTCTTTTTTTAGCTTTTAAAGTCGCTAGAAAGTCGCTAGAAAAAAAAGTCGCTAGGGGGTCTGAAAACTCGCTAAATATAGCGACAAAGTCGCTAAGTTGGCAACACTGTTCACGACATTCCTGAACAGAAATAGGCCTCTGCACCTGGGGTGAGGGTGTGGCCATGAAAACAATGTGATATGCCATTGGATGTTGGGACACATAATAACATGAAGCTAAGCATCGGCCAATGAATGTGAACTAACAACAACAAGGTCGCGGGTATGGCTGCGACCGTAGGAAAGAATCGTGCATTTTACAGTTTTGTTCTGTTCTTCTAGAATATCATTAAAGTTCCGTAAATAGACTTTGACTTCACATTTCAAATGTAAATTAACGTCAAATCACTGTAATGTAATGAAACATAATTTTCATGATTATTAAATGTATCTGTCTGTACATATGCATATTTAGATTGTTAAAATACATTCACAAATGTATCATGGTTTCACAAATATCTGTCCGTTATTTGAAAGATTGAACTGTTGAATTCAAATGTAATGCTATGGTAAAGTATATAACATGATCCCTATAAGCTTGTGTTACATCACATAAGTATTATTATCATTGCTAGTTAGGGCGATCGTGGCTCAAGAGTTGGCAGTTCGCCTTGTGATCAGAAGGTTGCCGGTTCGAGCCCTGGCTCGAACCCTCTCGGTCGTTGTGTCCGTGGTCAAGACACTTCACCTACCGCCTACTGGTGATGGCCAGAGGGGCTGATGGCGCGATACGGCAGCCTCGCCTCTGTCAGTCTGTCCCAGAGCATGCAATCCATTATTAGTTGAACCAACTGTTAACTGTATATTTCTGGACATTTACGTATTATGATTCATATTGCCACATTCATTGACCTTGTTTATAGGTAATTTCATTGTTTGATCACGTTAAAATGTTCCTAATTTAATGTCTAAAAGCACTTGGAAAAGGCAGAATCCCATGTAACATTAGCGCAACAAACTCTATTTTCATTACTGGAAATGATCGTATTTTTATGGGACAGTTATTTTCTGTTATTTTACGGTCGTATTTTGGCACCCCAGCTGCCGGAATATCACCGTTTTTTCAAGACGCTTTTTCTAACAGTGCATTTTGTACCATACAAGGCAATAAAAATGCTCAGGTCACTGTTTATTAGCAGTCTTAGTTCCAGGATGTGTAACATGAATTCAATTCAGTTTTATTTATACAGCATCAAATCACAACAACATTCGCCTTAAGGTGCTTTATACTGTAAGGTAGACCCTACAATAATACATACAGAGAAAAACCCAACAATCATATGACGCCCTATGAGCAAGCACTTTGGTGAGAGTGGGAAGGAAAAACTCCCTTTTAACAGGAAGAAACCTCCGGCAGAACCAGGCTCAGGGAGGGGCACCAAATTATAAAACGCTATTGAAAAACCCTCTTACCATTCACCAGGTTATTGGTGACCTATTTAAGGTTGAGGTTAGGGGTTGGATAAACTGTATATTTGCCCTTTATACTGTATAGTATTTTCACCCATTGGGCAGGACTATGTAGTGTAAAATCGTGGAAAATGAACCTTCTTCTTTCAGCCAGCAGACTAAAGATAGGGCTTTGTAGTATGACCAAAAACACACCACCAACAATACAAAATGGCTAAAACAAAGACCCCAAAAGAAGCACATTAATGTCATGGAGTAGCCTAACCAGGCTCCAGACCTCAGAAAGAGAGCTGAAGCTTCAGGTTTCACCCAAAGAAGCCTAAAGGATTTTACAGAGTTTAGGTAAACAGGCCCTCGTGAAATGTGTCCAAATCTGGTGACCAACTACAACAAGCTTCTTACCACCATGCTGGCCAACATGGGTTTCTCCACCAAGTGCTAACACACGCTTTGATTGGGTGTTAAATACTTATTTCACTTAATGACATGCAAATCACTTTATATGTTTTGTCTAATGTGTTTGTTTGATAGTCTGTCTTTCTCCATTAGAGACCGTTCATTTCTTTGTAATTAGTAAACGATGATTCATGATTCAAATGATCAAATAATTATTTCTGCCACTGTGTGCTTGCTTAATATACAGCAAAAACGCAACTTAGCCTGAAATGGTTCACAGGTGACCTGGTGGTGTTAACAGGTGTTAACATATCTGGCGTCATCCTTTTTAGCACAACCTCACATGTCGGACTTTACAATTATTTCATTTTCACAAACTGTATTAACACAATGGACATAAAATCTCACAAAAACCCAAAAATCAGAGAAAGCAAAAGTTTGTGGTTTTCAGAATAAAAAAACTAACATGTTTAACAAATCATTTGTATAACTTGAAATGCAAATAGTAAATGTTACAAACGTATGCATTGTTCCTTTTAAACTAAAAGGAAAAATAGATACAAAACAAGGCTTACTTTTCTTTATTTCCTTTTATCTCTCTATCTGTCTTACTCTGTCTGTCTTAGCTCTCTGAAATTATCACGGATCAACATTTTTAATGTATGCTATATAACTGATATAACAGCATTTTATAAATACATGTTACAATATAAAAAAAAAATGGTAAGCACCAAAAAAGGGTTGCCAATTGTCTACTGTAAAAGGAAGGCAATGCAGCAATGCACTCTATCCAAGGCATGGTGTATTTACTGTTTACATACTGTAAAGTAGATCACAATGAGATGAGACAATCAAAAGCCTGCTATCTTTTAGAGTATATTTTTCTAAACTGCTGGGATAGGGGTAGACAAACTGCAAGCCTTCATTTGTCTGATCCAAAAGTCTAAAAGCTATTCCAAAGGAAACAGTAGGAAAAGTTAAGACGGGAAACACAGGCACAAAAGAAGGGAGAACAATTGAGGAGCACAACAGGATGAAACAAAGACAAGAAGAAAGCAGGAATAAAAAGGACTAAAAGCAAACCTATCCATCGTAGACGTTACTGGGAGATGTAAAACAGATCGAGAACAAGGGACAAGTGAAAGTAAAGAGGAAGTGAAAACAAAAATAATACACACATCAAGTAAAACATGCATTCATCACAAAACAACAGCATAGAGAAAGCACTAATACATAGAAGACCGCAACAGGAAAAGACGGTATGTGGAAAGCTTTTTTTAAAAAATGAAGTCATCATGTAAAACCTGCATTTTGTCATTTTTGTCTAATATTTATGTTTTGATGACCTAAAACATTTAAGTGTGACAAATATGCAAAAACATGCATTTTACTACACTCCACCTTCTATAGACTGACATGTTAATGACAGATTTATTGTTTTGTGCATAAGCTAAAAAAATAGGTTCCATCAGAAGTGTCTTGTTAGCCTTAATGCAATATATTTCATGGTGAACAAATCAAAACAAACAAGCTTTGTGAGGACCGTCTTCTTAATATGTCCACATTGTGGGATGTAAATGCTTTGTGATGGTTGGTGTGTCTGGGTCAGTAAGGGTCACATTTTCCCGTCTCCTCTACTGTCACAGTTTCCCAAAGCACTCCCCTGATCCCAGGTGCTCATCCTGATTAGCATCTTGCCACAGAGTTTCAGCACAGCACCTCCCAGAGGTCACCTGTCAATCAAGCCATGTGTTTGGCACTCTGACGTCTCTTTGATTTACTGCTTGACTTTGTTAGGAGAGTAACCTCTTTCCTTTTGCTGTTAAACCACTGTAGCATCTCCTGTCCACGGCTGCTTTTCCTGCGCATCTGAAATTTTATGCCTAGCCCTTCATATTTGGAGCAAAATTTATAAAAAACAAACAAACAAAAAAACCAATGAAAACATCTGTCAGTTCTGGTGATGACAATAAAATTGTTACACACTGATTATTATGTTAATGACCAACAGTGGGTATAGTTAAGCAATCATCATTCTAAATGTGGCACATTGTGTTCTCTTAAGGCTCCAAATTCATCGTTTAAGCTAGGCATCAGTTCACTCTAAATAAAAATGAGATGCTTTATAAAAGCCGATCAGCATAAATCAGAGTTGTTGCAGTAATAATGACAAAAGAGCATCACAAACGCACAGGAAACTAATTTCTGCCGGGGACAGGAAATCACATTGTAATGAACGAGGTCAGTAAATACACACGGACATACTATAATTGATTAATAAGAACATATTTAACTGTTATGATTTAAAAAAGAATACGTGTGTAATAATTGGACAGAAGCTAATTGAAGGATTTTTGGGAGGAGCTCAAAGAGCCGGATCGCCCCGTGCGTGTGGCTGGACAGTGCTAACGCGTTAACGAGCTAACCACGCTAAGGCGCTGACGCCATGCAGCCCTCGCACGGGGCGATCTGCGTTAACTCGCTAACGGAGATTTGCCACATTAATGCGGTTATGGCGTTAACGTCATTTTAACGAGATTAACGCTGACAGCATGACTTTTTTTTTATGCTACAAAGTTACAGTAACAGCTTTTTTAGGAGGGAAAAAAAGGGAAAACAAGGAAATATTACACAGTTTCTAAAAAAAATCAGTCAAACATTTGAAAATGTTATTTGAAATTTATGGATTTTATTCGTTTGTTTGATTCTTTTACATTTAAAATGAAAGCTTTTTATCAAATTGAGTCTGTATTCTTGAGAAGGGGGGGGGGTGGGGGGGTGAAAGCATCTCATGGCTTTTCGTGTTATCAAACAGACAGTGACAGTCCCAGTGAAACATGTAAATGTGAACATGCTCTGACCTAACAAGGACACCTTGTTAACCAACATCATTCTGTAAGATGAAACGAGAAAAAGCATGCTTATCCATCTCTGTCAGAAAAACAAGCAGCCTAATAGAATGGATAAGGTCATCACCAAATGTCAAACGTGTTTACCCTCCAGAAGCAGACAGATTGGCCAGAATTCATCATAAACACAACAGGTTCCCATTACGGAAAAATTCCCTCATCCCGTTTTGAGCTGTGCAGCCATTGCCTCTGGTTTAATTGTGTGAAAATAAAAGGGAGAGAAAGGTAGATGCGGGAAAAGTCTGCTGCTCTCTTTTCCAGAGAAATGCTAGTTTAGGGACTATAAAGGTCATCTATTCAGGAATGATGACACAATGAAGACACACTGCAAGCTTATTAAGCAGGGATTTAACCTGTAGTTGTTCAGGCGAGTGTGAGCCACAGAGTGTTTTGACTAAAGGAAAACAAGAGGGAATTCTATGGCTGTTACTCTCCTTGCTGTAATCTCCAAAAAACTGAGAACTACTGAGTGAATGAATTCTTTTGTGACGGGGAACATGCACTATACATGACGACATTGCTAGATGGTGTTTACTGTCCAGCTCTGCATGGAAATCATGAGGATGAGAATGCTCCGACACTCAGACCTCACATTCGCTCATGGCTCTGTGTAATTCCCGTGCTTCATTATTTGTAAGATGGAAGGTAAGTGTTAAAAAAAAGTGCCACAGATGCTTGGACGATTTATGATTCTCTGCAAGGCCCAAACTCCTAGAGATCAATAGAACAGGAGTAAAGAGAGGGGCTGGGAGTGCAATGTGTCATCATTTTAATGAAATATAGATTTGGGACTATTAAACAGCTTGCTAGTGCGAGTAAAATTGCTCACTTTTTCACTGTTAAACAAAGCCATCCATTTAACTGTAGAAAAATCAATATCGGGCTGTGACCAATATGTACCTTTCAACTGTGGCTACAGTTACATTGAGCAGGAGCTAATAAATCAAAGCAAAGGGTGCCGCATCTTCTACAGTCATTGCATCAATACGAACCTCTGTAGCTCTCTGCGGTGTCTCCTGCAGAGTCTTTCGTCCTGCTGAAAAGCATCGCAGAACAAATAAGCCTCGGTCCTTGCTGCTTATTATGTGCAGGTATGCACGGGTTTGTTTTGCAGTATATTTCATTCTGTTAGAATGGTCAGCACTAAAAAAACAAAGCTTCTTTGCAGCGACTCAAGAAGCACTGCTTGTCTGCGTGCCTGGATCCTTTAATAAGTGAGGATGGTGGAGCTAGGACCAGGACTAGGGCGGCACCTGCACCATATCTGGATGAGATATCAGTCTGATCCCAACTCAGAAAGCTGAGTCATGACACAGAGCAATTTATATGGTCAATCTAGTCAATTCAATTAAATTCTGTGTTATTCTTTGCAATGCCAGCCATTGGAATGAGTTATTAGCAGAGTTGCTAACACAGCATGGAGAACACTGACAGCAAAGAATCAGTAGTTTGAAGGTATTTCATGACTGTGACAACAAAAGCTTCTCGTTGGATGCTGCAATAGTTTTCTACTTACCTTTGATCAACTGAGTTGGAATCGCTGAAAAAAAACTAATAGTAGGCTTTCTCACTCTCCTCGTCCTTCTTTCATCCAGTGAGCGCTGTCAAACAAATCCTTTTGATGCTGCTGAAGTAAAACTACCAGTTGTAGTCAATCATGATCACTAACGAGAAGTTAATAGACCTTGTCAAGTTAAAAGACACTGAAGCAACACTTACTAAAAGATTAGGTGACTATATGTATATAAAAGAGTTTATATATACTTTTGACCCTGTGTGGATTAAATTCTTGCATATGACGAGAGTATATCTATATATATTATTATGATTATTATTATTATCTTTTACAGAGTTAGGACAGAAACAGTTAGTTTGAGCCTGATGTCACTGTAAAAGAATGACTCTCAGTCTCTTCCTCAGAATGAGGTATACTTTAATACTGGGTTGGAATTCAAGGTCTCAGCACTCTATTGAAACTGGATGAAGCTGGATCAGTGCATCCTCAATTAATCTTAACTGAGACAGTATTCCTGATTATGATATAATTAGGAAGAAGACAACTGTAAACTCTTGTTTTTAATGTGTTAGTGAAAGAACACGTACTGGTCATAAATCACTCCAAGCTTCCTCCCTGTAGTGTTCATCTATACTGTTCAATCCGGTCTTTAAGTCTGATGTCATTAGCCGTGTCTGGGCCCAAACTCCACTGCAGGTCCCAAAGTCACACAGTCACTGCGGGATCACTGAGAGTTGGAAAACTGTCTAAATTCTTTCATCTTTAATAAAATGATCAGCATTGCTGCTTTAGCAGATGTAACAATGAAGTTGAACATCCAGGCATCCATGAAAACAGAATTTATTAAATTTAATGGAGTTAGAAGTTAGCAGGGAGTTAGCGCACTAGTTTCCACCTAAACATGATATAGCATGTTCTGACTGAGAGATTTCTGAAACAAATAAAGACGTACAGCTCTGCTATCACTTCCAACATAAATGAAGACAGGCGAGTAAACAGCAGTGAGGTTTGTAGGGTTACTGAAGTTGGGCTAGCTGGTATATAATGATGTGCTACGTGATCGCTAGCGACACAGCTATATTAGCATAATTAAAACAGTGAAGCTGGAGAATGAATGCTAACCTTTTCCCACTCGATAAATGTTAACGTGAGGGTGGGAGAACAACTGAGATAATCCATCCACAATACGAGGTTAGTCATTAATATACTGCTGCATGGGCTGAGCTGTAGTTACATCGTAAGATTTTAAAAACTGAGCTTTAAAATGAACAGTGATAATAAACACAGAGAGAGGCCGACAGTGATCACTGCCTGTTTTTAGGGGCTTGTTGAGATTAAATAGAACAAGATACAAATCATTAAAACATGTTAAAAACACAACAGCCTTATTAAACGCAGAGTAGTTTGGGCCCTGAAGCAGGATTCATCAATTATAGACCAGATAGTGTGTTCCTGAGGTATTAAGAGCCCATTTTATATAAAGTGAAGAGCACTGGACCTGACCAAGCATTAACAATTGGTGCTGAAAAATAAAGCACTTCCACTTTCCATATGAGGAAGTTACATTTACATAGAGTGAATGAGCCACCCCAAATGTGCACCTTGCTAACCCAAACTAAAGCAAGAAAAGCATAGAAAATACCATTAATGATTCTAACTTGTGATTTTGTAATATCTAATAATTACCACCAACAGTTTATTCTCCCACAGAATCAGCTACATTGATTATACTAGTATTAATTGGAATTTGTCTTCCCTATCTGTCTGAATCTAATTTCGTATTTGTTCAGTTAGCTGTCTGTGAATTCTCTGAAGATCAGTCTCTGCTTTGCCAAAGATTGTCCTCAGTTCCAAAAAGTAATGACAATCAGGGATGAAGCATAACACATTTTATAGCCCTATAAAGTCAATACAAAATGTGGGTGGAGGAGACGCTTCCTCTCTCATCTAACACTCAGTCTTGCAACGAGCTGCCTGAAAATCAGTACATAAAATTACAGCTTAATCAGTTGTATTGTTAGAGTATAGCTGTTGGCCATTATGAGGTATGTCCCACTATGATGTGCAATAGAGTGATAATGAGGCAAAAACATTTTCAATCTTTTTATCAGACATTTTGGAGAAACTGCTGTATCTCTGCACCCTAGCTGATGTTTCTGTGAAAGACTCAGAGGGGTGAAACAGAGTTACAGCAAAACCAAACTTTATCCTTGGGTCCACATCTTATTTTATTTAGGCTCCTGTAGGTGTTATTGGGTTTCTCGCAGTCTGTAGCTACAGAGTTAGCAGCTCAAGGCTCACCTTGTTGTGTGCTAAAGTCATATAAAGTCACTACTGATCCTTCAAACCATACAGCAGACAGTCAACACATAGCTATTAGTGCGGCACAAAGACACACAAACATTGTAACAAATGCACCAGCTGTAACAAAGTTGTGCCATTTCAGCTTAAACCTTCCTTTCACTTGGACATTCCTGTACAGCTTCTAACACTGAAGACGGCGTCTCGTGTCATTTAAAGGGTTTAAATTGAGCAGACGCTTTGCAAGCAGCTGAGCGCACACAGCAGTGAGGAGTTGATTGGGAGATTTTGTCTCTGATTAGGAAGAAATGTCTAGCACTAACATTGGATGTACAGTTTGTGTTTACCATGGTCAGCGTCGCGAGAGGCGAGATCAGTTAAAAGTAGTTGAATCTTCACAAAAAACCTAGCAACGTGAGCATTGCTCTCATTTTCAAAGAAATGCATTTCTTTGCTTTGTTGAAGACCTCTTTTCACTTTGTTATTACATAATTAGACTGCTTGGCCGTGAAGGTGTTGACGGTACAGCTTTATTGGTTTTCATAATTTAATATCATTTAAATTCCCTTTTGTTTTACTTTGATCCAGCGTTGCTGCAAATCAGACATGAAAATAAAAAAGACAGTTCTTAATACCAGCAAACAGCCATAGCCATATCCATTCACATGCATGCCAGTGAATAAAACTGGAAATAGTTGAGTCTAGGCTTAAATTTGGTTGATCCTGACTTAAAACTTATTCTATACACTGCTCTTGACAAAGATCAACTGAAGACTACCATGCCAGAAAAGTTTGGAAAGACTGCGAAAGTCTGCCACCCTCTTACAGCTAAAAACAATATGTTATTATCAGTCATTGTTTTCACATATAACCTATTAGATTTTTCAAAGATGGGAGCTCTTTGCAGGGTCGCTGATTGCAAGACTACAACTAAACTCCTTTTCAGATTATTTTCCATCCAGCTCTGGGGAGAAACTGAAAAACTGTTGAACAGTGGAGCAGAAACATAAGGAGTTTTTGGCCACAGTCTCCCTCATGTGTGCAATGTTCTATTCTGTTCAGAGAAAAACGGCTTAAAAGAAAAAAAAGAGGAAGATGCTGCAGAATGTGAACATGAGGCTGAGAGAACAGAGAGTTCAACTCAATCAGTCACTCGATCGATATGTTCAGTCCTGTTCCCTCTCTGGGGATGCAAAAGTGCAGTATCAGCCTAACAGTAAGGAAACGTGAAATGTGACTAATCTTTCAAAAGATTAAAATATAAAGAGTGAAGGAATTGTACAGTAGTACATTCATTGTGATGGTTGAAAAGACAAACTATAAAAATAACTGGGTGCACATCGTATACATGAAAATGTGTGTATAAATTCAGTGATGCAGGTCTGTACTGGGATGATATTAAAGTTTGAGTTACCTACACAAGTAAAATCCAGGTACGCTCAGGTACAGAAGTTATAATAGAAAATGATTTGAAATCATTCATATTCACTGGTTATGATCATGTATTTGTTTATCGTTACTGTGAATGCTCGTCTTTTTAGATCCTTATGAGGCATGTATTTATAATGCACTGCTAAAAAAAATAAGGGATCAATTTATTAAATATTCTGTTGAATAATTTTAGGAGCAAAGTATAAAATTTTACAGATTCAAATCAATTACTTTTCAAGCAAAGTATTCAATGAACAAAATAATAATAATATAAGAAGGGTCAGATACTTTCACATCAAAAGTTAAGATTGTTCATGTTAACTAATATATTTTAAAGAGTGTGCATGGATGCTCTACACTAAATTAAAAAACAGTATCATCAAAATATAAAATTAAGCTTTTTATCTATTTACATTTTGATTATTCACTTATAGCTAATGAAAACCAGAAGTCAAGTATTTCAGTTTATCAGAATATTTCATGTAAAGTCTGAAGAAATAAATATTCAAATTCTCAGCCTAGTCCCACGTACACAACCACAATCATGGGGGAGACTGCTGACTTGACAAGTGTCCAGATGATGATCAGTGACACCCTCCACAAAGAGGTAAGCTACAGAAGGTTGCTGCTGAAAATGCTGGCTGTTTACAGAGTGCTGTATCGATGTAAGCATATAGAAAGTTGACTGAAAGGGAGAGGTGTGGTAGGATGAGGAACAGGGATAAGTGCAGCCTCAAGAGGACAGTCGAGAAAAGTTTATTCAAGAGCTTGGGAGCGTTTCACAGGCGTCAAAGCATTAAGAAACATTGACAAACATCTGGACCGTTTCTCGTGGCTCAAGAGTTGGCAGTTCGCCTTGTAATCAGAAGGTTGCCAGTTCAAACCCCGGCTCGGACACTCTCGGTCGTTGTGTCCTTGGGCAAGACACTTCACCTATCACCTACTGGTGATGGCCAGAGGGGCCGATGGCGCGATATGGCAGCCTCGCCTCTGTCAGTCTGTCCCAGCTGTGGCTACAACTGTAGCTTGCCTCCACCAGTGTGTGAATGTGAGAGTGAATGAATAGTGGAATTGTAAAGCGCTTTGAGGGTCTCGAAAAGCGCTATATAAATGCAATCCATTATTATTTAAACCAACTGTTAACTGTATATTTCTGTACATTTAAGTATTATTATTCATATTGCCGCATTCATTGACCTTGTTTATAGGTAATTTCATTGTTTAATCACATTAAAATGTTCCTAATTCAATGTTTAAAAGCACTTGAAAAAGGCAAAATCCCATGTAAAATTAGGGCAACAAACTGTATTGTCATTACTGAAAATAACCATATTTTTATGAGAAAGTTATTTTCTGTTATTTTCTGGTATTATTTTGGCGCCCCAGCTGCCGGAATATTACTGTTTTTTTAAGATTTTTTTTTTACAGTGTAGAGGAGGGAAAGGTATTTTCTTGCTAACAAGTTGGCCAGAATATTTAAATAGGGACAGGAACAAGTTTAATGGTAACAGGAGAACTGTAAAGATAAACCAAAGAATACAGCATGAAAAGACGGTGGCTGCATTGGACACGTTTCATTGTTTTAAACACTCTGTTTCACTTCAGCTCATTTTATGTAATAACTTTCTGTCTTCATGACAACTAACTGATGGACCAAAGCAGCGCAAGATAGAGTCCGGTTGTACACTGCCTCTATCTGACAGCAGCGCTCACTGCAGGCAGATGGTCAGTCCCAGACTGGAGGAGACAGCGAACGTGCTACCTCTGCTCGACCGATTTATGGAAAAACCCATTCCTTTCTAGCAGGACTTAGCATCTAACCAAAGGGTCAATACTACTACTAAACAGTTTCCTGACCATGCTAGTGCTATGGTTGATTTGCCGTAACAACTCACCTGACCTGAACAAGTGGACAATGACGAACACCCAACCCAAAAATACAGTCGCAGGCACTATCAGATCAGTCAGGACTTTAATAAATCAGCAGTGCCACAAGCTGAACTCCTCCCTGCCACACCTTACTGATGCAGTAATTCCTACTGAAAGAAGTACTAATAACACTAGTATAAATGGGGTTATTGTGGGATCTTTACTGTATAAAGTACCTTGAGACAACTGCTGTTGTGATTTGGCGCTCTATAAATAACATTGAATTGAATTGAAAACGTAAAAATTAAAAATGCCTTTCATAAGTTGGACATATATGTATTTAATGCAAGAATATATATAAATGTTTGCCTTTTTGAATTAATTTATGAATAAATTCACTCTGTACTAAATGCAAGTACACATTTAAGTTAAGTACCGCATCAGACTGACATAGAAAAATCAACATTTCCTAACTGAAAACTTGAATATTAAAGCAATCTGCCATGTCAACCAAAATTCATGGATTTTCTCACTTTCAGAACTGGTGCTTTGCTTTTTGTATCTCAGTCAGTCTTACTCACCATGACCAAAACCAGTTCATTCAATCTCCCATAACAACACAGCCAGTCATTAATGTAAAGAGTGGTAATAGATAATAAACATTTGGTAAAGGCGCAAATGCGCCCAATAAAAATAATCATAATTATAAACCATATAATAGAAAACATATCAAGAAAAAAATAATACTGATTTTCTTCTGGGATCACCACTTCCCTTCCCACAATGTTAGTTCTGAGGCTGTGAGAAGTAATAGTTCATTCGGGTCAAGTCAAACCTACCCATCATGGGCTTTTAAGCAAAGGAGTCGAACAGAACGAAAAAACAACCCCGAGAGAAAAATAAAAGCAAAACACTCAACCGCAGTTTCAACACATCAAACAATTAGAAAAACTGTGCATCAGATTTTTTACAAAAAAATGAAGCATTGCATTGTGTAGGTCAAAATAATAATTAGCGGCTGCTCAAAGTAAATAGAGTGAGTACACTTGATGCTTGTGGTGTTAATGCATTTTCAGCAGGTTGTAACGTGTTATCTGGACACATTCTAATTTAACCCTGCGTGATATGTTTGTTTTGCGGCTGAACCGCTGCATTCAGACAGAAAGATCAGACGAGAGGTGTTCCTCGTCCATGAGGTCCCTGTCTCTGAAAGCTGCGCTAATGGCCGCTTTTAACGCAACCTAAGTGACCCTTAAAAGTGTGGGAGATGTTAAAGTGGAATAAATGGCTCCATAAAAGCCAGCCAGGATGTTTTGTCATCCTTCGTGAAAAATATCTGTGCAAAACATGTATTTTTCTTTGTCACTTTTTGTCAGGCACATATGAGACCAAAACCCCATACTTTATTTCAATGCTTTCAAACAGCTATCCAACCTATGACTCGGAGATATCAATTTGAGCCTGGCTGGACTGAATCTCTTTTCCATTTTGCATAAAATTGACAGCCATCTGGGGAAGCCTTGGAAAATTGCCTTGCGCTGAATAAGTGATGAAGAGATGAGTCCACTGTCAGTTGTAATAATGTGGCTGCTTTAAATTCATTGGCACCATTGCGGAACATAATTACAGTAACGGGGGGATGCCATGTCTCTGGTCTGCATCGTGTAATGCAAACCAAGCTTAGAGTGTTTTCAAAAGTGGTATCTCTCATTTTGGCTGCACTGCTATCGTATTAGTATCTCTTCAAGAAACACGCGAGCTGTCAACAGCTATTCACAAGAAGCCATGGACACAATGAACTAAAGGGGTTAAAAATCCATTGTGCAAAGAAAGCATTAGCTTTAGGTTAAAAGAAGTAGTTCAGCTTAAGGACAAGAACTGCATGCTCTTGCATGATGAGCTAATTCAAAAGTTAAGCTAAAATATAAGAAAAACTGCAGTTCTTCTAATAAACACCTGTGATTGCCTCCAAAAGTAATTCAGTTCCCATGTTAATGATCTCAGCTTTAATATCAATAAAACGTTTAGAGGCAAATACAAAAACCATTTTGGCCAATGGTTATATTTTTGTTGCTGTGCTGTTGTTGTGAATGGTTGTGTGTCTCTGGCACAGGCTAAAAACAGGGAGCTGCCCTATAGCAGCTGGGATATACGGAAGCGTAGAGCTGCCACCCAGGCAAAAGAAAAATAGAGCTATATCACGTTATAACGTGAAAACTCTATTGTTCTAACAATAGAGTTTTCACGTTTGAACAACATAATATCACGTTGTAACAAAAACGTTTCATGTTCTTACAATATAAATATTATTTTGTACGAATGTGATAATTATATTGTTTTAACAATAAAGTTTTTACATTATAACATATCTTTTATTTCTCCAACATGATATATATGTTTGCCTTAAAACATAGTGAAGTGAATGACAGTGCAGATCAGGGTTCGAGAAGATCGTTTAACGGAATTAGCTAAATTCTATTTTATGCTTGGATCGAGGCATGGGAAGATTTTGTTATGACGTGATAGTTATGTTCAAACGTGAAAAGTATATTGTTAGAACAATAAAGTTTTCATGTTATAACGTGAAATACTATTTTTCTTTTGCCTGGGTGGCAGCTTTACGCTTCCGTAGGGACAGGCTCCAGCTCCCAGTGACATCAAATTGGGTAAGTGGAGGAAAATGGATGGGTGGTCCATCAATTTTATTCTTGATAGACGTCAATATGCTTTGATGAGCATAGACGAAAGCACCATTGGGCCTAAGTATATCTGCTTAGCAGGAAAAGTCTCAACTAGAAGATTATAAATCTTCTAGCTGAGACGTCCAAAAATCTTAAAATGCCGGACTGATCTGGACAAGCTGAGTTTGAGAAAAACGTCATATTTTAGATCAGTTTAGATCCTTAAGACAAGCTTAGCGTTTCCCCACTATTGGCTGTGCATAGTGTAAGAAAGGTAATTCTCATTCTAGTCTCACTGCTGCCAACAGGGCTAAGGAGTTTTGGTCTTGTATAAATCTAAAGTAACCTACTAATTTGCCTCATGGTCTAATTAGCTATCCCATAATGGCCACATTAGCAACCTGGTTTCTCCTGTGAACCTGGATGGCAACTAAATTACCTCCTATGAACACTCCTTAAGTACTGATAATGGTGACAAAGAGAAAGTTGATGAGGTAGCCCCTCCAAAAGGCCGAATTAATTAATCAGGAGATGTCTATTTTTTACCAGTTAAATAGAATTATCTCAGTCGTGCCTCGAAACTTCAAACAGAAGACCTGTCTTACAAACGAGGGGTCTGTATATTAAAGATATTTATCAGACACCAGGTATAGCGGAGCTCGATCACAGAGATGTGTTTTCAGTACCACCTGTTAAAACATTACTCTAAAAATCCTGAACAGTACACAACACAATGAAGACATCAAGTTCTAATGGAAGAATTAGCGGATGAGGCCTACCATACTCCACCTGCCTGTGCCTGGACATTTGTCAGTCATCTTTGACCACAGACCTAACTGAATTGTCCTGGAAAAAGACTTAAAAAAAAAAATCAATATTATGTTATGATTGGGGAAAGTATAATTTTTTTTTCTACCCAGCTGTAAACATGCATTTTAATGATTATTGATAAGTGGACATTTTAACATGTAAATTCTATTTAATTTATGGGTCTTGACTCCCTGTGGAGCCAACCACAGGAGGCACACAGAAGAAGGGCAGAAGATGGAAATAAACAAAAGAAAAAAGTTATAAAGCTTGGCCAGTAGCAGATCTCTCTGAATTAAAACAACTTTCTACTGATCTTAAATATGGATGGCCTCACGTATAAGTACAACCTCAAGTTATCATTAGGGGATCTACAGTTTTACTGCTTCACATTGCCTTCTTTTCCACTTCTGCAGGTCGACTCCTGCTCTCATTTACTCTAGAACTGAAAGCCAGGATACCTCTGTTTCTTATGCTTTTTTTTAACTGTAAAAAAATGCACAGTACCCCTGATTTCAGATCTTTAAGCATAAATTAAACATCCTAATAAATTGTATGTTACCACAACACATAAACATTACAAGCCTGTGTCACTGACTTACACTACGTATTATTCCTCTCTGCCAACACACTAGCTCATCTTAACATGCTCACTGATATGACTGACTGAAATGTGTCATTTTAACAATGCGAATTTGAAAGTCTTCATTACACCTAACACACTTATAGTATAGAATAAGAATCTATGAAGTAGCTGTACATATGTACTGCAAGTTTACAATTATAATTTAAAAAAATACAAACTAAACTGCTGCTATTTAGATATTTAGAAAACTAATTGTTATCAGTATTATTAATCTCACTTTGTATGTGTAAGTTAAATGACTAGATGTCTTATAAGTGTTAGACATTACAAGCTAAACTTTAGGATTGACTTTTTAACCATAATTAAGTTGTCCTCTCATCAGCTTGATGTTTTCTCAAAAAAAAAAAAAACCCTCACTAAATTAAAAATGCAAATGGCAGCTTGAAGGAACACGACAACTTCATTGTTAACCCAAAGAAAAAGAGAGACACCTGCGTCTATGCATATCCCATTAATCTTGTTACAGTCCGTCCTCTTTCTTACTGTTAAATATGCATCGAAAAGAATGGAGTCATTGAGTATATTTGGCGCATAAAAGATACGGGCTCATCATTAAAAATCCATGTAAGCCCTTTAAACCTGAAGAGAGGTGATTTCATGCTCGACTGCATCGTTTCGTAGGCGCTACACTCCACCGCCGCAATACAAAACACACAGACACACATGAGAACACGCACAGCATCAGACGGTGACGTCCTTGGTTCTGCCTCCCCCGTGTGAGGCTCGGCGGGATGGATGCGGTGTCTGAACTAATGGAGCAGGGAGAACACAGGCTGCCTGTGAATAGAAGGAGGTGGAGGAGAGATCAGGGTGCTCTTGAAGCACCTCTTTGCATTCGCACAACAGCAGGTTACTATCATCAGGGTTTCTCTTTTTTTCTTTTTCAGGAAGCAGAGTAATATTTAGTGGCGAAAGATGCCATGGCTTCCTAGGGGGTTCCGGCGGGATGATCCCTTTAGAGTGTTTGGATCTACAATTTAAAGGTCCCTTGCTTTTGTTTACATCCGGCTCTGCAGTCATACATCAAGTCATTGCTGGCAATATGCTTCGAAATCAGACGTATGTGCTAATGATACAAATGTGCCAAAAAGTCCCCTAAAGAACATCTGCGGTTCCATAACCATAAAAACATTTTGCCTCTGATTAATGTGGTATTCTTAGGCTCATGGCTCTCCTTAGCAGACCACCAGACGAGATGTTCAATCAACTATGCATGACTTGACCTTAATGGATTTTGCAATGGGAGGCTTGGGTTGGTTATTAGGGAACCAGCTCATGTGGAACAACCTTGTCCCCTTGGGAGGGGAATTACACCAGTTCAGAGGAAACCCACATTATGGCTCGAGGAGAACAGAGGAAAGCACAATTTCCTCTCCTGTCATACATCTTTCAGTTTAAAATGAGCCAACTGTGTGGTCTCAAAAGAAAATTTTCCATCTGCTGCTTGATTATGAATTCCCCGCTCTTTCTCTTTGCTTTATGGTACTGTTGGTGTTTTGTCAGTTTATCTTTGGAGTTTAGTGTCATCTGTTGTGACTTACTTGCATGTTACTTGCAACTGGATATTTCTAATGACAAAATCAGCTTTTTAAAATTGAAGATATACAAATGGGGTCTTGCTGCCTTGTGATTATCCCCGTGTCTTTAAACAGATAGTTTTCATTAGACCCCAAGCATCTCTGAAGTTGCTTTGGAAATTAAAGCGCGTCTGGTTAAAACAACGACCATCGTTGTGGCGCCACGCAAAAGCCTCGATCTTTCAAGCTCTGTTTACCCCATTCCAATCGGCACACGTTGGTAAATAAACAAACAAAATGGTCCCGTGTTAAATTAATTTCCTCCTCCAGCTGTGTACTCTAATTGGCATAATAAGCTGAAAGGTTATCAACACTTCATGAGCCATTATTCAAGCACCTTGCTCGAGCAGCCCTCCCCCCCTCCAGCTTCCTTCAGCACCACTGAAGTGCATCTGTGCTACAAGGTGAGAAGTAAAGTATGTCATTGTAGGTGTGCTTGTTGGTAAGGCAGTAGTTATAAAAGGGAAATAAAAAGATTAAAAAAAAGCCCGCTGATTTGTGGCAGCAGATTAAAGATGTGTAAATCAATCAAAGTCTTGTTAATATGCATTAAGGCATTCACCAAGACTTCACTTGTTAAATGGGGTGGTGGGAGGGTGGGGGTGGTGTGGGAGAGTCAATGGAAAGCCATAAGAAAAATCTTTTCAAATGTTAGAAACGTTAATTATGCTTGTTTAATATATGAAGTTTGCATGGACTTCTCTCTCCCCAACCAGTCGCAGCAGATGGCCCCGCCCCTCCCTGAGTCTGGTTCTGCTGGAGGTTTCTTCCTGTTAAAAGGGAGTTTTTTCTTCCCACTGTCGCCAAAGTGCTTGCTCATAGGGGGTCATATGATTGTTGGGTTTTTCTGTGTATGTATCATTGTAGGCTCTACCCAATGTTCCCTCTAAGCTGCGCACTGCTGACACGGTCTCACAGAAAATCTGCGTTGCGCACAAAAAAAATCTAACCTGAATTGAGATTAAAATTAAAACTTTAACAATTCTGTTTTGCAGTGTTAGTCAGTAAGTGACTGGCTGCTCCCGTATGGGATTAGAACGATGCCACCTTATCCCATAGTCCAGCCAATAATGCGATTCACATTCGTATATACGCAGCTAATCAACGTCGTTGACAGGCTATGACAGCGTCCTTATGTGCCGACACCGGTGTTTTAGCTAGCAAAGCGGCGTGGCTGATGTGGAGTAAAGCCACGTTAATGACAACGTGTACAACCATTGGAGATGTGAGCAGGACAGACGGAACAATCGACGGAAAAAGTGTGGACTTTATACCAGTTTTTAAATTGTGTTGATCGGCCACGTAAAACCAGAGTTATGATAAAAAATATGCAATGTTTGGTTTTCTTCCTGAATACTATCGTTTATATTTACTGCGGGAAGAAATGGTAAAAACGGTGTTTTATAAGGAAAACGCTCAAAAGCGCTCTCCGCCTGTGAGCAAAAACAAGGTTTAGGAAGGGGGAAGTTTTAGGAGTGACGGCGGTGTTTTGAGATGTGAGAGATTTGCGACGTTTAGCGCAAATCTTGTGTAGTCAGTGTGTAGTGTAGTCAGTAGTTTTGTTGTGTGTGTCAGAACAATGAGGCGACTGCTGAATGTTACAGGTGTTACAGGAGTGATACATCTCCTGCTGTCAGGCCTGCAGGTATCAGGCTGTTGTTCTCCTTTATCTCATAGTGGACAGAAATTATTTTTTGGAGTGGCACAAATAATTTGTGTGGCATCACAAAAGAGCTTTATAAAAAAAGAGAAAAGAAAGTTGTGTTTTCAAAATTGGAGTTCAAGTTATTTTTACTTCCAATATTGTTAACATACTACACAGGTCATGAACAAGATTTCTTCTTTTGAATTTTCATTGTAAGTGGGCTAAAGCAGTTAATTAAAAGTAGTCTAACATAAATGCTGTAATTTGATTATTTTAATAAACCATGTAACTTGGATGGATTCGATGTTGGCGTGACCACAGTGCACACGTCTGCTGTTGCTCACAGTTGTCCAAGGGACCGCTCAGGGAGTTTGTGTGTTCGCTCAGACACATGAAAAATTAGAGGGAACATTGGCTCTACCTTACAATATAAAGCGCCTTGAGGCGACTGTTGTTGTGATTTGGTGCTGTATGAATAAAATTGAATTGAACTTATTCCATCTTCTGAAATGCTTAAGTTGGATTGACACCAGTGACACCACATCGGAAAATCTGTTGCCAATAAGCGCATTTACAGCAGCAGCCTGTTCAAACAGGTTGACCTAATAACACTTGAAGCATGCCTCATGCACTAAGAAAAATGCCACAAAGTTAACACAGTTGTTTAACTGTTAACTACATCCAAGAGAAAGGAATGACTGTGTAGTAACTTGTAGTATATATAATATGTTCTGCAAGAAGTGTGCAATTTGCACTATTTTGAAAAAGACAAAATAGGCAGTAAACACAGAAATATCTATATTTTATAGTCTTCAGCTCCCAACAGCGTTTGACTGTATGTATAAAACTTCACACAGTTGATTTCAAAAGATTTCAAAAGACTTCATCTTTCTTCATAATACATCTACAAACGGTCTTTGATCTGCACAGACTGTGGTGCTTCTTTTTTAATGCCATGTATCCTTGTAACACTTGATTACAGAGTGTGAGTGGTAGTAGCATGAATACACACATATCAACACATTTGATGTTGGTGGGATGTAATGTGTTAAAATTAGCACGAAAGGCAAGATGCCTTAGGTCTTGATTACTATGGAGACAATTCCCACCCCTTTCTGGAAATGACAGCAGATTTCCTTGCAGTTATTCAAGCAACTGTAGCAATAATCTTTTCCCAAACCCAACCAACCGCAGTTGTTGCTTGAAACTTAATCAAGCCGCATTAAAATGCAAAATGTATAAAAAATGGTCCCACAGGGATATTGATCTCAGACAGGTTTTAGGAGCATCTTTTTATTTAACTTTTTATTCATTTATTTGGCAGACTGGCAATAAATACTTAGTGGACTTGTCCTTACACAGTGCTTTTCTACTCTCTCTGGGCACTCAAAGCACTTGCCTCATTCACATCCATTCAAACAAGCAGTTTTTTCTATATGTAAGTGTTTTTTATCTAACATTCACAGTGGATGAATCAAATAACTATCTTGGAGTTAGCATCTTGGCATGCAGTATAACAAACAGCCCGCTCTACCTCCTGGGCTACCGAGCTAGCTAAGTCTGTTGAAAAAAACCATGGACACCTTTGGAAATATTTGGACACACCTTCTGCTTAACGCTGCCCCCTGGTGGTGAAGGTTTTGGTTCAATTCTACAGAAGCTCATCACAAAAATATCTTTGAACATTTGCGTTCATTTAACTTATTTCTATTTTATCAGCTAAAGCTAAAAACTACTCAAGAGGTAAATGTTATGATCTGGGTGAGTCTGAGTAATTTTCCACAGCATTGGCTCTCCTCACCTGGGTGGAGCCTTCCTCGCTCCTCCCTGCTCCTCACCTGTTGGCAATTCCTCCAGCAGTATTTATGACCAGCGCTCACAATGAACCTTCGCCAGATTGTCTGCCTACCATAGTCAGTTCACTGCCTCTCATGTTTGTCTTGTGTTCCTCAGCGTGTTTTGCCTAACTATCTTTTCCTGTTCTCTAGTCGGCGCCTGGATACATCTTGCCAACTCTCCCCATAATCACGCCTCAGGATTCTGGTCTACTGCTGCTGGTAAAGCTCACTCACGCAAACCGCCATCCATACATGCCTGCCTCCCTGCACACCCACATCGCACTCTGTACTCACCAGGATCCAGTTCACTTCCTCCTCCAGCTAATCTCCACCTGCAACCATGTAAGACCTCTCAACTTTGAAATCTTGGATGCCTTCACTACTCCGCGGACCACTCTGATTATTATCTCTTCTATTTCAGTGTTCCTGTTTGCCATAGCTTTCATTGCCCTGTTCCTGCCCCTGGTATTCCTGTGACCTGATTCAGCTTGTGCTCTGGCCCTTCTCACAAAGCCTTGTCATTGCTCTCTGTTACATTTAGCTTTTGTTCAGTCCTCTTTGTTTAAGACACCTGTAAAATAAAACTCTGTTAAAAGTCATTCAGCTTCCGGTTTTGGTTCTGCGCTTGAGCCCAATCCCTATTTTTGGGCCATTGAGCCTCGACAGTAAATTCAGAAATAAACACATTAAAGGGTCATTGCAGACCATTAATAGTATCCATAGCAGTAAAGGATACCTCTGATTGGCATAAATCTGAACCTGGAAGGGTCACTAGCAACCAACCATCATGATGCACGATGAGTGAACTGCTTTTGAAGTAATAGAGAGTGCTTCTGTGGGGGAGGGATTGGTGATTACTTCAATAGAGAGTAGAGAACTTCAACTGACATGTAGATTAAGGGAACAGAAGTGATGAGGAGGTGTTTAGAGGAGGAAACAGCAAAGGAAAAGTTTTAAGTTTTGAATGAAAAAGTGGAAATTGGCTTATATCAACTAGCTACACAGAGAGATCAATTTGGAAAAGATGTGCAGCAGGTTAGAGTGATTAAGGGCACAGCTGGAAATGAGCTAAAAAGTGAAGAGAGTGTCTTGAGATGATGTAAGGACTAATTTGAGGAGCTGACGAATGTAGAAAATGAAAGAGAAGTGAGGATGGATGGAGAACAGTTAATTAAATCAGGGAGTGCAGGGGAAGTGAGAGTAGCTATGAAGTTGATAAAGAATAGAAAGGTGATTGGTCTAAATTACATACCTGTAATACAGAGAGGATCAACCATCCAAAGCAATGAACAGTGCACAAGAGAGGTAAAGAAGAGCGCGGAGCGGGTGAAAATGTTTGAAACATCTGCTGTGATTCATGGTTTAGAGACAGTAGCACTAACAAAAAAGCAACAGGCTGAGTCGGAGGTGACAGAGCTCAAGATGTTAACATTTTCACTGGGAGTGACCGGGATTAGAAATGAGTCATCAGAGGTCAGATTGAGCAGTTTGTAGACAATTTCAGAGATGCAAGGCTTCAGTGATTTTGACATATGCAGAAGAGGTACGAGTGCAAGATATACTGGAGAAAGGATGCTGAAAATTGAGCTGCCTGTCAGGAGAAAAAGAAGAAGACCACAGAGAAGATTCAGTGAAAGACGTTGTGAAAGGGGACCGTGAGAGGGTTAGTGTATGAGATGGAGAAAGATGATCCACTGTGGTGATTCCTAAAGGAAGGAGCAGAAGAAGAACAGATTTTTATTGTTTACAATTTGATACCTTGTGTTTTAGTTTATCCCAGACTGCCCATTAGTGTAAAGTTGCTGTAACGTCTAACCTTCTTACTTACTTCCTGTTCTATTTGGGTATTTTGTCACCTTGTATTGTATTATTTGTGCTTACCTTGCGTCGTTATCCTTATTGATTTGATCTGAGTCTATCGTCCTGTATCTACTCCACTTGATGAGCTCGTGTGTGAGCATTTAAATCCTGCCTTTTTTAAAAATTTTATCAGCTAAAATAAAAACCTTGCTTATTGTTATTCAGTCTATCTTGAAGTCTCAATTTGGCTTGTGATCCTTCAGCTGATGACACTCCACTGTTCCCTAACAATGAAAATACATTAGACTGCCAAAAGTATTCACTCACCCATCAAAATCAGGTGTTCCAATTATTAGCAGGAGGACGCTGCTAATAAAGTTACACAATTACACAGTGAATTCACGTTTATTATTATATTTACAAAATACCACAGTTTTTGTCTCAGTCGTATCATTTTATTTTGTTGTATTTATCTGCGACACCTTAAAGGCCGGTCCATGAAAATATTCTCTGACATTAAATCGGTTGGTGGCACACAAAAAGGTTGGGGACTGCTGCTTTAAAATATCTTTAAAAAACACCGGTAATGTTTTTAATTTAAACAAAATAACTGTTTCTTGGTACAAAGTTATCATGAGCTCACCACTAGTATCCAGAAGATTTATAGGACCTAGGCATGCTAGCATCATGGAAAGACAGGCTCAAAAAAGACAATGAATTGTTTAACTAAATATCTTTTAAATAACTTCTTAATGTTAAGTTATAAAGTGGATTATCCGTGATACTATTGCTCAGGATGTATCGCTAAAAACACAGGTTCCAAATTATTCATAAATATATGAAAATATATATAAATATAATTAAAGAAGTCCAGTCGCCTTCTTTCTAATTTCTACCATCACCTCGGTAACTGGTACCTATACAAATGCCCTTTTATCAAATGTTTGCATGACTGTTATTTATGATAATTTTTAATCTACTGCTCAATGGGAGTAAACATGATGCAAAGCAATTAAAGTATATTACACAGTTGTGTTTTATCACTGAAAAAAAAAATGTTAGACAAGGTGTTTGTCATTGTGCGGCACGGAGGTGAGATTGTACTTGCATAAAATTTCATCAGCAGCGCAGTAGCAGTTCCCATCTGCTCAGCACAATGACAAAACTCTCGCCAAGTCTGAGGCTGTACCGCCAGAGGGGAAAGCCAATCAAATTAATCACTTACTCTTCAACCCCGCTGGGAATCACTGTGTGCATGAATAGAGAAAACTGTATTTATAATGGGGCACGACCCACTGATAAGTACCATGGGTGGAGTGTATGATTAAATTAATGAGAGCTGGTCACGTGTTGCTTGCGGGGGGCAAGAAGCCTAAAATACATCTTGATGTGACGCCAAAAAAAAGAACTATTCTATTATGGAGAACTTTAGAAAAACGAAATTATCACGAGTTTCTATTGAGAGTCAAGGTGCTTGAGGAGTTTTACTTCAGGCTTTAACTGTGTCAAGAAGAGATGGAGGGCACTGGCCATCAGTGCCCCATTTTTCATCTGTACTGACTTGCTGGAAATCTATTTCCCTTTATTCTCCTTTTTAAACTCTACCTTAGCAACAAAAGCTGCATTCTCCAGATTTACTAACAAGTCAATTTGCATGACATTTCTGCACCAGAGGCACTTTTTTGTCATTGTTGTTTGTGTGTGTGCGCCTGTGGCACTCTGAAGGAGAGGGAAAGCTTGTTGTCTGGGAAAAAAATGAGCTTCAGCGTGTGTGACAAACACTTTACCCGGAGCCTTTACACAGCCCCGGGGCTTTCTCACCGGCACTCAAGCATGTTGCTGCTGTCAGAGGGAATACTCGCCTCGCGAAGCCTCCGTTGTTCAGGTTACAAGTCAATAGTGGGAAATTGTATGCAAATGTGACCTTCAGTTAAGTTGCCCATCTCCCTGCAATTTAGGGCAGTTTGTTCATTTTTTATCTAAGTAACTCAATAATTGCTTGACTTGGACTGAAGGGAGAGTCATAAAACAACATGCTGGGGAATGTTAAAGATAGATAGATAGATTAAGAAAGCGAGTGATTAGTGAATCCATGTAGATGTTGCTTACAGCATGAGAAAGTCCCAGATCTTTTCTATGTGGCCTAAGTCATTGTTGGTGATGACCTCAGCCGTAGCCCCACACCCTAACCACAACACTGTGTTTTTGAAAAAAGTAAGAAGAAGAAAACTAAGAAGTACTTTTTGGGGAAAAAAGTAAACAAATGTTGATATCTGCCACCACTTTTTGTCCCCTGTTTGACAAAGTGTCAGAGAATTTTTTAAAAAGAACAACAAATACATTATGGCTGGTTTGAAGTTAGTTTTAGGATGATGAGGGTTAACATACACAAGGTGAAATGAAAATCTGTCTGAAATTTTGGGTTGCGTTTTGTTTAGTCATACAGTAATGTTACTGTTATAGTGTTTTTTGGAATAGTAACAAGCCTGGCTCTATGTCATCATGATTCTCTCTGTATATATGACCTTTGGCTGTTTGTGGTTGACAGCATATAAAAAAAAGAGAAATCATTTTTTATTCGTTTTTTGTTTTAAAACGTGTTAGACGCGTAACTTGGAGGGTGACTGTAATGTCAAGCGGCTTCTCTGGAGAGGGTCCTGCATTGTCTTTTTTGTACCGAGTGATCTCATGATTTTGAAGAATTTTTGTACTGCTTCTTGTGAATCAAGAAACACAGGGTATCACTGGGTCAGGAACAAAGGAGATGGTGTTACTGGTCATTACAAACTCTGGGTGGCTGCATAACATCTTCACATATTAATGGCTGACTTTTCTCCTTCCCCTTTTGCTTCTAGTCCTGTTTATTTTGTGTAGGATTATTAAGTACTCTGCTGTGAGTTAGGTATACCTCTGCTTCTTTTCAATAGACTGAGAAAAGAGGTGATATTTATCATTAGCTTAAGGCCCAAATGCCCAACAAAACACAACAAAAAAGTAAGCTTTACTTAACAAACTAATGCGATAAAACCAAGTCCAATAGTAAAGCATAACAAAAGGTAACTGGGAGAAACAAGACAAACTCAAGGCAGGAAAACAATTGATGAGGTGAGGACAAAGAGGAAGACAAGAGACGAGACCACAGCGAATTATCTGCCTCCATCTCACCCTATCTGTGTCACACCAACCCTCTCCATATCCTCCTTCGCTGCTTCTATGAATCTTCTCAATGAGCCATTCCTTTGATTTGGCAAAGATTATATTCTGGATGCTCTTCCTGACACAGCCCTCTCCTTTTATCCAGGGTTGGGACCAGCACTAGGAGTACGTTAGAGCTTATTTAATTATTTTGAATGAGAGATTATAAGGTTAACATTTCAGAGTGGGTTTCCTTTCCTATTCAAAAACTGACAATACTGATATACATTTTGTTCTCTCGTATCAACGTATACCACAGACAAATGTTTGAAGTTGCTGTCACTGCCAGTATAAACTATTGAAAAGGGAACAAACTCTGCAGTAAGCAACTTGTGTAAATCAAGCTTCTAAAGGGAGGCTTGATTGTACAGGGTGGACCATTTATATGGATACACCGTAATAAAATGGTTGGTGATATTAAAGTCCTGTTTGTGGCACATTAGTATATGTGAGGGGGCAAACTCCTCAAGATGGGTGGTGACCATGGTGGCCATTTAGAAGTCGGCCATCTTGGATACAACTTTTGTTTTTTCAATAGGAAGAGGGCCATGTGACACATCAAACTTATTGGTAATGTCACAAGAAAAACAATGGTGTGCTTGGTTTTAACGTAACTTTATTCTTTCATGGGTTATTTACAAGTTTCTCTTTGTTCAGAGCCATTGACATGTCGAAGAGGTTAACACGTGAAGAGCGGATCGAAATTGTGTTGATATCTGGTGAACGCAGTAACCGGGTCATTGCAGCAGATTTCAATGCAAGTCACCCTACGAGACCACCCATCTCCCATGCTACAGTTAGCAAACTGCTTGCTAAGTTTCGTGAAACTGGTTCAGTGTTGGATTTGCCAAAATGTGGACGCAAGAAAACTGTCACTAATGAAGAAACATCAGTGGCTGTCCTAGCTTCATTCAGCAAGAGCCCACAGCGTAGCACTCGCCGCATGTCACTGGAGAGTGGCATTAGTCGAACATCCCTTCGGCGGATATTAGCTACTCACAAATGGCACCCTTACAAACTCCAGCTACTGCAGCACCTCAACGAGGATGACCCAGATCGGCGCACAGAATTTGCAGAATGGGCAAAACAAAAATTGGAACAGGACCCTCAGTTAACGCAGAAGATTTTGTTCAGTGATGAGGCAAACTTTTATGTGAATGGTGAAGTTAACAAACAAAACCACCGCTATTGGTCTGACACTAATCCACACTGGATGGATCCCTCCAAGACTGTTGGAACAACAAAAGTGATGGTTTGGTGTGGTATATGGGGTACAACGATAGTGGGTCCATTCTTCATCAGTGGAAACCTCAAGGCCACTGGATATTTGAAATTGCTAGATGATGATGTGTTTCCCTCTTTATGCACTGAAGCTGGCACGTTCCCTGAGTTTTTCCAGCAAGATGGTGCACCACCACATTATGGGTGCCAGGTCCGAGCATTCCTAGATGAACAGTTTCCTGGAAAGTGGATTGGTCGTCGTGGGCCAGTTGAATGGCCCCCAAGGTCTCCCGATCTGACCCCCTTAGACTTTTATCTTTGGGGTCATCTGAAGGCAATTATCTATGGCGTGAAGATACGAGATGTGCAGCACCTGAAACTACGGAGAGTGGATGCCTGTGCTGGCATTTCTCCTGCGGTGTTGCTATCAGTGTGTGAAGAGTGGGAGAAGAGGGTTGCATTGACAATCCAACACAATGGGCAGCGCATTGAACACATTTTATAAGTGGTCAGAAACTTGTAAATAACTCATGAAAGAATAAAGTTACGTTGAAACCAAGCACACCATTGTTTTTCTTGTGACATTACCAATAAGTTTGATGTGTCACATGGCCCTCTTCCTATTGAAAAAACAAAAGTTGTATCCAAGATGGCCGACTTCTAAATGGCCACCATGGTCACCACCCATCTTGAGGAGTTTGCCCCCTCACATAACAAATTTCCCACGTGTGGGACTAATAAAGATTATCTTATCTTATCTTATTATCTTATATGCTAATGTGCCACAAACAGGACTTTAATATCACCAACCATTCCCATTTTATTACGGTGTATCCATATAAATGGCCCACCCTGTAGAATTACAACATTGATTCTAAAACATAAATATAAAATTAAAATAACACAGCATATCTAAACCATTATATGCCTTTCAGTATTGATGGTGCCTTTCCACATGTCGAAGTTGCCACTTCCACTGTCACTTGTGCACCGATAGTTGCAGGCTTTTGAACTGAGAGGTCATAACAAAACAGAATTGCCCCTTTTAACTTTGATTGAAAGGATGTGGCATTTAAATATCACATTTTGATTTGGCTAGTCCATTTTAAAAATCTTTGCCTCAGACAAAGCAGCAGCCTTTCTTGATCATGTTCACATAGGGGTTCTTCTTTGCATGATAGAGCCAAAAGTACATTTGTTATCACCACAGCAATGATTTTTGATCATTCTTGGTTATTTCACCATACATGTAAAACCTGTCATTTTCTTGTTGTATTCTGTATTTATGTAAAACACAACACAAACTAGAAAGTGCATTTTCTGAAGAAACTGCAGTGTGAATGCTTGAATCTGAATGTATGCACTGAAATGAATTAATTGCTGAATTTAAGTTAAAAATTTTGAATGACATGAAAAATACAGAAATTGTCGCCTGAAAACAAAAGTGCTGAACTGCTAAAAGCTAAAATCCACAGAGAAGAAGTTGGAAAATAGCTGAAAGGTTTTTCAATAAAAATGAGAAAGGAAAATTCAGAGTCAAAAAACCTCTGAATGAATATTAAAAGTTCATATGCGTTGAATAACTGAATGACTAAAATGTGAACCCTCCACTTGGATCCACACAGTTTAAAAAGTTTGTATCTATGAGCTTTGAAAGACACGGTGTTGGAAAGAGAAGAACGATGGCGACATTTTGAGGGTAAAATGATGGCTGTAGAGCAAACACTGTGGACACAGCAGCAGTTGAAAGAGAAGTGTTTAAGATGAATCTTGGCACAGTGAGAGACAGAGCTCGTTAGGCAGGCAGGTGTGAGCCTGGTTGCTATAGTGACTGCACCCAATGGCTCAGTACACACGCACACAGACATGCACCTCACTTTTGCTGCTTAAAATGAACAGAAAAGTCAGGTCGAAACAAATCGCTCCCAAATGAAAAGTACAGGTCCTATTGACAAAATTCTTTCACCGTGAGCGCCAGCACTGTCTAGTCTACCTAATTCTCAGTTTTCATGCTTGTGGAGTTTATTATATGGACGTGGTGACAGTGTAAAGACAGCCTGTACTTCTGGTTTTCAAACGAACCTTCTGAGCCATTTTAACATTAGAGTCTATGGAGGAGTTGGAGGGAGTAGGCTGTGCATTGGTGACATTTATGAAAGAACCATAACACCTACTACAATAGTAAACACATTGGATGAAAGAGGACAGCGATGGCTACGTTTTGAGGGTAAAATCATACCTGTAGACCAAACACCGTGGACACAGCAGCAGTTTTAAAAAATATTTTAAGATTAATTTTCGACCTGCTTCCACTCTAGCAGTTGAGCTGTCTCACTCTAGCGGCAACATTCCGTCCCATACACACCCATTATAAACTCTGAAACGGCTGAAAAAACATCATGAAACTTAATCTGGAACTGAAGAAAAAGTATAATAGATATTGAAAAGATAAATACAAGTTGAATAGTTGAATGTCTTGTCTTCGTTTTAAAGTTTGAATGGTGGCTCTATGTTAATGTATGTGGAAGTAGTAGGAGTTTAAAAATGAGTAAGTTGAATGAGGATTTGAAGGGTCTCCCCATTGAAATACATGGGAAATTTTTGTTGAAAAAAGTTAAATAAAATTAAAAATATAAATGTTAAAAATGAGAAAAATAGAAGCAGTCGTGTCCAAAAGAAGAGGAATCTAACGGTGTTTGAATGGTTTTTCTAAGTTGAACGGTTTTGAAGGAGTAGGACTACAAAAAACGTACGGAATCTATAATAATAATAACTAGAAAGTGCATTTTCTGAAGAAACTGCAGTGTGAATGCTTGAATCTGAATGTATGCACTGAAATGAATTAATTGCTGAATTTAAGTTAAAAATTTTGAATGACATGAAAAATACAGAAATTGTCGCCTGAAAACAAAAGTGCTGAACTGCTAAAAGCTAAAATCCACAGAGAAGAAGTTGGAAAATAGCTGAAAGGTTTTTCAATAAAACTGAGAAAGGAAAATTCAGAGTCAAAAAACCTCTGAATGAATATTAAAAGTTCATATGCGTTGAATAACTGAATGACTAAAATGTGAACCCTCCACTTGGATCCACACAGTTTAAAAAGTTTGTATCTATGAGCTTTGAAAGACACGGTGTTGGAAAGAGAAGAACGATGGCGACGTTTTGAGGGTAAAATGATGGCTGTAGAGCAAACACTGTGGACACAGCAGCAGTTTAAAGAGAAGTGTTTAAGATGAATCTTGGCACAGTGAGAGACAGAGCTCGTTAGGCAGGCAGGTGTGAGCCTGGTTGCTATAGTGACTGCACCCAACGGCTCCATACACACGCTCACAGACATGCACCTCACTTTTGCTGCTTAAAATGAACAGAAAAGTCAGGTCGAAACAAATCGCTCCCAAATGAAAAGTACAGGTCCTATTGACAAAATTCTTTCACCGTGAGCGACAGCAATGTCTAGTCTACCTAATTCTCAGTTTTCATGCTTGTGGAGTTTATTATATGGACGTGGTGACAGTGTAAAGACAGCCTGTACTTCTGGTTTTCAAACGAACCTTCTGAGCCATTTTAACATTAGAGTCTATGGAGAAGTTGGAGGGAGTAGGCTGTGCATTGGTGACATTTATGAAAGAACCATAACACCTACTACAATAGTAAACACATTGGATGAAAGAGGACAGCGATGGCTACGTTTTGAGGGTAAAATCATACCTGTAGACCAAACACCGTGGACACAGCAGCAGTTTTAAAAAATATTTTAAGATTAATTTTCGACCTGCTTCCACTCTAGCAGTTGAGCTGTCTCACTCTAGCGGCAACATTCCGTCCCATACACACCCATTATAAACTCTGAAACGGCTGAAAAAACATCATGAAACTTAATCTGGAACTGAAGAAAAAGTATAATAGATATTGAAAAGATAAATACAAGTTGAATAGTTGAATGTCTTGTCTTCGTTTTAAAGTTTGAATGGTGGCTCTATGTCAATGTATGTGGAAGTAGTAGGAGTTTAAAAATGAGTAAGTTGAATGAGGATTTGAAGGGTCTCCCCATTGAAATACATGGGAAATTTTTGTTGAAAAAAGTTAAATAAAATTAAAAATATAAATGTTAAAAATGAGAAAAATAGAAGCAGTCGTGTCCAAAAGAAGAGGAATCTAACGGTGTTTGAATGGTTTTTCTTAGTTGAACGGTTTTGAAGGAGTAGGACTACAAAAAACGTACGGAATCTATAATAATAATAATAAAATAGAATAAAGATTACAACAACAATACTGTGAATGCTTTTACAAGCATTCACACTAATAAAATAGAATAAAGATTACAACAACAATACTGTGAATGCTTTTACAAGCATTCACACTAATAAAACACATGCTGCGTTAGTGAGCAAATTGTGACTAAGGCTACGTTCACACTGCAGGCGAAAGCGCATCAAATCCGATTTTTTTGACCCTGTGCGACCCATATCCGATCATGGTATGACAGTGTGAACGGCACAAATCCGATATTTTCAAATCCGATCTGGGCCACTTTCGTATGTGGTACTGAATCCGATACACATCCGATGTTTTAGAAAGCGACTGCTGTTTGAATGGTCAAGTCGCATTAAATCTGTCTTTTACGTCACTGACACGAGACAGACGCCAATTATCAGTGCCGGAGAAGCACCCGATAAGACATCGGGAACGCTTCCTGGCCATCCAGCATAGATGTCAGTGAAACTGTTGGAAAGACAACGTTGGAGAAACATGAACATTTTATTTGTACTGTATAATCTGCAGATTCTAGCAGAAATCTGCAACTATCCTTTGAAGCACTGCTCCTCTAAAACAGCAATAAGGATAATTATTAGGTTATCTACATTATTATGTCAATAACAAAATAACTTAAAGCAAAAATTGGGAAACGTAAAGTCCGAAGTCTTTATATTAAGGGCCATCAGTCAAACAATATTGTTTGCTCTGGGTCTAAACAGAGCGCGTTGTGTGTGACGTCTTCTTTTGCTTCTTTTGTGGGCCGCTTTGAGTGTTCACACTAGAGAGCGTTTGCTGTCGCATTTTATTTGTAGTGTGAACAAGCAGACAAAAAAATCGGATTTGATCAAAAAATCGGAATTGAGCATTAAGACCTGCAGTGTGAACGTAGCCTTAGGCTAATTGCTGATCAGACTTAATTTGAATAGATTTTTTAAAGATGATATAAATTTTTTATGTTTCTATGATGTAGTGATGAAGAATCACAAGGATTTAATATATAAAAATTTTTGTGGTGGTGCCTCAGACAAATCTTCCAACTTTTGGAATCCAACATGGTTGCAACAGGTGTTAGCTGTACTTTGTTGCCTATGTACACCAAAAAACTGTGAGGGTGCAACACACAGACACACATCAGCTTATTAATGCTATGTAATGCATTAATAACGAACTAGAATTTTACTCACACAAACTGAAACTTCAGGGTGGTGTAAGCCACATAGTAAGCCATAATAGTAGTCAGATAGTCCTGATTACTGTTACGTTGATAGGCAGATACGCCCGTGAGATTCCTGTTGGGTCCAGCTCTTTCCCCTAACTCCAGTATCCAACTGGATGAGTTATAACAAAACTATTCATTGCACTCAGCCTGGTACAGAAAGCATTCTTTGTGTTCCAGGCTGTAAATATGAAGTTTTATCATGATACAAAATTTGGCGCTGTTAGAACGTAGGCCTGCAATAACTCCTCAGAGCTGCTCAAGTTACTTTAAATTTGACTCGTTTCTTTTCGTTTCTTCATTCATTCATTTAAAAAAAGACCACAGCAATGGTTGCTACAACCAGGAGTGGTCAGTAAGAGTAGATTAGTGCTATATAAATGCCAGTCCATTTCTGTTTCCATTATTAGGGGGATCAGAAACAAGTTTTTACCTCGCTCTCCTGGAAAGACTCAATACTAAACGAGGGGGAAAAAGTCCTGTCATTTCATACGTGCATGATTTTAAAATAGCTGTTCATTGCAGTTAAAACAAAAGACTCAGGTGGTGTGTAATGACACGTTCAAGATTATGATTTCAAAAATGGACAAGCGCAAGAAAATGTTTGGGACTAGTAATATATAATGTGTTAGGAACTGTTACATACTAATTTATGTACATTCATGGTAAAAACAGAGTTCACCATCTGTTAATTATACAACCACCTTGAGCTGCAAAAGAAGTCATTTCTTTCTTTCTGACTTTATCAGGGTTTGACATTGTTGTGGGGAAAATTTGATCCAGATTCTGCTTCAGATCATTGAGGTTTGCAGGCATTCATTTATGCACAGCTCTCTGGCCCCAGCACAACATTTAAATTGTGTTGAGGTCTGAACTTTGACTTTGCCACTGCAGCACTTTGAGCTTGGGATCATAGTCCTGTTGCATGATCCAGTTATGGCCAAGCTTTAGATGTTGGACAGTTGGCCTTCACTCTAGAATACTTTGGTAAACAGAGGAGTTCATAGTTGACTCATTGACTGCCACGTGCCCAGGTCCTAAGGCTGTAAAACAAGCCTAAATCATCAGCCCTTGACCGCTGTGCTTGACAGTTGCTATCCCACGTTGGTCTTTTGTGCCCAAAGGACATTGTTCATTGTCTTGAACATTTAAAATCCTAACAGGCCTGTAGAATCTCAAAGAGGATTACCCCCCCCCCCCCCCCCCCCAATTTTAAATGATGTCCTAAAAAATCCTTACTACGGGGTGGCTGTAGCTCAGGAGGTAGTAGTCTGCATGTCAAATACACTTAGGCAAGATACTAATCTCAAGTTTCTCACAGAAAAACCCAGGGACACTGCGCCGATCAACGCCGACTCTGCATTCACCAACGAGCTGAACCAGTTCTACGCCCGTTTCGAGGTTAGCCAGGTGGCTAATGCTAACTACTGCCTGACTACCGAGGACAGTGATGTCATCAGCAAGAGACCGGTGATCAGCATTGCGGAGCACGACGTCCGAGCGGCATTGAGGAGAGTGAACACAAGGAAAGTGGCGGGGCCAGACGGCATCACCGGCCGTCTGCTGCGCTGCTGTGCTGACCAGCTAGCAGGTGTGTTCACTTCCATCTTCAACAAGTCCCTGGCAAAGTCTGTGGTCCCCACATGCTTCAAAAGATCCACCGTCATCCCTGTACCCAAGAACAGCAAACCCTCATCCCTGAACGATTACCGGCCAGTTGCGCTGACCTCGGTAGTAATGAAGGTGTTCGAGAGGCTGCTGAAGAACATCATCTCCTCCTCCATCCCAGACACACCACCCTCAGCCACGTGGACAAGAAACAGGGTAACTATGTGAGACTGCTGTTTGTTGCTTACAGTTCAGCGTTTAACACAATAGTGCCCAGCAGACTGTTCACAAAGCTGAGGGATCTGGGACTCAACAGTCCCATGGGTGTTGGACGTCCAACACTGTGTACATGGGTGTTGGACTCCCCCCCCCCTTTGCACAAGTCAGGTTACATTTCACTGTGTGTTATACTTGTATAACTATGCATGTGACGAATAAAGAACCTTGAACCTTGAAAATCGTATCATTTTAACATTTACAACTGACATGGTGTGTGTTTGCTTGTCACTGTACCAATGTACACAAAGGCTATGCCATCTAGCTATAGTAGGTGTAGACCTTTGTTTCATTGTTCTTGTAACAGTGACAATAAAGAGCTATTCTATTCTATTCTGTTCTAGTATTTCGGTGTGAAAATTAACTTGTAAATGTCATCCTAAAATTCTACATCATGACTGGTTTTTAATCCACACTCTATAGTATTTTGTTTTCTAATATGAATAGATGAACTTTGACTGGTGGAAAATGGAAATTATATTTTTGCTCATTGCTTATTTATGCAACATCTTTGTATTTTAATGAATTAATAACAACATCGACTCCATATTTCTGATAAAATCTGATTCTAATGCTTAACTTGTAAAAGATTTTTATGTCAAAACTGTTAGAGTTTTATATGCATACACTTAATGTACTTGGCATTTCCAGTCAAATTGCACCATTATGTCTCAGAGTGACAATACAAAAGGATAACTTTGTGTTACCTGACAGAAAGACGCATACAGCATTATGCAAAAAGTCACCTTTCTGTGCAGAGTGGGAGTCAGGTATTGAATGGTTAGGGGTTCTATACCATTTATAATATCAGCTGGATGAGTGAATGCGGATCAGACTTTAAAGTTTCATCCTATTGCTGTTTCATTTAATGTAACTGATGATCTCATTACTGATTCTGCAGGTCTGATTCCCAGTTTCACATGGTGATGAAATTCAAATGGTCCATCTGATGCAAGCTATCTACTACTGTTTGCTATACAATGAGAAAGGCCCATTTTGTACAATGTGCTTACCAAGCACTAAGTTCTGAACAATTAAACAAACTGAGAAGTGCCTAAAACTGCAGTTCCTCTTACCTTCAGCCATTTGAAGTTGGCTCCAAAAGCACATTAGTAGTGACAAAACTATGACCAAAAGTTTCGGCAGGAGCACAAAGTTTGTTTTTCTTGGTCTTTGCAACTTCAGGTTTTTATGTTTCTATCATATAATGAAGAACAATCACAAGGATTTCATAAGGTTCAAAACTGTTATTGGGAAATATATACAAAACCTGTAAGTAAAAGATGGATGCAGATGGCATGACATCACTCTGGTTTCCAGACACCACATTTTGAAGCCTTCTTACTTAAATTATCAAAAATCCATCCTACCATTGTTTTTTTAAGCCTGCGCCACTTGTTTGCTTCGCTCATCAATTTAAACGCAGATATGTGTGTTAATCTATCATGTTATTCTTTTGATCTTAATTATATCGCTGTGTATAGTGAGACAGCAAAAACAACTGTTCATAAAATGAAAAATTAAAATCATATATTTCTTCTTCTTCTTTGCAGATGAATCAATTACAGGAACTATTAGCATCACTGTTTGATGAACACTTGCATGGCAACATATTTCAGTTTGCAGGGTTTTTATTTGTATGACAAATGTTCTTGATTTTGATGTTGGGTCGGCCAGACATAATATTGCCATTCATTTTTAAATCAGGTAAAACTCATAGTATATCACGTTTGTAAGGATTTGAGTTTACAAGATTTTAGTGCTATAGCTACACAGATATGGTTTCCTGTTCCCTGTGAGGTTTAGATGCAATGTTTCATTCAGATTAGGGACTCACATAAGCTACGAACATTACCAAAATAGTAGTTTAATAAAATTATTTTTGTCATGTTCTTGAAAAGCACTGTTCTTTGCGTCTTCTTATAGAGCCTGATTATGTCAGTACTGTCTCACAAAAGTAGCATATTCTCCAAACCTTTTGTTACAATCAAATAATCAAACAGTACAAAGCTTTAAACTGTTTCACAATTTCTTTTTATTTTATCAGCAAATTATGTTAAAGCTCATGCTAAGAACAGTTTCCAACCCAGTTCAAGAAAATGGAGAAAACCTCCATTAATCTTATAATCAACCATACAAAGAAGATGGAAAAGCAACATAGAATGCACTGATGCATGCTCAGTCATCCAGGTAAGTAAATCCCAAAAGGCTCAATCTGTTCATCTGGACGTAGCGTTTTCAGTGGGAGAAACGTTCTCCTTCAGTCACTTGGATGAGTGAGGAAACATTTCTCCCACTGAAAACGCTACGTCCAGATCAACAGATTGAACCTTTTGGAATCTAGAATGCAAATGATGGTTGATAAATAGCTATGTATGGAATGTGACCACTGGCTAATTTAGGCCAATTCATAGCCAGTGGCCTCAAGGAACTTTATATTGCATGGTAAAGACCCTGCAATATAAAAGAAAACCCCAACAATCTAACGATCCCCTCTGAGCAAGCACTTGGCGACAGCGGGAAAGAAAAACTGCCTTTTAACAGGAAGAAACCTACGGAAGAACCAGGCTCAGGAAGGGGCAGCCATCTTCCACGACTGGTTGGGGCATAGATGGTACAAAACATAGCTTGTTTGTTGGAAACATGAAGCCAATACAGAAGAACCTTAAGTGTACATTCAGTCTGAAGTCTACCAGATGGCAACAGCTAGCCTGATGCAAACCTATAGAAATCTACAGGAAAACAGCTTTCGTTCTTGATCCACTCCTCCTCATCACATCTGGTTTTTGCAATCAAGATGGCAACAGTGATAATGCTCCTCTTGACACTACAAAATGGGACTTCAGAGACCAATGGATGATGTTACTGTAGCTATATCAATATTTTATAGTCTATATTCTATATCAGGGCTGTCCAACTCCAGTCCTTGAGAGCTACTGTCCTGCAGCTTTTAGATGCATCCCTACTCCAACAGCTGAATCAAATGGTTGGATTGCCTCTTCAGCATGCCAAATCTACAGGATAGTAGCTCTTGAGGACTGGAGTTGGACACCCCTGTTCTATACTGTCTATGGGGCTTGAGGGGAAAGAGTTGTAGTGGTGTATATACATGGGAAGTCGAAAGATGGGAGTGGGGAAGAAATGCTCAGTTCCCCTTACTTACTGCAAACTGCCTTTCAGAAATGGGGATAGATGTAGTCAGAAAATGCAAAATGCAAGGCAGCACCTCGGAGCCATGTTATCCATCCCCCATGATCCTTTTCCTCCACGTCCCTGGGATTAAACGTCTGCTCTTGTGGAGTTTCCATGTGAGATGAACTTTCTGTAGGGATGTCCTTGTTTTTCTCCTCCAGGTCTGTAGTTTCGCTTGTTTTGATCCTCTCTTCCTTTTCAGTTGACTCATTGGATTCAGGTGTGAGCTCAAAACTACTTTGATGGGGTTCATCTTTATCAAGCTCTTGCATTTCTTCTTCCAGAGCCTCTTCATTTTGTGTGACTTCCTTCTGACAATCAGCCAACTTTTTGGTAAGCTCCTGGACTTCCTGTTCCACAGCGTTGTTTTGTTGCTCTATTCTGCTACTCTCATCTTTTGAGAGCAAGGATTTGAGTCGTTGCAACATACATTTGAACTCCTTAACTTCTTCCTGAACAGCGATGATTTTTGCTTCAATTTCTTGTTTCAGGTCTTGGTTTTGATTGTTCAGAGACTCATTTTCCTGCTTTAATTCCTCATACAGTTCCTTAAATTCTTTGAAATTTTCCAGGGTTGCATTTGCCTCATGGATGTCATTTTGAAGAGCCTGGATTTGCTGTCTCATTTTGTCTTTTTCATTCTGAAAACTCTGTATCAGCTCACACATGCTCCCCATTGCAGCATCCTTTTGTGATCTGAATGCCTGGTTCTCCCTTTGGAGATCTTCAACTTTTAGCTGCAATGCCAGCTTCTCCATTTCATACTCTTCATGCTTATGGTGCATTTTTTCCTGCAGAGCCTCTTCATTTTGTGTGACTTCCTTCTGACAATCAGCCAACTTTTTGGTAAGCTCCTGGACTTCCTGTTCTAAAGCATTGTTTTGTTGCTTTATTCTGTTACTCTCTTCTTCAAAGGATTTGAGTCCTTGCAAAACAGATTTGATCTCGTTAACCTCCTCCTGAACAGCAATGTTTTTTGCTTCAATTTCTTGTTTCAGGTCTTGGTTTTGATTGTTCAGAGACTCATTTTCCTGCTTTAATTCCTCATACAGTTCCTTAAATTCTTTGAAATTTTCCAGGCTTGCGTTTGCCTCATGGATGTCATGTTGAAGAGCCTGGATTTGCTGTCTCATTTTATCTTTTTCATTTTGAAAAGTCTGTTTCAGGTCACACATGCTCCCCATTGCAGCATCATTTTCTGATCTGAATGCCTGGTTGTCCCTTTGGAGATTTTCAACCTTTAGTTGCAATGCCAGCTTCTCCATTTCATATTCTTCATGCTTACGGTGCATTTTTTCCTGCAGAGCCTCTTCATTTTGTCTCACTTCCATCTGACAATCATTAATTTGCTTGGTAAGCTCCTGGACTTCCTGTTCCAGATCCTTGTTATATTTCCTAATTACATTTTTCTCATCTTCAGACCTTTTGAGTTGTTCGAGAACACTTGTCAGCTCCTGAGCTTGTTCTTGAAAAGCAGTGTTTTTTCCTTCAACTTCTTCTTTTAGAGCCTGATTATGTTTTTTGAAAAATTCATTTTCTTGCTTCATTTGACAATATTTTATCTTAAGTGCTCTGAAATTCTCCATCTTTGTTTCTGCATCAAGCAAACACTCTACACTGTTGCTCAGCTGGTCAAGATTCTCTTGGAATTCTTTACGGGAATCCTCAGAGATTTTAAGTTGCTCCAGAGCACTCTTCAATTCTTGAGCATTTTGTTCATAAGCACTTTCCTTTGCTTGAACTTGTTGTATCAAAGCTTGATTTTCACTGTGCAAACTGGCAACGTGATAGCGCAAGTCTGAATTCTTCAAGCAAAGCTGCTCATTTTCTAGTTGTAGTTCCCTTTTTTTCTTGTTTTTAGAAAACCCATATTCTTTGAGAAGTAGTTCAATACTTTTTTGGAGGTTTTCGTTCTCATCTTTGAATTCCCTCACTTGCTGGCGAAGGTTTTCATTTTCTTCAATCACGTCACTGGGAATGGAGGGGGACTCAGTCATTTTTGTAATTTAAAGTTAAAATCTACTACTACTTACAACAGTACTAACTGTGTTCCTTGTTCACTACAAAACGTGTCTCAAATTATAGTCAAGCGTATAAGCTGTTTGTCTGTTCAGTGAGGATATAACTGAATGGACATAGGGTTTGAGTTAGTATATGGATTTCAGAGCAAAGGAAGCCTATTTAAGGACTTAAGATCAAAGGAATCCTAATAGAATGTGATGAGTCATGATGAGTCATAATAAACATGTGATGTCACAATGAACATGTCAGATGAAATGATGGAAAAAAACAAAACAATAGCACCATGTGGTAAATTTAATTAATGGTTCCATAATCTAGAAACCTGTAATGGACATTAAAAAAAAAATGAAAAAAATGTTTTGAAATAAATATATATTTTTTTAATCACAATTTTTCATTTAAAGCTGGAATAATGCAGACTTTACTTTAAAAATAAAGTAAAAAATTTAAGATTCATCAGCTAGTTAGTGTGAATGCTTGAAAAGCATTTGATTCAACTTTATTTAACAAAAATTTATAATGTATTTCAATGGGGAGACCCTTCAAATCCTCATTCAACTTACTCCTCTTTCAACTGTATCTACTTCCACATACATTTCCATAGAGCCACCATTCAAACTTTACAACGAAGAGAAGACATTCAACTATTCAACTTGTATTTATCTTTTTAATATCTATTATACTTTTTCTTCAGTTTCAGTTTAAATTTCATGCTTTTTTCCCCCCGTTTCAGAGTTTATAATGGGTGTGTATGGGACGGAATGTTGGCGCTTAGAGTGAGACAGTTCAACTGCTAGAGTGGGAGGAGGGAAAAATTAATCTTAAAATCTTCTCTGTAAACTGCTGCTGTGTCCACAATGTTCGCTCTACAGCCATCATTTTACCCTCAAAACGTAGCCGTCGTTGCCCTCTTTCATCCAATGTTATTATTATTGTAGTAGATGTTATGGTTCTTTCATAAATGTCACCAATGCACAGCCTCCTCCCTGCAACTCTTCCATAGAGTCCAATGTTAAAATGGCTCAGAAAGTTTGTTTGAAAATCAGAAGTACAGGCTGTCTTTACACTGTCACCACGTCCATATAATAAACTCAACAGGCATGAAAACTGGGAATTTGGTAGACTGGACATTGCTGGCGCTCACGGTGAAAAAATCTCGTCAATACAAGTTGTAGTTTTCTTTTGGGAGGCATTTGTTTTGGGGTCACTTTTTTGTTTATTTGAAGCAGCAGAAGAGAGGCTGTGTGTCTGTGTGTGGTGCCCCTGGCTGAGTCGCTATAGCAACCAGGCTCACACCTGCTTGCTTTAATGAGCTCTGTCTGCCACTCTGCCAAGATTCATCTTAAACACTTCTCTTTCAACTGCTGCTGTGTCCACAGTGTTTGCTCTACAGCCACCATTTTACCCTCAAAACGTAGCCATTGTTGTTCTCTTTCCAACACAGTGTCTTTCAAAGCTCAGACATTTAAACTTTTTAAACTGTGTGGATGCAAGTAGAGGGATCACACTTTAGTCATTCAGTGATTTATAGAATATGGACTTTTAATATTCATTCAGATGTTTTCAGACTCTAAATTTTCTTTTGTCATTACTCAGCTTTTTCTCATTTCCCTTTTTAAACATGTTCAGATATTTTTAAACTTCTTCTTCTGTATGAACATCAGCTTTCAAAAGTTCTGCACTTTTGTTTTCAGGTGAAAATTTCTGTATTTTCCAGCTCATTCAATTATTTCATTTCAGCTCAAACATTCAGATTTCAGCATTCACACTGCAGTTTCTTCAGAAAATACATTTTCTAGTTCTGTATTGGCATTTCACTGCTCTGATTTCTGAAAGACAGAAATTAGAAATTTGAATCAACAGTGTCATCCTCTGAATGCTTCATCACCAAGTCATCATCTTTACTTCAACTTGAGTTCATACATGATCCAGTTTTTGGTGTTTTGTAACTGATTGCTCCCCTCTGTCCCTACGTTTAACCTTGTTAAAAAAAAAAATCAAGATTGCTCTAAATGACCTAAGGACATATAAATGCCACCTGTCTTTGTAGCAAATTGTTAAATGAGCATATTAAAGTTGTCTTGAGTAATCTAGTCCAGACCATTTTCAGATAATTTCTTTAAGTTTCCTAACTAAAGGTATGAACCAGTTTGTGTGTACACTAACAAACCATACACACCTACAACTTAACAAAGAACCACTTTTAAATAGTGTGTTTAGGTGCTTTAGCAGCCTGTAAAAAAAAAAATTGCTCCAATTTCTTTTGCTGAAACTATAAAAAATGCTTGGCAGGCAGAAAATAGTATTTTTGTATCAACAAGGTGATTCCCAAGGTGATTTAATATCCATTTAACTATTTTCCCCAGTGTGTACTATGAGTTACTATGAGCTTCTGCATTGGTGCCACTAAGAATATTTGAGTAATTCTGCCCAATACTGTTCTACTTCAAAAACAAAAATAAACAAAAAAAATAACAGAAATGTGGGATTTATTCCATAATCTTTGAGCTTTGGCTCTACATTATTTGACAGCTGAAAGTATGTGAGCAGGCAGACAGATTGTCAGTCTGAGACGATTTGTCACGCGGAGCGTGGCAGGTCTCCATTCACTTTCAGACACTGTGGCTTAATGTTTGCACCAGTGACAGGACTGTCAGAGCTATTTGTCACAGCTCAGTTTAGCGATCAGACTGGTTGCACCCTCTCTGGCCTCCTCTTCTCTAGTCCACAATAAATGTCAACAGCTAAACCAGTGGAACACAATCAAATTATCTGCTTTCTTTACGGGTGTTTGTATCTTTTTACCCAACTTCACTGACATCTGACAGCAGAGGTTCACTGTCATATAGCGTTTGGCACCGGACTCATCAAATCAGAATTCTATGGTTGCCCAGCAGGGTGAGAGAAATCATTGCTCTGAATATGTCACAGTACGTAAAAAGATTATAAAAGGAGGTTCACACTTTACAGTCAATGCTTTCTAACAGCTGAATTTACACGTAGGACGTAATACACGTAGGACGTAAACAGGTTTCCTGAAGCACTTTACTGATTGCATGAGCTTAGTTAATGTCTGTGAAACTGTTCATTTAAGTCAATGTGTGCATCAAAAATGTGTGCTAATATAGAGTGTTAGTGTCTGTGTTATATAAATGGAGAATATCCTGGCTGTCATGAGGTGAGGAATAGGGTACACTCTGGACATTACAAAACAGGCAAACATCCACACTCACCATTAACCTAACGTGAAAATGGGAAGAAGGAAGGTGGGGAGGGGTGCTAACAGTGCTAACCGCTGCCCACTTTCTATGCTCATAAAAATATAACTAAATGCTAAATTGTCTTAAATTGATATCATTTATAAGCAGTGATGGGAATGACGGCGTTACAAGTAACGGCGTTACTTTTTTCAGTAACGAGTAATCTAACTAATTACTGTTCCTATCGTTACAACGCCGTTACAGTTACTAACAAGAAAATACAGTCCGCTACTATTTTTCAACAAACAGACGGTTGAAGCTGTGTTCAGCTTACTGCATCTTATATCAGTTGCACGGAAGTAGCTGACTACATAAATAATCTGGACACTACAGCTTGAAGCAGCTACCCATGCTCCCGCGGACGGTAATCATGATCACTGTCTAGCACAACACCTGGAGCTAAGGGTGCAAAACAATCGCATGAGTGCTGCTGTTTGACTGAGGAAGAATAAAGTAGTCGTGGTAAGCTAATCACATGACCACTTAAAGACAAAGCACCAAGGTGATATATACCAGTTTTTAAATTGTGTTGATAGGCCACGTAAAACCAGAGTCATGATAAACATTTTTCCCTCAATAGTTTCGTCACATTTACTGTCTAAGGACAGCGCTAGCGAGCACTCTCTGCTTATGACCAACCCCCCCCCCCCAAAAAAAAAAAAAAACAGGGGACGTTTTAGGAGTGACGGAGAGAGAGAGAGAGAGCGAGAGAGAAAGACAGCAGAAAAAGAGAGAGAGCGAGTTTTGAGATATGAGAGATTTGTGACGTTTAGCGTGTTTGGAGTGTGTAGTTAATGTGTTGTCTTGTGTAGTTAGTGTGTAGTGTTGTGGATAGTTTTGTGTTGTGTGTCAGAACAATAAGGTGACTGCTGTCTCCAGGTAGAAAAAGGAGTGATACACCTGCTGCTGTCAGACCTGCAGGTATCAGGCTGTGATGTTCTCCTTTATAGTGGACAGAAATATTTGGAGTGGCACAAATAATTTGTGTGGCATCTTATTGAATGCAGAACAGCTGATTGTTCTGTAAAAATAAATATATTATAGAAATATGCATAAATATGTTTTTTTTAAATATAGCAATGTAAATGTAATTTGTTTTCCCCACTTCTTTTAAAGTCAGTAGTTATTTGTTGCCCTCTAGTTTTTCCAGCTCCCTCTGTAAGCCAGACTTTCAGGTAATTAGATCAAATTGCTTGTTTGCCCTGGATCCTCTTTGATTTCATGCTGAAGCTGCTTATTTTTTTCATTTTTTGCCTCCTTGCATTAGCAGAGGAACCCCTGCCAGTACTGTTATACAAATTATACATTCATCTCGCAAGTATTCCCACCTTTGCACCAATCAAGCTTTCAATCAAACTGAAACAGAAATGCCTGGTTCAATAATACATTGGTATGCAGCGATTTGATTTCAGTCCACGGCACAGTGGCAGTATGACACATATGATAAAATAATGTGTATGAAAGGAAGTCAGTCCTTTACCAAAGTAGCAGCAGCTGCCATCAAATTCAAAGTATCTCCATGGAAAACCAGTAGCAACCAACTTCAGTACAATGCGTCTTGTTTTTGTTCTTAGCCTACTCCAGCACTCCAGCTATTTCCTTCTTTTTATTAAATGAATTGTGTTGGGATCCACAGGGAAATCAATAAATCAATGCACAAAGCGCTGGGATAGTGTTACCCCTTTTTTGTTAATGACTGGACAAGGGAAAGTTACATTGTTGTATGGATTTTCTTCCTTTCAATGTTTCTTTTTCTTAGATCCAATTAACACGCTGAATGCAGTAAAAACCGCTGCATGGAGTTTGCAAGATAAAAAGCTTTAAAGCTTTTATTACACTGATTTTTCTCACAAAAGGTTCATATTCAAATCCGTCTTATAGCAAATTTCAACTCATAGGATCATTTCAGGTATCAATATCATTTAGTAGGTTCAATCTAAATCAGCAGAACATATAGCAATGTTATTAGTGTAATGCAAAAACTGCATAAACAAAATTGCATATTTGTGTCGTACTTCTATGGGGCTACCACAATATTTAATATAAACACATTTAATTAATGTGTACCTTAAGCAAACACAGCAGTGAAAGTACCAATGCTATTTAATTTACAAGCATTTTTTAAAATATAAAAACTATGATAGCTTTATAGGATTAAAGGATCTCTTGGTTTTGCTAAAGTATATTTTTTTTTGGGGGGGGAGAGCAGGGTTGCAGCACAGCATGGGGCACTGTGTTGGATTCACTACTCACCTTTTTTTTTTTTTTTGTCTGTCCCATTTGGTTCTTTAGCCGTCAGAATTGTTGCCTGAAGACCAACAAGGATGGTATCCTTGTTGGATTCACTACTCACCTGACAAAATGATCACGCTCCAGTACTGCACATAGTTTGAAAACCCCACAAGTGTTCCAGCTAACTGCCACCAATAAGAATAGAACCACAAAAGCATAAATCCCCCGAAAAAATAAATAGCTAAAAGAAATCAATAATTCAAATCCCAGAGGATAGTAATCCATGCCTGACTGGAATTTAAAGAACAGAGAGAACAATTTGACTGAAACACAGCATAAATGTATTAGTTGAGAAAAATCCAGCTCTTTCTCTAGTACACAAGAAATACACCCAACCTAACAGGTGTCCGCACAACCCAGGTTTGTGTCCTCTGAGTAAATGCTCTACTCTTAGTGTACGGTAGTGACTTGAATACATCACAGGGTGTCGCTGTTGAGCTGCATGGAGATTGTAGATTTGCGCAATTTCCACCATTTGTCCTCTACAGGACACCGTAGTTCAAGTTTCTTGTTTGTGCGGGCGCCATCTTGGTGTTTACTGCGTTTGCTTTGCAAGGTAAAGGCAAAGTCAGTGGCATCACGCATGGGTTTTGTTTAAAAATAAACATTATACTTTGTACGATGGCGATTGTCCAGTCAGACTATTTATGGTGCATTTGTTGAGATGTTCGTGCTGTCCAATGAGAGTGTGAGGAGTTTGTGTTCATGTTCCATTTGGAATATCTGCCTTGATTTTGGGCTACATTTCCGTTTGTTAGCGGAAAATGCAAGATGAAGCATTAACTCCTTAGCTACACTTGCTAGTCGTGTTGTTAGGTTAATTTTGAGTCATATGCATACCTGAAACCAAGGAATGTTGTAAAGGTGCCTTAGTTACATGATTATTTTTTATACAATGTGTGGCTTATTTTTTTGCACTTCATTATGTTTTAAGCACATAGTGGACGGTCTAGCCATCAGAATTACGTCACGAGCTCTCTCGGTGGAGTGAAACTTTGCCGTCTGTTCCTTGCAATCTAAAATATAACTGGACGCTGTCGTAAACTCTCGACCATCTCACACTTCTGTTTAATCAGTTTTCTGTTTGACGTTTATTCAGCTGTGTGAAAACCCTCCCGAGGGATTAATAAAAAGTTTTATTTAATCTAAGCTAATCTAACAACTTTAATCTCAGTAATCTTATTATTATTATTACTCACTAACAAATAAAACACTGAAAAAAGCCAAACAATAAGATGTTTAAGTTATTTAACTTTAAGTTGTTTAAGTTATCATGTTTAACCTGAGTAGTGAAAGACCACCAGGAGTTTGCTGTTCTCACCGGTTCAGATATTTGAAGTTAACACAGGTACATTCTTGCCTGAAAATATGTTAAAAGTTTATTTTGCGACCCAGAAAGAGTAATAAGAGTAATATTAAAACTAAGTAGCTGTAGTAGTAGTAGCCATTGTTGGAAACTGGAATTGGCTGGGCCAATCTGGGATATGGTTTTTCAATTTTGTTGTCCCGGTGGAAAATCGGGGGAAATTCGGAAGAATGGTGGCTCCGGGAGATTTTCAGGAGGGGAACTGAAATTCAGGATTCTCCTGGAAAAATTGGGAGGGTTGGCATGTATGCATTGAACGCCTGTGTCTGACTAGTCTCTCTACTGTACACCCCAATCCAACACAAAATTACACAAGGCAGAGTCCGGGGTGCAGGGAGGCCCCTGCACTGGTTGGGTTACACTGGCTTTTGTAGAAGCCAAGTAATAAAGCAGTTAATAGAATTAAAAACTGTCAGGACAACATCGAATCCCACATTACAATTAATCAGTTATATAAGCTCTTCAGCATAGAAAAAATTTGTGTTTAATTTTCCTGCAAAACATCAGCACCTACTGTATCATAGAACCAAATATATAAGGACTGGGTTGAATCAGCCTGTTTGGTTGAGCAAGTGAAAGACCTACCTGTTAAGGACTTCCCACTAACACGCTGATTTCCTTTTAGCCTTTTCCCTAGCATTGCTGAAACTCCTACAACCTACAGTACAAGTCCCATCCACAGCATTTTTGTTTATGTATGTAGCCTAAAAGAAGGATTATGTATAGATGATCTTCCTTCAGGTCCAATGTTTAGTTGGCCCATTCATCCACACAGACTTCTTCCCTAAACAAACTTGTTTCTTTACTCCTTCTTAATTTGCCTTCATAATTGGCTCAAGGTGATGTTTTTATAGGAGCAAATTTTGGTGAGTCTTAATGTGGCTGTTTCAGCCTCTGACATCCAAAAAGTCACCAGTGACCAATCCAGGGATAGTTTTTCACATGTGATTTTTTTTTTTAACCTATTTGGAACTCCATAATAGAAAAGCTTTTAACGGGGTAACTGTATTTCCAAAAAGGAATGTATGAGGCCTCATTCAAAACATCCATTATAATAATTTCTGAAAAAAAGTGTGTGGTGGGTTAACCACCCCACTATGGAGCTGTTTAGTGTGTTTGGTGTGTCACCAAAGTATTTGCCAATTATCAGCACAAAACTCTTGCTAACCATAATGCAAATGTAACTTGTTTTACAGTTATTTAGACATATTATATACATATAATAATGCTAAGGAAATTAAATTTTCAAAACTAGGAGATCACCAGCGTCATGGAGGCGAATGCTTGAGAGAACAATCATATATGTCTTAATTATGATGATTTATTTCTGAGAAATTTTAAAAGTTTTAAATCAAATGTAGATACAATGTAAGTATCACCACATTCTGATTACATGGTGGGCCCCGATTTAATGCTCGACTTAGACTTATTATGCAAGATGACCACTGCAGGAAGACAAATGGAGGAGTTAATGGTGCTACTCCTTCTGAGAAATACATTTCTGATGTCATTTGGTGATAAATTTCTTTTGTGTGCCCCCTTCAGGTGATTTGTGGTTTTGTTAAGTGCCAGGGAGGAGATGGATGCACGTTGGACTTTCCAGTGGAATTCACGTGGCTTCACATCATCAGCTCATTTCTTCCCGAGTACTTTTTTTTCTTTTCTTTTTTTTTGGGCCCAGAAACGTTTTTCTGTGATGTACAGAACAAAGCTTTATAACCTTGAGAAGCTTCTTTCATACCATATTTTTAGTGTAGTACTGTGTAATATGAACATAAGATTCAATAATCGTTTGAAAACCATGCAATAGAGTCTTCAAAAGGGGCCAAGACATTTTCTTAATTAAGTCAGCTGGAAGCTTCAGTACTGAGGGTGGAGGAATGTCATCAGCTGAGGAGCTCTCCAGCATTACCAAAATGACTGTTGACCCACAACGTGCAGGTTGAAAGCTCCTCTACATGTGACAGGGATGTCTGCTGAATATGTGCCTGCCTGCTTAGTGTCAGATGAAAATTAATAGACACAGATGTATTCCACAGCTTAGGATAATCACGTAGCCCTCAGGGCACAAGGAAAAGAAAATCACAGTCTAAATATCCCATTAATTCAAATTCAGGGAGGTCATGTCGAGGTTTTGCCTTCGTGGCCCTGACATTTTAATCTGAAGTCTGCTCAAGTCTTCATTAATAGAATAATGGAGATTGTGATAGTTGGCTTTGTGTTAATAATACCTTTCCACGGTTGGACTGAGGCATTCACGCTTTCTTTTCTTTCTGGAATCCAGCTGCGTGAGATATTCCAACAATGACGCCTGCTCTGCTGATACCGAGAAGGTATTTTTTTCTGCATCCTGCCTGTCCCAGCACGGGATACATCTGCCCTAGAATATCATTTTAACATTTAATTTACAGCCCGAGGCCACGCTAAACAACATGTTTCTACATTTGTGTTGTAAAGGAGGCATGTTGTGTTGCAGAGACAGCTTTAGAAATGTTTCAATCTTTATGGGTCTACGAGTCTTTATGGCAGCATTTTTATTTCCGCCTCCCCGTGTGTATGTGTGTGTGTGCGCGCGTGCGTGTGTGTGGGTGAGTGGGTGTGTGTGTGCAAAAAGAGACAGCAGTCAGTGTTCTACTTTTATGGAGCAGACTGCAAACAGCATACAGGATGTTGATATCACGCGTTTCCAACACAATGTTTGGGAAAGATGAGAAAAGTCTTTAGTGAGCTTGAGATATTCATTTGTGGCCACTTCAAGTCATAATTAATTTCTCAGTTTTGAGGTTAATTAGCGAGGCCAGCATGACATCAGCAACCAGCGTTAATAGGAACACATTTTAAGGGTGTATAACTGTAATGAGAAAAACCTTAATAACAGGTGTAAAATTCCTGTATGTCATAATCTTTAACAGCCAAAGCAGTATGTGCATATTAGACGGATTCTGAAAAAGTAGGGACAGTTTGTAAAGTGTAAACGAAAATTTGCAATGGCCCATGGAAAACATGGAAAAATGTTTGAACTGAGTAAGTAAGTGGACCATTTTGAGGAACAGCTTGTCACATTTTGAATTTGATGGCAGCATCGGATCTCACAAAGCTGAGACAACAAGCAAAAAACAGCATCATTAGGGAGGGACACTCGCAACAGGCCAGTAATATGACTGGTTGGAAAAAAAAGAGTGTCTTAGAGAGCGGCAGCAAAGATGGGCCTCTGCCCATCTTTGCTGCCTCACCAGGCTGTAAAAAGATATGCTAAACTGAATGAAGAAATTATGGAGCAATTTCATAACTTTAAATATCTCATCATCCACAGAACATAATATCATCAGTATCATATATCATTCAAAAGAATGTCAGAATGGAGAAATCTCTGTGTGGAAGGAAAGTAACGGATGCCTGTGAGCTGTTGTGCCCTCAGGTAACACTGCATTAAAAACAGACATGATTTTGGCCATGTCCACACTACGTTTTTGTTTGAAAACGCATCTTTTTCTCTCCCTTTTGGCCTTCCGTCCACACTGAGACGCCGTTTTCGGTCAAGGAAAACGCAGCGTTTTGAAAACGCTCTCCAAAACGGATACATTTGAAAATGCCGTTTTCTGGTCGCAGTGTGGACAGCGAACCCGGAGACTTTTCGAAAATGATGACACATTTTAGTTACATGTGACCAATTAAACCAAGATAGCGGAGGGCATTATACAGCAGTTGTTTTGTTTGCTCTAAATTTTGACAGCCCTATTAAAGATTAATATCAGTCTGTACCTGCTCCAGATAGCTTTTCTTCAAATTCTTATCTGGGCTAGTATGGACGTAGCCTCTGTTATAGAAATCACTCCATGGGCTCAGAACGCTTCCAGAAATCACTGTCTGTGAACACAATTTGCCATGTGTGTTTCTCTGTGTGTGTGTCTGAATCTGCGCATTGCTGGACCTGGGGCTTGCTGTTCTTTGGCCCCTGTGAGACAAGGTTGTGATTGATGGGGGGTTGTTGCTGGGGGTACTTGGTGGCTCCGGGCCCGATCTCTGCCGGGCAATTCTTGGTTACCTGGGGCCCTGGGGTGCTGGGGTCACGTCCTGGGCTTGTACTAGGATAGCCAGCTTCTGTCGGGGTCAGCTGCCTGTTGCCTCTGGTCCTCTGAGGCTGTTGTTCTTTGGCTGTGGAGGCTCCGTCTGGGACCTCCGTCTTCCTTCTGCTGGGGCGTGCATGCAGTTGTCATTAGGAAGTGTGGTTTCAGGACTTCATTGCTCTTCGGGGGGTGGGGGGGTCGTAGTCAGGTGGCCCTCATTATCAAAGATGTTTCGTGACAAAGACACATACACAGAAACACACAAACCTTTTTTCAGAAGAAGCAGTTGGTGACCCGTTGTTCTGATTCGGACGCAGCAAATGAATATTGCACCTTTCTTTTTTCACTCTCTCTTCTCCTATCGGCTCTGGCATTGTTACACGATGCATATAAAGCGCCTTGAGGCGACCGTTGTTGTGATTTGGCGCTATATAAATAAAATTAAATTGAATTGAATATACTAATGTGAATAATAAAGAATATTAGAGTAAAAAGAAATTGCCTTTTAAGAGAAATTATGATTAGCGTTGATAGCTGCACATGGTTTAACAGTAACAGATGAATAAACACATCTGTATATAAATGACATACAAAGGAGGAGTAATTAATAATACCTTACTCGTACCATAATAATGCCCTACTAATCCTTAATAGTGGGACATTATTAGAATGTGCAACCAAATTTTACTATTATTTCAATATTACTATTATTTTTCTTAAACTGTGATGGACTGAGCAGTGAAAGAAAGTCAGGCACAGGTTAAAGTAGAGAAAAAAAACAGTTTTTTTGTTCAACCCAACAACATGGTTGGTAAAATCATACAAGAAATCAAAATCTTGGGCCCGTAAAAGAGGTCGAAATAACAGAACTCTACTCAAAGTTAACAGCAAACTATGCTGATAGCTCAAACAAACTGACATAACTAAGAGACAAAGGGGAAACTTAAATAGTTGCTGATCAGCCCACAGAAAACACAAAAAGGGGTAAAACACACAAAACACACAACTGAAACTAACATAATAAACTCCAATTCTCCCCCATGGTCCCGAGTTTCGAATGAGCCAATTTGCAGCTTTCCATCAAGGCTCGCTCACTAAATCATACATAACAGTGTAAACTAAAACGTGCGCACTTATTTTAGAATACAGTGTCATGTGCATGTGAATTAATTCTAAACCAAAACCAGTTATTTATTATCCTGTAAATTAAACCTTATATTTAAAGAAAGATAAATGTGAATGCAGTGTTGTGTGTAAGCCTCTACACTGAAATGACCACTGTGTGGCTGTAACTGCAGCCATCACAAACTGGTACATTTTCTTGTACCAACCAACAAAGTTTTTCTGTCTGTTTCTGTTGTTAATAAAATATTAGTTTATGAAATTTGCAAATCATTGCATTCTGCTTTTATTTACATTTTTGCAAAATGTTCTTTTTTTAAATTCTGGAACTGGGTTTATGCAGGAATAATCCCCTTCAGAGCTGAAAACACATCAATAAGAGTCAGGTGATGCTCTGCTTCATGTAGGACAAACCCAAAGATGACTTCTATTGCACATATTTTGTAGCGCTGGTGCGTGTGTGCTCACATGTGTGTTCTTAATTAACAACTTTAAACACATTTGTGTTGACACTGTAAATTGAAACTCGTGTGCATAAAGGAGAAAATGTGTCTTGCATACATCCAAATGGAGCCAGCGCAGATAAGGAGGAGATTAGAATAAAATCCATTCCTGTTATCGAGGATGGATTATCCCAGCAGGAGCCCCGAGGGTATGGATGTTTTCTGCTGGACCCCCTTTGCACTGTGCCCAATCACCATTCAACCCCCTCTGAGTGAACCAGGAATTTATCTCATCCAGCTGACTTAGTGTCATTACATCGTCTCAGGCTTGTTCTGAAATCTTCCAGTGCTCGATCATTTTATTGCCAATGTAAATCACCCCTGTTTAATTCTATATATTAATGTGCTATTATCAATCTTCTATTTAATTAAACATAAAACATAGCTCAAGTTAACATCTACAGTTGTCTTAAGGCGCTTTACATTGTCATAAAATCCCTACAACATTAAAAAGATAACCCCAAGGATCAGACGCTTCCCAATGAAGACGAACTCCCAGTTTAAAGGAAGAGACATCTGGCAGACCTCAGCATTCGCCAGACATCAATTTTCAAGTTTCATTTTAAAAACAGAGTTTGTCTGTGTCCTCAATCCAAATGATGGTATTAACAATAATTGAACTGAGTATTGTTTTAATCAATAAAATTAATTGTTGGGGTTTTTTGTTTTTTGCCTCTTCAGTTGTTTTTGCAGCCAAACAAGCGTGCACAGTTCAAAGGTCAAGACAACTGATAATTTAATTGCAAAATCTTTTCTAAAGGTTAAGTAAGTACAAAAGCAAAACATGCCTGCACAGAAATAACTTATGATGAAAGTGATTTTTATTCCATTTCACAGGTATTTATATACAATCCACTATATTGTTAAATAATTCACTGATATAACAGATTATTCTCTAACAGCTTCATCAGCTGTACAAGTGGATATTCATTAGTTATTCAGGCCCTGCTTTGTTAACCACTTTGCAATTATGTGGTCATTCCTCACTTTTTCCACTTACTCAGAATTTTTGTGCATTTGTATATTATACTTCAAATTATTTCCCAACCAAGCTGTAACATTAAACAAGCATTTATTTCTTTATTGGAGTTGGTGTGGCCCAAAAACTGAGCTAAAATGCCAGTAAATTCTGAAACAATGAAGTGAGCAGCAATTCAGTGTTGCTCACAGCTTGCTTTTCTGTCATCCTATAAATATATATATTTATGTATAATGCAGCAAGTGTGTAGCAGACACTGTCAAATCAGCTAAACGTGTCCATTAAAGCTTCAGAATTATTTATTGATCTTAAAGACGGAGCCAGTAAAGCACATTACACAGTTTTCATCAGAAGTTAGTGGGGTTTTTTTTGTGGAATTATAGGCTCATGTTCAAAACACACTGAGCTTTTTAAATCCTTTTGATCCACTGTAGCTTAGAATTTTGCTTTTAAACTTCATTCTTTGTACCAGAAAACTACATTTATTCGATATGATGTAAAACTCTATCAAGCATTACCTACCTTTTATTCAGACAGGAGTATAATGTGTCCACTGGTTTATTCATAGCAGCAGCGATATCCAGGACCAACAGGGTAAGTTCACACAAACAGCTTAACCTGAAAGCTTTAACTTTACCGAAGCCAGGAGCCATGTTGTTTTGAGAAAGCAGCCGATGAGTCTCCTGTGGAAGCAAATGACATTTCAGGCACGTGTATTGTATGCTGTCATTATAGTCTTTCTTTCCACATAATATTAATTTCTCCAATCTTGGGAAAGCACATGTTCAACAAGAAGGTCACACGGTGATTTTTGCTTGTGTTCATCTACTTGTAGTCATATTTAAAGTCTGTGAAGCAGGCTATAATGGACCAGCAAGATGACACTGGAATATCTCATTAGAACCTCAGCTGAAAACGTTCATAAGTCAAGACATTGTCTGAGATTATTGATTACACTGTCAAAATCAGTCACTTGTACATTTATATGAAATGAACCTGATGCTAAATTTAAGCTGTGAACAGAAATAGAGACGAGAGATGATATAGCTCCTTCTATTCACAGAGAGAAGCTTTTCACTAGTCTGTCATGTTGAGAAATAAGGAACATAATAGCTACTAAACTGAGCAGCCTATAAAATTTCACCCTGGAAAGTTGTAAATTATTGATATCGTGATATAAAATGTAATTTAACAAGACAAAGAATCCACTGTGGAAAAGCTCACAGCACAGTGTTTTACTAAGAGAATTATTATTTATCCTTTTGTGTTCTTGTGTGCGCTTACACTGGAAACTAGATTTAGCATGTTTGCTAAATTTAGTTTAGATTTGAGCGTGAAGTTAAATCCAACTGCGCATGGCTTCAGGGAAGATAAAATGAATTTGTGGAAGTGGTGAACACAATTTAGAAAGAACAAAAGGGACTGTAATAATCGTGTTTGCACTTTCTGTTCAAGTACCTTGGCTTCTTAAAGTTTACTGCAGATCAGAAACTCTCTATGATTATGTTCTTGAGTTAAACTGAAGGTCACATGAAGGTTGGAGGTCTGTAGCAGCTGACTCTGTAGAAAGTTGGCGACCTCTGCGCGCTACCCACTCTGTGATTTTACGTGGCCTACCGCTTCATGGCTGAGTAGCTGTCATTTCCACTTTGTTATAATACCACCAACAGGTGACTGTGGAATATTGAGTAGCGGGGAAATTTCACGGCTGGACTTGTTAAACCTATCACCTTTTACGGAGCCACGCTGAGCTACTGAAAGTGACCCATTGTTTCACAACTACTTGTAGAAGCAGTCTGATGTTTGATTTTGAACACTTGTTGCCATGGAAGTGAATAGAACACTTGAATTCAATGATTTGGATAGGTGAGTTAATACTTTTGAATGTAATGTATCTCTCATTACCAGTGATGATTCTTCACATTCTTAATGTTTGCTGTCTGAAATATTTTGAAATCCTTGGAGAAATTCATAGTAAGTACAAGTGGTCACAACAGGACTTTCAGCGACCACATAAACACAGCATGCTGGAAGCTGTCTGGAGACACTGGTGTGGATGACCTTGAACTGGTGAGTATGACAAACTGAAATCAGGGAAGGTTTTTAATGTGAAAAACCCCTTCCCAGAATGTTCACATCATATGGCAGTCTTTTACTTGGCTCAGGACTTTTACAAGCAAGCCTTGATACTTTCAAAGCAGTTACTGTGTTGCTTCTTCAATGAAAAGCAGTATAAAAGTGGATATCGCATCACTTTTAATACATTATGTACTGTGAAGAGGGACAGTAAAAGGTCATGTTCTTTACTGTGTATGTTTGAGTGCAAGCAAACCATAATTATAACCACATCCATACTGCTGACTGTACAGCTCTGTGTGAGCTCTCCTTTAATCACTGGATTTGATGATTCAACATAAATCTGTTTATACATTTACTCCTAACCATAAAGCAAAGTAACATAAAGGAAACAGCAATCTGAAACATAAATGATGTTATTTGTTTCCAAGCTAGAGATTAGCTGCCCTTTTTTAGGGCGGTATTTAACTTTGAAGTGGCAACCCGGTGTGACAGAATGGAAGGAAACTGCTCGCTTTTAAGCAGGGGACATATTTTGATATTGATTGCAGCCTATCGTTGCTTTTGGAGGAGATTAGCTAAATTACCGTGCCCATAATTGGGACTTGCACTTAAGTAGAACTCCACTGTGGGAGAAGATTTAAAATTCCATTAGTGTCAATGACAGCTAGGCAGTGGGTTTAAGACTGCTCTCATCTGATCAGCGTCCAAAATGTTCAAGGTAATTGATGATGAAAAAATTAGCCTGCCTCTGCAGGGTGATTGATACCAGTGACTTTCTAATTACAGAGCAGCGCCTCTGTAAGAGGCCTCCGCACTTATGCATTGTTGGAAAATCTCTCTTTTTCTCTCAACTCAAAGAACAAGTGACAGGGGATCATAATTTTCATTTATGGTGTACGTATGTGGTCTAATCACACAATGGCTCCTGAGTCATCATAAGACTTTTGCACTGCTTTCATTCCCAACCCCTCACTTTTTTTATTATGACATTTAATTTGAGCTAATTGTGTCAGAAACACACAAAATTGCCTCTCCAGCTATTAATGCTTTTCGCCTATAGAGACCTGACTGAATTCTGTACTTATGGACACAATTATAGATTTTGTAATGGGACTTATAGTTACGTGAAGGACTCTCAAGGAGATACACTACCTGATGCCTTCAAATTTTCTGCAACATATTAAAGATGAAAAACAATAAACTAATGCTGAAATCATTAACTATTGGAGTGTTTTATTATTTTTAAAAACATACTAATTGTCTATAAACCTATTCACCGCACAATCGTCTATACAACACTGTATTTGATCTTCTTTGGAACACATGAAAGCAAAGTGAATCTTTTTGGATTTTGCACGGTTGGTCAAACAAAACAACACATGAACACTTTGATCTGTGGTGCTGAACGTTAGCAGGCGATTGCACTTATTTATTTATTATTTTTTTAAAGAGAATTCATTAAATCCCAAAATCTTATATCTTAAAAAGTGCTCAAGATACAACAAATAAAATATCACTTTTCTTTTTTTTTTTCTTTTTTTTTTTTTTTTTACTGTGGTCTGTTTAAAGATAAGGGGCCTATATACTGCAACAGTGTTCACTTTTATGACAGGTTAGGCAGATTTAAGGGTTTCAGTTGCTAATTTAATTAGTCACTAAAACATACATTTCAAGTTTGATCCATGAAGACTCTTAATATTTTTGTCCAACTATATTCTGGAGGTCATACCTATCTGTCCAGGGTCCTAAATCAACCAGCTCTATAACTGGTCTAACATGTAAAGACATGTTGCACAGCTATCCACTTGCTTAATACTAGCTTCATCCTCGGCTACTACCAAGTTCATTTTGGCCTGTACCACAAAGCCGGCCATATTAGACATTAGATTTTCAGATAGTGGTCCTAAAGGCACCGACGAGTTTCAGAGATCCACTTTAGTGGCTCAAATTAGTGGGGGTGAGGCATATCCACACCTAACTTAAAATCTTAGTATTACTGAAATGTTTGATTTCCTTAAAAAAAAAAAGAAAAAAAAAAAGAATAAAACAGAGGTCCCCAAATTTTTTTGCACTACGGACCAATTTGTGTCCGACAATATTTTCACGGACCGGCCTTTAAGGTGTCGCGGATAAATACAACAAAATAAAACCAGTACCAGTACCAAAAAAAGAAGATTTATTCATAACACACGTGATAAGACCCAGGGAAACCGAGTTAATGATAAAAACAATAAAAAAATAACGATAAAAACCCTGTAAACCAAAAATAAACCAGTACCGGTCCGTGGCCAGGAGTTAGGGAGCGGCTGGAATAAAATATTAAATAACTGAATAAATATGTAATTTAAAAAAGCTAATAAAATTACCTACCATCCATAAAGGGAAAATAACATATGAACTCAACAAAGTAGTGATTTCCAAAATGTGGTTAGCAGGCACCCTGGTGAGCCATGATCCATCTGTTGATCTTGAACGTGTCCTGTATCTTGTCAATAATGTATCTTCCTCTTCCCCTGATCCCTAACTGATCACTGCCCCTCTGTGAGCTCAGTTTCCCCTTCACACTGTCACCAAATGCTTTGTCTTATTGTTGGTGATTTCTCTGTAGTACTGTAGAATTCTACCCCAGAACATAAAGCACTGAATAGTACTGAATAGTGGGAATGTCCAAAAACGGCAGCTACTGGAAGTAAAGCTGGAGAATAGCAACAACAAGCAAACTGTAAGAACATGAAGTTGTTTTTATTAGTTATATTAATCACATTCAATTAAAGGTTAGGTGAACCACAGTTGACCTTCAGATTTCAGAAGGGGCCACTGCATTCGTAAGTTTGGGAATGGCTGCCACGGAGGACAAGCTTCATAAATATGCTTTTTAATGCTGTGGATCTGGGTGTGTTAACAGCATACTGAATGGGGGAATACAGAGCACTGAGAGAACGGAGAGAACTGATGTGCTTTCATCATATCTGCATATAATATTTGTGTAAAATGTGCAACCTGATTATTACATTACAAAGACTCCATAAAATAAGATGTAATCACTAAATTTTCCCACTTATTGTTTATCCCCTAAGTCAAAGCACATAGCTGACATTTCTATAATCTAAAAGATGTGTGATTAAAGCGAGTGGAGTAAATTGTTTCAAAGAAACAAACTCGAGCTATTTGCTCAGTTTCTATTTCTAGTGCTTTGGTTATGACAGTCACAAGATCTCTGTCCCCATTATTTGCGATCTTCTCCACCGCCGCTGCCACCACCACCACCACCACCGCGAGAGAACAAGGTCTCATATGCTGCTTTATTTCACACTTCACTTGCCATATTCTCCAGCAAGCAGGACCTCCGACTCATCAGAGTCACAGACCGGCCCGGAGAAATGTTATGCAAATGTTGCCGCGGAGTGTGGAAAGTGAAGAGGAGGGGAATCATATCTACTCCTGCACTAGATTTCTTTTAAAGGGCAAACAGTTTCCTCAATGAGACAGTAATGAAACATCTTTAAAAAAACTGGATTGAATTTGAGAAAAGTGCCAGCAGGGCAGCAAGGTGAAGTGAAAAACAAAGAAGCTGAATCAACCCTGTAGCTGTGGGACTTAAAAGGTGAAATATGGCTGTACGGCTTCGCATAGCAGCAACTAAGAGGTAAAGGCAATGAATTTGATAAATAATGAATGCAATGCCATTTGTCCCTACTGGTGAACTCAGTTTCACCCCAATGGCAGATTTTAACATCAGCCCCAGCACACCTTTAACCACTTTGACATCAATAAAATATTGACAGTAAGAGCAAACTACATGGTTAAATATTTACCGGTGGAGTGTTTGGACATGGTGTGATGTTAACTGATGAGGACTTGAGAGGTCAGCGAATGCCACCACATCCTGTATTACTGACAGAAAATGTGTTTCCGAGGCAGATTTCTTTTTAGCCCTGTGACATGATACTACACATACATAAATGTCACAGAATGCCATGTATTACTACGTCCTGTCATTTATCGCTGACATTTTCAGCCTGTTCTTTGGCTCCCAGTTGATACTGCGCTGGTTAAATGCACCTTTTTTATGCTTTGAAACACTGGACTGATCTGATCCTTTTTATTGCCCTTGGCATCCAGACAGCGGGAAATGAGAGTAAATTGAATCAGTGTTGTGAGTGACAGAAGCATTATGGTCCGGGCTTGGCCATCAGGAGCCGAACTTGCAACAGGAAAGACGGAGAGAGATAAATCGCAGGGGCTTTGTAGCTCGGATCCTTTAAGGTACACACCAGTGAGACTGGCAAACAAATACAAACACATCCTTGTGTCTTCAGCCAAATTAGAAAAAAATAAATTAAACACACAATTCTGCAGTTTAAGTTGGATGCAGCCATGCAGAGATTTTAGACCCTTTTGACCACATCACCCGTAAAAATAACTACAATATAATAAAAGTAATGATGATGTATTTTAGTATTATTTTGACATTATCTTCTAAAGTTATCTGTACTTACTCGTCTACTGCAGACAGGATAGAGTAAAAAATGTGCAGTGTTGTTGATATCGTAACATGCTCCAACAGCGTGGCTTGTCATTAATCGCTATTCTGTGGCAGAAAGAAGACATTTCATGGCACAAATCAGTGATCCAGACTTAAAACACACTTTAACTGAAATATAGCAAACATGCAAACTGTTCTTATAATGCACGGGTGATGTTGTGAAGTGTTTTTTTTTTTTTTGGTCTCTATATAGACAAAAACGTTTGCTAAATCACTAGCGATTATTAGCTAATTTTAGCTTTTTGAGCCACCAGTCTGCTGGTGCATTGCTAGTTGCACAGAAAATAAAGGAGCTACTTTATTATCTCCGTTTGTTAAAGATTTCTATTCATGTTCTGGGCTTCAGTGTTTGTTTACAGCCTGTATTCAGTCTGAACATTTGTATAAATTGATACGGATCAGTTTATGCATTTTATTAGTTGGTAAATTCAGTTTTACTGTAACATTTAACTTTTGGGTGAAGGTCTGAGAGAGGACAGAGAGGGACAGAGCAGGATGAAGACAGCATAGAGAGCGAGAGAGCAAAATAAACAGGTAAGAACAGTCTAAACACATGCAATTAGTGGGTTAGATCAACTGGTGATTCTAAGTTGCCTATAAGGTGTGAATGTGAGTGTGAATGGTCTGTGACAGTTTGGCAACTTGTCCAGGGTGTATCCCACCTCTTGCCCTATGGCAGCTGGGATAGATTCCCCAAGCACCGTGAGAAGGATGGATGGATAATTTCACAAGCATTTTATTCAACTTTGTGTTGCACACTTAAAAATATCAGTGGATGTTATAAAGACCATATTAATTGATATGAATTGTAGCGTTGACAGGATTCATATCACTAAACATGGTGATCAGCTATTAAAGCTGCTTTTGAAGATAACATAGCATATACCTAACTGAAATGAGGTTTAAAAACGTGAAAACTACAAGTAGCATATTCCTTTAATATTAAATGCAAGGCACTGTATGCAGGACGTTACGACTGTGAGCTGAGCACCCCTAAAACTCTGAACCTAGACTCACCCCCTAATAAATATACAAATTGTATAAATTTGAAAATCCGAGGTGATTTTCAGAAACGTTGACCTCTGACCTTGAGTCCAGGTCACTGGGATTCATACTCCTCTTAGATTTTTAGTAGATGTACCAATGGTATCAATTTGAAAATCCTGGGTGACATCTTTCTGGATTTATCGTGTTTAAAAGATTGTCAGAAAACTTGACCTCTGACCTTGACCTTCAGGTTAAGGTTGGTGAGATTCAAACTAGTTCAAGATTTTTAGTAAATAAACCCTTGGTATCAATGTAAAACTCCTAAGTTGCCTCAATTTTGAGTTTTCACATTCAATACCCGATCCACCTTTTATGGCTGAAGGGTAAAAATGGGTCAAATTTGGTAAAGACAGACTTTTAAAATCTTTGTCAGTAGTTTTTGAACTTTGTAGTTTCTGCCCATCCTGATCCTGAAAAAAATATCTCTTGGACAAGAGTCACTCATTCTTGTGTAGGCAATCATTGTCCTTGGGAGATTGATAATGTTGACCCAGCTTCAGTGGGATGATGCACTTTTATCGTGTAATAATGGGGGAATTTTCCAGTTCATGACTTTTATATTTGTGGTTCTGAGTAGTGTGTTTCATTAGCTTTTGATTGGAAAACTGATACTCGGCACAAATGTCAACTTTTCCCTCACAATGACAATTAAACTATTTTACAATCATTATGTTAACATTTCATTTGTCTGATCATTTTCTCTGTAAGCCAAAGATTAAAAATTTTCTGCACACTTAAATGACTAGACGGAATAATTGGGAAATAAATTACATTCTATTTATTCCCTGTGGAATTCCATATAATTAATATTCATTGCATAGATTTTGAAATAATTTTTTACTCTCTATATAATTTAATTGGAAATGGTTTGATTCTGACTTTTTTATCCAGCTTTTGTCCCATATAGTTTCCTTGTATTCAGATTTAATTAAAACATAAGCATGATAATAAATAAGCTGTGGACTTTATTTTCATTTGGACCTTTTACTATCACAGCTTCCCTCTAACACAGCATGACTCATTTTTTATTTCTTAATTGATGGCACTTCATACCAACTTAATATTCACTTATATTACAGTTTATGTGTGAACTAAACATGCTCCTTACTAAATGGACCATGTTCGAACAGCTCATTATTCAGACTACTGTACAGAAACTAAACACTTGTCTGAGACAGCAAAGAAAAGTACTGCAGAGAATGTAATCTAAAGGTCAGCTATTAATTCATTTCTCCCTGGGGACACAACTGCCAAGGTCATGCAGCACCATGGCCTTGAGTATTTCTCACCTCTGAAGCAAATGAGCACCGTGTCATCTTACATCGGGACCCGATGGCTTTTATTTTCTCAAAAGCTCCATCCGGCTGTCACAGCGTACACTCTGAGTAAAGCAGTCCTTTCCTGCACCTTTGCAGGATCTGCTGTGGGACTGCTAAGCACCAGGGTACACTACACAAACTACTGTTTGAGTACTTTGTGCTTTCCAAGGATGTTGCTATTGGAAGATGTTTTGGCTTTATTTAGGATTTCACATGAAAAATAGTCTCTCTCTTGTCTTAATAGTTAGTAATCCCCATGCATATTTTTCACTTCAGCCTGCCAGTCGGTGAACTAATATCAAAGCTCTCAAAGCTCCAGATATTGCAACTATAAACAAAAAACATTTGCTGGGAAAGAATTTACAGTTGGAATATTTATCCACATATTTATTTTATTCATACTAGCTGTGGATTCGGGAAGGATATGCCAGTAAAACTGTGATTTCAAGGGAAAAGAAACGCAAACAAACAAAAATGCATTGTGTTATAGTCCCATTTCACCTTGGTATCTGAAGGGAATATTAGAAGGAATATATCAGTGAAGCAATAAACTCATTTCTGGATACCAAACATGCATACAGCCCCACAGATAACGCTGTGAGGATGTATTCAATATTTAAAGGAGCAATATCTGCACCCAAAAATGACTATATTTGCAACAAATAAAACAGTTAGCAAAACCAAGGATTCAAAATTAACTTTGTCAATATTTGCATGTTTCATGTACCATTGTACCTTTTCTGCATATGTTTATGTTGGAAATCGCTTTACTTATATAAAGAAAATGTAACTGAAGCCGAAGTAGGGTCAGACTGTAATTCCACATATTATCTAATTGTACTGTCCCACAAGATACTGCAGAATTATTTAATCAGGCCAGTCACTAAAGCTGCACTCACACAATGAAAACAGTGGCTGGAGACCCAAAGTATTGGAACTGTATACAATGAAATTGCGATGTTGTTGCCTTTGACATGATTGGGACAAGGTCTGCAAGCACTCACAGTCAGATGCTATTTTCAAAGCAACTTCAGTAAACCAACAGTAGGACGGGGTCAGTTTGCAACTGAATAGATGCAATCTGTTTGTGTTGATATGGCAATTAACTGGGATACGTTGCTACAAATCGGATATTCTGTTGCTGTTTATGCACTCAGAATTTCATCTCTTTTGTAGCAAAAATTATAAGGTAGATAGTGACTAAACTGCAAAATGACATGTGCTCAGCAACCTTGTTGTTATATATGAATATAACCATAATAAATGGACTGGTTCTTATATAGTGCTTTTCTACTCTTCTGAGCACTCAGAGCGCTTTACACAACTTGTGCATTCACCCATTCACACAAGCACATTCTTTTAAGTGCTTTCTAAGTAACATTCACACACATTCATACTCCGATGGATGCTTCAGAGAGCAATTTGGGGTTAATATCTTGCCCATGGATATTTGGCATGCAGACTAGGGGAAGCCAGGAATCGAACCACCAACCTTCTGATCAGTAGATGACCTGCTCTACCGCCTGAGCTACAGCCACCTAATACAAGTCAAATGCTCTAATGAGTTGCACTCATTGGTCAGAGTGGCTCAAATTGTTGGGAATCTGTCTGCATTTTTGAATAAGAAGCCAATTATTTGCAAACCTTCATCAGTCTGTCTAAATCAGACGGTAATTGCTGAGGGCATTGAATTTTAACCTCTGCGTGACCAACGTTCACTGGAACTACACGCAGTCCATCACCAAATGTGGAAAACTTTGATGTGATTGCCGATTGCTGTAGGAGGTTGCTGTGGTTTAATTACTCATGTGACTGACCCAAAAGAGCGTCTGTCTGGAAAAACCAAAACATCTTAATTAAATGGGGGTAGAGAAAAACAAATATCAAAAGTTAAACCTCACGTCCAAATACATTTCAATTTACACGTTCTTAATGATGTTGGACTTTTTCCTGTTCCCTTCTGTGGCTATCAGGATATTATGCCCATTGAACCAGAGGAAAGGAGAAGACGCTGTGCTGCTGTTGAACGAGATCAGAAAACTGAAAAATCAAAGACGGTGTCATTAACTCGGCCAAGGAGGAACGGCTGATTGGTTCATTTTGTCTGTATGTTAGTAGGATAAGAATAAGGTTAGTGTCCGATTTGCATTAAGATTTTTGCCAGAGGTTGGGACAACTTTTCTTTGCTACTGTTGGCAAAGATGAACATTTGGCATATTTTCAGAAATACATATCAAAGTGGGTGAAAAAAGAGCAACTCTGTCTTCATTCTGAGCCACTTATTGTTCTTCTGTGTTCTACAAAAATATAAACCAAAGTGGGACCAATTAAAACACTGACCTAAGGATGGCACTGGATCTAAAGTTAATTGCTCACCGGTTTAATGATTCACCCTCTGGCGTTTTTGAATATGTGTGTTAAATGTCCTTTGATATTTCATTAAAAACCATAAATGTCTACCTCCTGGTGGCACAAGCAGACACGTCAGGGAAAGTCTGTTCAATTCATCATCTGGGGACAAGTGAATGTCTGCATGACATTTTGTGGCAATCCATCCCAGGATTGCTGAGATATTTTTGTACTAAGCTAAAATATGGGCTGACCAGCACCCCTGTCCATATGGCCATGCTGTTAAGTAGAAAAACAAGAAAAAGGTTGTCAACACAACCACTCTTGGGGCCTTTAACAGCATGATACTTTGACATTTAATATTCAATCCTGAGATGCCTTTATTAAAACATCTTGAGCACAGGTTCGCCTTCATTATAAACGATGCAACGACTTGTTTGATAAGCAGTCAATTAGGAGTTAGTAAGAATCCAGCTTTAAATGGTGGATAATGAATTAGACTGCAATATTAAGATCCTGTGCTCAGTGTTTACCCATATTTCGCAAATCGCCACCAAAATCACATCAGCAACTTAAGAAGCATGTGCAGTTTAGAACTGGAGAGAGATTTCCTTGAAGGAAGTGACATTTGCACACCAGCAGCCTTCCAGATCAGAGCTTGAGGTGATACACCTGCAAATAAGCTGAAAGTGTGTCTGTTTGCACTCCCTGCCAGTGACTAAGCCTGTGAAGTAATCTTGTTACGACTGTAAAAAGCTGGAATGGAGCTACTTGTATCTGAGTTTGGCTGCAGAACATGATCTCTTAAAAACTTTCCATGGCAGCTTGCCTTGATAAGTAGTTTAGTGTTAGAGTGAAAAACTAAACCCTCCCAACAGACATACCTCCACTAACTGCACATCTTTGGACTGTGGGAGGAAGCCAGAGCACCCAGAGAGAACATGCAAACGCACAGAGGTGGCAGGAGGTTGCCAGGAGGCAACAGTGTTACCCACTGCACACTGTGATGCCTGCAAACCATCCCCTAAGCAATATTTTTTAAGACAGACAAAACCTTTTGTGAAAAATGCATAGCAACATGGCTTGGTCGTCCAACATCTAAACTCAGAGGAACAGTGTCCAGCAACATAACTGAGTAAAGGAGCAAGACTGGGTTAAAGATGCACTTTTTTTTTTAAAATTTGCATCATTTAAAATGATTGTTTTCTTCATTTTTTGATTGCCACAACTTCCAGAACAATTTAATAAAAACAAAGATGACATACACTGATTGTCTAGGATTAGAGTTAGGGTTTGGGTGATCACCGATGATGACTCAGACCTTAGAGCAGGGGTGTTGAACTCCAGGCCTCGAGGGTCGGTGTCCTGCAGGTTTTAGATCTCACCCTGGGTCAACACAACTGAATCAAATGATTAGTTCATTACCAGGCTTCTGGAGAACTTCAAGACATGTTGAGGAGGTCATTTACCTATTTAAATCAGCTGCGTTGGATCAAGGACACATCTAAAACTCCTGACCCTCGAGGCCTGGAGTTCGACATCTGTGCCTTAGAGGGTTAAGCAGCCTTAGTCACACATTTAGCTAGTAGAAATGTAGAAGTAGTCGAGTAGCACAATATTAGTGCTTTTAGAACTTACTGACCTAATGCATCTGTCTACTCAGTATGAAAGCCAAACCAAAGCAGAAACTAAAGCAATGATCTAAAAGCTTTTTTAAATTGCGCCATAGAATTAAGAGCAGCTGTAGAGATGGGTGATAACTATCTTTGGGTTTGCCACTATGGGACATGTTTACAGGCCATTTGGTCCATTGTTATTGTAAAAACGGCCATTAGAGCTACTTTAATCTTTGGAATTAGCACTGTATAATTGGCATTTGCATCTTGTTTAAGTCATTTGTGGTGCGGTGGCATATCTGTTTGGCTGCCAAATTCCTTTTGATCATCGCCACCTGAGATGCGTTTTGCTTTCTTTGCAGCAGGAACATATTCATAATCCAAGAACCCTCTGTGGAACTGCTATTTCTCAGTGTGCTTGACATTATTGTTGTGTGTGACATTATCTTGTTGTGTACCATTAAGCTCTCATAGGTTGATTCGTCAACACATTGTAATGTGCCAAGTTTAAAAGCATGAAGCCTGGGAGGACATGCACGAGAATAATAAAAGGGCCGAGGGGGACGTTAAGTCACCCATCTATTAATTGCACTGACTGTTGTGTGCAGCTTGACATTATGGAAGCGAGAGCTGGTACACAGCCAGACGACAACAACCAAAGTGAAGAGAGCGCATTAGCTTTAAAAGAAAAATGCATTAGATAACGTTCACTATAATACTGAGAGAGCAGTCGGCACTTGAAATTCATCTTATGACTTGTGACAGCTGTACTGCATCACCCAGGAGAAATCAAAGGTTGCTATCTAAACTCTTTTATTAGCTTTTGATAGTAGCAAACCAGACTACAGGAGTTACACAGAAGCCTCTCTGTCAACGTGACGCCCTTATGAGATATTCATGCTGAATTGAATCTATTATTCACTATTTACATAATTGATCGGATTGTCTGCAGGCTGTATTAATAGAAAGTGACAGTTCTTAAAATGAGAGGTTTCACAGGGTCCAGGAAGATGAGCAGCTGAATTGCGACTTATTTAAGAGGCACACACGCACACCCCTCCCGTGGTCTCTGAGTTGGACGCCAACAAGACCAGTCTAGAGCTCTGACGAACAAATCGAGTTAGGTAAATCACCACCTGTACCCCACCAACGAGATGATTTCAGGCTCAGAGTGAGCAAGCTCCGGCGTCATTTGTCTTCCTCCTCTTGTTTCCCCGAGATCACTGGGATTAAATGGGCTGTATTTATCATCAGTGACAATTGTAAGAGATATGGTCTACCTGTCACAGTGGGAGACACTTTGATAAAGTCAAACCAAACAAATAATACACCTTCATCCTGCTTGGACTTGACAGTGAGTCGCACGTGCAGATTTACAATAGACGACAAAGAAAGTGGTTACTCAAACCACTGCTGCTTCGGACGCTCCATAAAAAATGTGATAATTTCTGCTGCATCGGTTTATCACACTCTCTCTCAGACTGTCTGGAGGTTGGGCTCCAGATTTGATTCTTTGTGCCTTTCCCAACATTTTACCTACAACAAAGTGGCACAAACTGCCACATGCACACTCTGACAGCAGCAGTGTTAGTGGAAGAGGGAGACCTTTGATGGCTAATTAGTGCGGGCAGCTGTCAGAACGGTAATGGCAGAGATTTGAAAGTTTTGATACTCTGGTCATATTTATGGTTTTGCAGCTCGCTTTGTTCTCTCGGGTATTATTGGGTTGCCGTGGACAGCCGTGGAGAGAAGGAGGCGAGGAGAGGGGAACATCAGATTTCCTCTCCTCACACTGGATGTGACCACATTAATTATAGATCTTGGGAAGCAGCAGTTACATTCGTTTGGCATATTTTTAGAAAACTAAAGGCTGATTTATTTCTTTAATCAAGACGACAGGTGTCAGCTCATTTCAGGAAAAAGATACTGAAAGCTGCTTAAAGTTGTCAGACGATGACATTTTGAGCCGGCTGAGGTGTGAAGTGTCTATTTGGGAACGCTTGCCTAAAGCTAAAGGTGGAGATGAAGGCCTTCCACACTGTGGGGTTTAAATTACTATGAATAGCACTTGTGATACAAGGTACAATTCAAAAATGTCTTCAGCAGATGTGTTTAAAGATGGACAGAAGTCTGATGACCTCTAACTCAGGCCATAAAGCCCCATTACCAGTCAATCTTCCAGTGCACTGCCCCAGACCAGAGGTCAAATGTAAATGTAATCAATTATATTTAATGAATTTTTTTTTAACTCATGTATAATATTAGTGTACTTCAATTTATTTAATGTATTTTACATCATGCTAGAAATACATGATTTCTAAAAACTTTTAATTTGCTATATTTTGAGGGCAAACATTGTAATTTGCATGAAGTGATTTATTTAGTATTTTCAGTTAATCATTGTTCTGCATATTTTAAAATTTCATATATTAATCTCTTAAATTCTTTTTTGCAATGTTATGGGTACCCAGCAGTATTTCATATTATTTTAAGTGATATTCATGTTGAACTTTAAGTCTTTAAGTCTGATGTCATTAGCCGAGTCTGGGCCCAAACTCCGCTGAAGGTCCATAAGCCAAACGATCACTGCAGCATCACTGAGAGTTAAAAACTGTCTAAATTCTTTCATCTGTAATAAAATGATCAGTGTGGTTGCTCTACCAGGTGTAACAATTAAGTTTAACATCCAGGCATCCATGAAAACAGAATTTATGAAATTTAACGGCGTTAGAAGTTAGCAGGAAGTTAGCTCACTAGTTTCCATCTAAACATGATATAGCATGTTCTGACTGAGAGATTTCTGAGACAAATTAAGACGTACAGCTCTGCTATCACTTCCAACATAAATGAAGACAGGAGAGTAAACAGCAGTGACGTTTGCAGGGTTACTGAAGTTTGGCTAGCTGGTATATAATGATGTGCTACGTGATCGCTAGCAACACAGCTATGTTAGCATAACAGAAACACAGCGAAGCTGGAGGATGAACGCTAACTTTTTTCCACTCGATAAAAGTTAACGTGAGGGTTCCCGATGGTTAGGGACAAATGCAATCGCATGTTGAGATGATGTAAATGGACCAAACTTCAGTCAGGAGAACAACTGAGATAATCCAAACACAATACGAGGTTAGTCATTAATATACTGCTGCACAGCTGTGATCACTGACTGGTTTTTAGGGGCTTGTTGAGATTAAATAGAACAAGTTACAAATCATTAAAACATATTTAAAACACAACAACCAGAGTAGTTTGGGCCCGGAAGCAGAATTCATCACGTCATCACTTAAAGACCGGATAATCAAAAACTATAACGTCCCTCATTCTGAACGACTACTTCTACCTAAATACTTGCATTTAAATTACTGTGTTGCAAAAATAGTTAAACATTTGAAAGATTAATGAGGGTTTTAAACAGAATCTATGTATGACAGTGCTGCGCAGTTGAGACCAATGTTTTGTACCCCAATTTTCTACATTACATTGATTTCTAATTAAATGTTTTCCTCCCCTGTGGGCCCCTCCCTCTGCCTTGTTGTTGGTCCCTTAAGGCAGCCCATTTGAAGAAAAAAATGTCTGGAAACAAAATTGACATTGAACAAAAATGTTCTTCAAACACGTTCTCAGTCCAATAAAAATGAGATATCCCAACAAAGAATTTTCTTCCATTGAAGATACTTTTTTTCACAAATACAGCAGAAACAACACACTCTCTTATATTTTTTTGTAAAAAGGATATTCCTACTGCTTTAGTTATCATGAACTTTGTGAAGAACTATCATCAAAAGCAGTGCAAGTTAATCTTCTTATAGCTTCTTAATTCTTTTTTCTATACCAGTTTTCTCCTTTTTATTATGCAGCGTCTGATCCATGTTCACAAGAATCAATGCTTTGTACATTGAAAACAAATATTTGAACTGCATTACAAAATCTATAATCTGTATATTTATATACCTTGTTGCTATGAAGTAACAGTGTTAACTACTGCACCACTGCTTTACTCCGATATTTGGTGCTTTTGGCTACTGCCAGGTTGTTCATGGATACAGAAGTGATGACTTGTGGACAAGAGGGCGATGTTGTCAGTTTCAAGCTAACGCAAGCAACTGTTAATCAAACTCTTAATCAAAAAGCTATTTTAAATTATTCTAATTCACCTCAGCAGGTAGCACCGTCATGTTTGTTTTTCCACGCAAAAGTTGTAGCTGTAGATTATCATTATTATTATTAGTTTTTCTTGGTTGAGTTTTAGTCTGGTTTGTTTTTTCTATGCTTTCTTGTCTATGTAAGTTCCCCTTGTGTCTCTCTCCTTTGTGTCCCTCTCCCTCTCTCGCTCCCTCTGTCTCTTGTGTCAAGCTTGTGTGTCCCAGTTCATGTAGCTCCATTTTTCCTCTTTTATTTTGAAAGTCTTGTTTCTATGTTCATTGTGCTTAGTTTTACTTTTCTCTGTGGCTTCATGATTTTTTGTATCAGCTGTGTTTCCGCAGGTGTATTAACTTCCCTTATTACCCTTCTATGTATTTAAGTCCTCTGTCTTCCTCTGTTCCGTGTCGGTCTGTCTGCTTATCTCGTGTCATGTCACAGTAAGTTTCAGGATTGTTTTCACGCATCTGTTCAGGTTCATGTTCCGAGTCATAGTTTTCACAGGTGCCGAGTCAGGTACACGTCACGGTCATGTCAATGTTTTCATGTTGAGTTTAGTTTATCCCAGTTCAAGTTTTAGTATTGTTGTGTCCTTGTTTCATCTCACCTTGTTTTTATGTTTTGGATTCCAGCTAGTAAATGGCTCGCTTTTGGTTAAAACTTCAGTTCATCTGTCTAGTGTCTGGTTTTGGGTCCGTTTCACAAACACACCGGCATACCCCACCGTGACAGAACATTCTATAATAAACCACCAAGTGCCAGTAAAATATGAAATGGTGCACCACAAACCAGAAACTGAGAATGTTTGTCTTCAAAGTAAAAGTTGTCTCACTGGCGAAACCAGCATCTGTCATAAGGCAAACTTTTAGCATGAAGGTGAACATTCTCACTTTAATACTTAATTGTATGAATTGTATTCATAGTTTATATAGTAAGGTAAAGACCCTACTTGTTTGCATCTACAAAACTATCTATGGGTGACCGCATAAATAACAACCCAAGCAATCACAGGAGCCAATGCCTCTTTGCAACCAAATGCATCTCCTGATTATCAGCAACCCGGAGCCAGGTAATATGTATTTTTCACTAGGAACTGATGGTTACCTGTAGGTGACTTACTGGTCTCCAGGTCAGTGTGACTTAGACCTAACAAAATCACAGTATGACTATTTGATTAATAACTGTCAGGTGATTTGGGGATTTAGGATAGAAATGCATTAAATTAACCTGTTACGGAAATATATGTGATCACAGCAAGATTTTACTTGTGAGGATCACAATGTTTGACTTTGAACCCTGCATGGCAAAGATCTTTTAAAAACTTGCAATTGCCCTCTATGATAGGGTTGGGCTTTCTTTTTTATGTGCCACTGTCTCAACATATTGGATTAGTGTTATTTATAAGTTAGAATCTTTTGGGTCATCTCAAGATATTTTAGTAATTTAGGTTAGTATCATAGTGCATGCATGTATTTGATGTATACTATCTGATATTTGAGCTGTGGCTTTTAAAAGTAAGTATTTTGTTATATGTAGTATTGTGTCTGAATCTAATTGATACTGATACAGACACAAGTCTATGCTTGCTATCATTTGTAGCTATTGCACACATGTTTAAATTTGATGAGAGTGCTGTACTGATAGACCAAATGGGCAAATAAAAATGTAGATTTAATAATGGTCCTGGATATTTGCATTTACTGGAAAGTCATATTTCACAATTTCAATCTGGCCGTTAAAGGTCAAAAAGCAAAAATATGGCAGCATGCTTTGGTTAAAAATGGACAAAATTTAAAAAAAAAACAACAATAGCATAATTCCATATTATCCAAGTTATCCAAGTTAACTTTTATAGCTGACATCAGTGAGTGCTGGAGGAATCCTAACACATTATACGACTGCTTATAGTGCCCAAAATGCCTATTTACCACTACGTAAAACGAACTTTACACTACGTAGTTATACATTATACAAACAAGCACTGAGTGTGTTTACGCTTAGACACTTCCCAGTTATTTCTTTCTATTCATAATGTATCCAGCTGTGTAACTAATGGAGGAGAAAGCAACTTACCTGTTTTTTGTGCGGATGCGTTTTATGAGGCGCTGCTGAGGGACTCTCCCATTCTCACATGGCACTTCAAAAGATGAGGCCATTAGAACTTGGCAGAGAACATGATACATCCTTACCCTAATTTGTTTAGTCCAGGGATTAAATTAACTCATCTAAGAGCTCATTTGCAAAGGAGAAGATTAAGTCCTACCCTCTCTCTGGTGTTTTCTAGTGTCACCTTGGGTGGAATTTCCTCTAAATGTGGTGCAAAATGATCAATACCATGAGTAGTGTAAAATGGCAGGTGACATCTTCTGAAGGGGAGAAGTGATAATGGATCCCACACCGCGTCTCATACCAGAGGGCTTGTCAGTAGCTTCTTCCTCGGATCCCTCCTGCGGTCTGCACGAGGTGTATCATATCAGATGATTGTTTTCAATGTGACTTTGATTGATATCAGATCCACGGTGTTGTCTAGTTCACTGACCAGAAGCTGGCTCTTACGGGGTATCACTTACCTGCGAGTCACCACATTACCGTCCCTACAACTCCACTTTGATGCAGGTAATGGCACCACAATATCTCTCATCTGCTCCGTCTGCCCATCCAGAATGTGTCATGTTCTGTAGATCAAAGGAAGTGAAGTAGTCACTCAATTTTGACAGATCAATACACCCCTCAGGAATGTGTCCTGCAGCATGACAGCTCAAGTATCAGCTGTTTCTCGCCATCATTCTTCTTTCATTTTCTCTTCCATTTCCTGTCCTTTTTTTAGTCACAAATGGTAGAAGCTGGCTCTACTGAGGTTTGACTTGCTTCAGTGACAGTAAAAAACTGGGGTGAAGCATATGAGGGGTGACTGCAATGTTACAGGGGAAAAAAAATCAAAAACCATATCTTACTTTGGCTTATCTCCACTTCAAGACCATTTTTTATACCTCTGCACCATTTTCAGCATGGCTGCCATTTATTCGAGGAAGAATTCCCATTATAGCCATGTGTTCTTGTACTTCTATTATGGAGAACAAGTACACGGGTATTTCATCTTGTGTGCCAAAACATTCCTTCAACTTGATGTTTTTATTTTTTGGAAGTGGACAAAGTTAAAGGGAGGAAAATCTGGCAAAGGGAACTAATGGCAGGTGAGAAATGCAGTGATATGGGCAAAAAAAGGATCTATGCCAGCACACAATGGCACGCTAGAAGGCATCACAATTCTGATCATTTCTGCTGAATGTTCTCCCCAGACACTTATAGTGTGTGTGACAATCTCACCCTGAGGGACAGATTCACAGTACAAAATGTCAAGAAAAAAGAATGTGAATCCTCCTGGTCCCGCTTTTCACCTGAAATGGCAATTTAAGCTCAGAAACTGTGGATCCTTTTACTAAAGTGCTTGGTCGTACACAGAGACCAGGCTCTCGTTAGTGACAATGACTGTTCACAAAAACAAATACAGATGAAACTGATGTTTGCTCTTTACACAAAACTGAAGTCTGTGGTGAGAACACAGAGAACATGGTGCAAGTGGTCAGAATGCAATGTACAGGGAGCAATCCTATTCAGATCAGTTCAGTTCAATTTATTTATATAGCACCAAATCACAATAACAGTTGCCTCAAGGCGCTTTATATTGTAAGGTAAAGATCCTACAATAATACAGAGAAAATCCCCAAATCAGATGACCCCCTATGAGCAAGCAGTTGGTGACAGTGGGAAAGAAAAACTCCTTTTAACAGGAAGCAACCTCCTACAGAAGAGAGGAAGGAGAGAGCCACAGATTAACAATAACTAATGATTAAATGCAAAGTTGTGTAAGAAGCAGAAACAGTGCATCATGGGAACACCCCAGCAGCCTAGAGATCAGGATCAGCTGTCAATCCAAACTATAAGTATTATCAGAAAGGAAAGTTTTAAACCTAATCTTAAAAGAAGACAGGGTGTCTGTCCCCCAAAATCAAACTGTGAGCTGGTTCTGCAGAAGATGGACCTGAAAGCTGAAGCCTCTACTTTTAAATATAATAGGAATCAAAACTAAGCCAGCAGTCTGAGTTTAAATGTAATTATGGATTTAACAAGAATTTACAGGGTCAAAATGACCCAGCGTTCTAGAGGCCATGGTAATGCCATCCAGATTAAGTATCTGATTAGACATCATGTTTCTAACATTTTACGGCCAAGTACAATAACTTTAGTTTTATCTGAATTTGGAAGCAGGAAAATAAGAGGTCATCCAGGTCTTTAAGACATCCGTGCAACTTTACTACATTACGTCATCTGGCTTCATGGATAGATAAACCTGGGAATAGGAGCCATTCTGAAAGAAGTCTGAACATCTCCAAGATTATTTTGATTATCTTGAAGTGGTGATTGTCCAAATTTGTATCAGGTAACATTTTAGATTTTTATAGAGTTGTTGTATCTACCCATATGGAAAAGATACATATAAATCTTATAAAGTTTGTATCTGTCTTGTGTGAAACTTGTATGAAAAGCATACAAGAGTGAAAACAGATATAAGATCCCTTGAAAAATTATATAAATGAAACTTGTATGTTTTGGATACTTACTAAAACAATATATGAAAGTGGCCACTTTCATGAGTAAATCATATAAGCCTTATATGATTCACTATATGAAGTAGGCCACATCTGATGCAAGTCTTTTATAAGTATTTTCTATTTCTTTTCCATATGGGTAAAGGGAAAGGCAACGGGTATCGACTACAATGATCAACAAACCATAACAATTTAGATGTTTGAAGGAAGTTCCACTTCCTCAGTTTGAAGAGTCAGATCATTATTTGACATTTCATAGCCACAGCTACTTTTTGTCAGAAATAAGAAAATAGAAACTGTAAAAGCAGTTTTAAATAGGTTTGACAACAGAAACTAGAAATTTCAGAATGAATTAAATTAGACAAAAGAAAATGCTAACACGTTTATATTACGTTAATGACGAAAGATGAGATGATCACTAAATTCCTAAATGATAATTTACAGTACAAAAGCTTGACATGCTTTAGATTCTTAAACGTAGTGTCACAAGGGAGGGATCTGACAAGTCTTGAAGTGATTCTACACCACTGCATCACTACAAGCAGAATTAGAAATGAAACATCTCAAAGTCTCCCTCTCTCAATAAATAGATAGATAGAGAGATAGATAGAAAGTTGAATATTTACTTTTACAAAGGGTATACCGCGCCAGAATTAAATTAAAGAATTGAATGTGAAATAACTGCAAGAAAGGTTTTATCAGAAAAATTTTAACAAACTGAGTTAGATCATGCCTGACCACCTGCAAGGAGAGATGCATCTACTGAGGATGATGATTGCAGCCAGACACAATGCAGTCACACAAACAAAGGCTCACTGACAAAATTCATAGAGAGATGCAGATGTGAAAACTGTTCTACGCACCATCCTCTATACCAGTATCACTATAACCAAGGAGTTCATATATACCACTGGCACAGTAATCCTAGAAGCACTTGCGTATAAAATAGAGGATGGATGTAGTGAAAGCCCCCTGTGGAGAAAAAGGCTGGAATCCAAAATCAGAGAACCTAGAAGGATGCTAGTCAGCTAACAGAGGTATTTAATGGCAAAAGAGATATACCAGTAAAACAGAGGCCCAGAGAATAAACTGTCTCCAAATATCCAACCAGGGTGTTCTCAGCTCCAAGAAAAAAAATACAAGGGTAGACCCACTCAGAGCAGAGATGGAGCAATACTGGAAGAGCATCTGGGAAGAAAAAGATGTCACACAACACCAACATCAAGTGGCTGGTTGACCTAACAGTAGACCACATCAACCTCCCAAAACAAGAAACAGTCCAGATCACAAAGACAGAGATTGTACAGTGAGAATGAAGAGCATCAGGCCCTGACGTAATCTATACCTACTGCCTGAAGAAGCTAAAAACACTCCATGATCGCCTGGCAGCACAAATAAGGGGGTTGACTGGCTAACACAAGACAGGAGAAATCTTTATCATGAAAAATCCCCACAAAGGTATAACACCACTGATCTAAGCAATCAAGCTGAGTCGGTTCATGAGTCAACACATGAGCACAGCTAAGACTGGAAACAACACCAAAGGGTCAAACCATGTCCTGGTTGATAAAACAGTACATTGGGACTCTAAAACCAGTCCGTCCAACCTGAGCATCTACTGGATTAACTATTGAAAGCCTGTGACTTATTGCCCCACATATGGATACTGGAATGCTTGGCACTGCACAAGGTCAAGAACTGTGGGCTAATAACATTTATCAGGAACTTTGGAAAACAAAACTGGAGGTCAACTTAAAGGCAACCCAACAAGTCGCCATCAAGCCAGTCTCAAGCCAGCTCATGACTAAGAGCAGATATAGATTCTGGAGTGGAGTCACCATCAGCCACCTCCTGTCCATGGATGGCATCAACCTGTATGCAAGAGGTGAATGACTCACTGTTCCACCTCACCAGGACATAGATGCCACTGACATGAAAACTCACAATCCACAGAGGCTTCCACCCAAAGTCCAGCACCCTGCACCTGTACCAGGAACAGATAGAAGTAGAGTGATGATTAATGAGTGTCAGAGACAAAACTCAAGAGGAAACATGGAAAATGCCCCTCTAATATAAGCTGCTCCAAGAGAAAAGGCAGCTGAAGACAGCGTGCAAGGACAGAAGGAGGAACTGTCATGGAAAGCCATGACAACCAGGGAACATCTGTGCCACATATGGATTACAAGTCCCAAGCTCCCAACGGGAGACACCGCCAAAGGTGGTTGAGAATGAGCGGGCTAGGGTCCTGTTGGACTTCAGGATCCAGAGAGACAACCAGCTGCCGGCCAAGCAACTAGACATAGTTGTCGTTAACAAGAAGCAGAAGACTGCAGTTGTGATAGATGTGGCAATCCTGGCAGACAGTTACAATATAGAGAAGTATCAGGGGTTAAAAGGTACAACATGATCAGACGTGGAAGGTCAAGTTCAAAGTGGTAATATGTGTGTCTGTGTGTTTGAGAAACACTTTGTCAGCCAGGAAGAAGTGCAGCAAGATGCAGGCAGTCAGCACAGACAAACGCGGGGCAGCACAAAATCATTAAATCACGAAATGTGATATATATATATATATATATATATATATATATATATATATATATATATATATATATATATATATATATATATATATATATATATATATATATATATATATATATATATATATATATATATATATTCTGTCTGCTCATGTGTTCTTGTGTTGTCATAAGACCTCCATGTCCCCACATTGCATCAGTCTTACTGAAGACAAGCATGCGTAAGCAGCAAATCAGCCATAGTATTCAGCTATCAGGCAATAAGAAAACGAGCATGCTGACCAAGCTGATATTATTACTAACCCTATTCAGGTTCTTCTCACAAATATAAAAATGGGCATTTTCTCAGGTAACTCAAATGCATGTACAAATGAACAGCTGTGGTCAACAAAAACATGCTGTGATTCTTATCACCAGAAAATCCATGCAATTTGTGTAGGGGTAGCTTTTTTTTTTCTGTCAGCTCAATTTGCTGGATTTCCATAACCCCCCACCCCTGCTGTTCCACAGCCTCCGCTCACACCGGCCAGCAGGAAATAGGCATTCGATGCTTTTCTAGATGACTTCCTGAAAGAAATGAATCTCTCACAGAAAATGAGAACAATGAATAATGAAACGCTGGATGGGATGTGCCTGACCCATGCTATTCATACAACCTGTGCCATCTCTCAGAGCCAACTATGAAATTGAAGGTTGTGATCACAGGGCTGGAAAGAGCCACGGGTAGGACCATTAGAATGGAGGGAAACAAATAGGTTTTCTTGGATGCACATATAATCATTTGATTTAGGCTACATGTAGACCAGAGCGCCTCAGTCAGGATAAATGTCATGTTTTGAAACTCTCAAACAGATTACATTTTTCTTGCTTCATTCATAACATCCCACGTGTCTTCTGGGAATAGCTGTGTTTTCAATCGCAGCTTTTTTGACAACTTTTCGAGGCTGTGTCAAACTGAAAATGTGCGATCTAAAACTTTCTGTACACTGCACTGTACAGTTTATGCCTTGAGTATAATTGGATGCAAAGTTCCTCAGGGAAGAATACAGTGAGAACAGAACAGACCATTTTCAGTCTGTGCAGCCACTTTACAGGAAGAAAAGTGTTTTAATGGCATTGTAACCCCACAGAGAAAATAATCCACCAATAAGAGAAAATACAGCCGTGCAGTGCCGCAAGAATGTCAGGCCCAGGAGGTATTTCAGGTTTTGAAAGCCTGCTTCTCTGCCTCACATTAGCCTCAGCAGGACAGCTAAGAAAAGACGAAAAAAAAAAAATTGCTTGCGCCCTTTTAAAAAAAGAGAGAGAGAGCGAGAGACAGAGACCGACCACAGCCCTCGAGCTACAGCTGCAATCCTGACATGAAGGAGTCAGCTTGAGCACTAACAAATCTTTCTAATCCCTTTCAACATAGAGCAGCATTTGCCAGACCCCTGCTCCTCCAGGGTCTTAGAGAGAGAGTGTGTGTGTGTGTGGGTGTGTGTGTTCATAGTCCTGTCAGTTAGGGTAAGTTAGGATGAGCGAAGGACTTTTGAGAGTCACTAGTAGGAGAGACGAAGCACCGTGGCCACTCAGTATGAAACTCCACACTATGCTGTAGAGCTATCATTTACCCTATGGGGGCCTGGGTGGCTTACTGCCTGTGTGTTACCAAAAGCTGTGAATCGCAAGATCAAGTAATTACTGAACACTGTGGAGGCTCCTGAGTGTGTATTTTTTATGTCACACATTTTGGTTGAAGTGAATGACTTTGGTGATCATTTGGCTGTATATAATTGCATCGAGCGCAGTGACAGGGGTCCCTATCTGACACCCGGCGAGGAGCGCTGCGTCTCAGGTCACCGGGCTCTGTTTACGAATCATTGATTTTGCTGTACTACAGCGAAAGACACAAGGCAGAGCCTCACCTCACCACGGATGCTCCTAGTGAGGCGCCAGCAAATAGAGAAAGCGGTGAAGGGTGTGGAGGTGGGGACACGGTGAAGTGTCGTAGCGGTCCGATTATGTTTTTGTTATAAGCGACTGTTGCCAGGCCAGTCGCAGGGACCCTTCAGCACTGGCTAATTCTACCACAGTCGTCGATTCCAGTGTAATCCACCGCGTCATTTTCATCTTGGAAATGCTGGAATGGGTAATCAGATGATTGATTGAAGAGAAATGCTTTACTGACAGAATACTGACACGGACACAGCTGGCTGCCTGTCAGGGGGGATGGCTGAATGATATATGAGTATCCACACTCAAAACAAAGCAAAAAAAAAAAAAAAAAAAAAAAAAAAACGCCCACATTTGCAAGGTGATATCGTAACCCTCAGTAGAATCTGTGTTCACTCATTATCGGAGGACGTGAAGCATATCCGAAGACCTTTTTGCCTCTCGACTGTTGATTACATTTGTGATTTGTGGTTTTTTTTTCCCTTTGCGCTCTGCCTCAAAATCCTTAGCAGTGAAGCCATAGCATAAGACATCTGCTTTCAACACTTCCTTATTAAAAATGATTATATGCATATCAAACTCGAGCTACTTACCATGACACGTTCAGTGATAAAAATCAGCAAAGAATTTAATTTCACTTTGCCAGAGAACGAGCCACCTGCACATCAAATCACTGTCTACTTTGTCCCCAGTTTTAATGAATGCTGTGACTACTGTGCAGCAGGGTGATATTGAAATGCAAGTATACTCCCACACATACAGTCTCATGGCTCATTTTAGGTACAGACACTGATCATTAGAGGGAGAAAACATAATAGAGGTACACTCCATCCAAAGGCTCACCACTGCAGAAAGGTGCTGGGGAATGATAATTATAGTAATAGATATTGTGCTATAAATAAAGTTTGAAATGCTAAAAATATTATGCAGCCTTGCTATCGGTGTAATAAAACAGAAGTATGCACTATAACTCCAAAGCTGCACAGTGTATGCTTTGGAAGTGTAGCTTTTAATGCATTCTATTGGATTCTATTGTTCACACATGGAAATCAAATGCATAAGAATAAGATAATTTATGTGGAAGAAAGAAATTGCTAAGACAGAGCTGCTGTGTTCTGATTGATGCCGAGGAAAAGTGGTATCGATTGACGAGAGTCTCTTTATCATGTTTATTGATTGTGTTTTGGTGTGCTCTGGATTAAAGCCACATGTCCACGCTCTCATTTTCAGATAAGAAGGGCACGGGAAAAAAATTGCTGCTTCAGGTAATGAAATATGAGGATCTATTGAATTGGAAAAATAAATGCTTTCGAAAATATTGCTCTACAAAGCTAAATTGACAGGGCTCTGCAACCATCATTATTTATTGTGAGGGAGCGAGCTGGGGAGGATGACATACTGTAGTTCAGTGCCGTTCAGCATTTTTCCTGCAACAAGACACCGCGCAACGGCTAGACCGTCTCCACATAAAAGGCTGGGCTAAGAGAAAAAGTGCACGGGGCAATATGCGTAAAGAAAGCAGGATCAATAACCAATCTGTGGAGCAGAGAGGGTCAGGTGGAGCATGGGGAGGTTATCATATACTGGACTTCAACACGCGTAATGGAGGAGTCCTCGGTGTTTTGGACCGCTCTAAGATACAGTGTCGCTCACAGGAGCATCTGTGGATAGTAAACAGAGTGGAAAATGCTTTTGCGTGGCATGCAGTGGCAAATCCACTCAGAATTCCATTACACCATTTTCAGATGCCACAATAAAGACCATTGACACAGTTATCATAATGATTTTTTTTATGTAAATAACATAGTTGTTATACCCGGTTTTGTGGATGTGTCTCAAGCTTTTTTGCCTTTTGGAGACCAAAATATGGCCTGGTGTGTGCCTAATTGTCCCAGTAGTCTTTGCTGAGGATTTTGAGGCATTTGAAAGTTCCTCTTTTCTTCTTACCTGGTAGTTTTAACATAATATTCATCCAGTATATCTTTTCTTTGTACATATCCAAACAATTTCAGCCTTGTCTCTTTAACTTTGCACCTGTGCTGCTGCTCTGATGTACTTTTTTACGATCTTGTCCATCTTGGTCGTCACTCCTGAGCAAAATCAGCCTCCAGCGCACCCTCCTGTGTTTTTGTTAGAACAACCATCTCCAAACCAAGTCTCACTCTAAACCATCCCTTTGACTTTTGCTGCTTTCGTTCAGTCACAAATCACCCTGACACTCATCTCCACCCTCTCCACAGCTCCCTGCCTGCTCTCCCTCTTGCGCACTGCCTGTTGATTTGGATGGTTAACCTCAGGTATCTAAACTCATCTATCATCACTACCTTGCTTCTTGCTTCTATTGACATTCATTCCTCTTCTCTCCAGTACATATCTCCACCTCTCCAGGCTCCCTTCCACCTGCTCCCTAATATCACTACAGGTCAGTGTAATCTGTGAATTAGGATAGGCTAAAGTTTACCACACACACACAACAAAATCTGCATAATATACGCAAAACTACGATTATGCAATAATACTATTAGTAGTACTGTTCTGTATATATATATATATATATATATATATATATATATATATATATATATATATATATATATATATATATGTTCCACATAACGTTTGCATCCAAAAACTTCCAGATTCATGTCATTTTTTCGCAGCACGCTCGGAGTGCAAAGGCAGTAATGGATACAAGAACTGAGGACACTGCTCGATCACATGATAGCAACTTGTAAATCACAAGATAGGTCCTAAAGAATGCAATGTCCTGTCATCCTTTTTGACTAATGACGATTATAAACATCATTAAATAGAACTTGAAACTAGTGACAACCAATTAGAAAACAGTTTACTGTGGTCACAGGACAAGTAAATCTGACTTCTTTTCAGCTGCTGGTAGAAAAAATACAGGGATAAAGCATTTCTGCTATTCCATGACTCTTCCTGGAAGCTATATTCATCTTTTATAGGTAGTTTACAATGCTGGGTGTGATGGATTACTTTCTAACTTTGTTACTTTGTAACACTTTACTGTAATGCAGTAATGTAACACTTTACTAAATTTATTAAATATGGTTACGATACTGTTGTTCCTTATGTTACAGAGGTTCTTCAGTTATCTGCACTAAAGCAGACAGAAAGAAAGAAAATCATCCTCTTTCTTTCCTTTCTGCACACTCGGACTTCAATCAGCTTATTTCAGTTTGTGTGCAGGAGAAAGAAAATGGTGGCTGTGAGTTGTGGACATTTATTGCACACAAGGATAAGAGCATGATGATAAAGTGGAAACTGCGTCCAAGACAGAAACAACAGCATTTTAATGCTAACACAACTCTGGCTCTTTGCAAGCATCTGCAAAGGCAGCATGCTACTGCATTCAGACCTGAGCATGTGTGTTCGGTCTCCATTTCCGGAAATGTAAAATAAAGATTATTTTTTGAGCTTGACCACTCTGAGTTCAGTCTTTCTCTTTCGCCAAAAGAATTCAAAAGAACGGGATTTAACACACGCAAAGCTACAGAGTAACATTTCAGTGAGATATATGAACTTGTTTTTAGACAGTGCATCTTGGATCTGGAGAATTTTCACTTCCATTGGCAAATCTTTTTATATTTTTTTATATTTTTATTTTCAAGCAAAAATATCTTGTATTAAGTGAAAAAAATTTGCCAATGAAACAAGTTACTCTGTTATATGTAGCTGATTGTGTCTTATTTTAAGTGTGATGAGATATTTTTGACTGGAACAAATATACTTGGTAAGATTGAGTTTTTGCAGTGTAGCCAAGAACCCAGCAGCCAGACCCTGAGCAGTCAGACTTGACTAAGGATGTGTGTTGGTGTGTGGGACTGTAGCTTAAGGTTTATATTGTTAACTAGTAATTATGAGACAAGCTGTTTCAGGTCACTTTATGGAGTAACAACAAAGTAATATAACGAGTAGTGCAACGAATTACTTTCTCCAACAAGTAATTAAGTACTGTACTGCATTGCTTTCAAGAAAAGGAACGAGAAATGTGTAATACGTTACTTATCTTGGGCAACAACCTCAACCCTACTAGTTTGTTTTTTGTAGGCCAAGTAAAATCCTCTGACTCTTTGCTGTGCAGCTTCCAAACAGTATTTGGAGTGTGGAGGGGAGCACTGTCTTGCATGAAGTGCCATTGCCATTTTTAGGCAGGTGATATGTGTCAGGGTAACATTCAGGACCCACAGTTTTCCAGGAGAATACTTCACTGAAGTGAAATGCTTATTATTATTCACCTTACCCGTCAGTGGTTTTAATGTTCTGATCCATGCATATCAAACTACAGCTCTCTCATTTCCTTTTGTGTAGTGATGTTATCCACAAGTAAGTTTTTTATTATATAAAAATACATTGTGATGTAAATTCCAGAGTGAGAATATGGTATTTTTTCATAAATGCACTTTTATGAAACTGTTCCATCACATTTTATTTATAATATTATCTCCGTCTGCAGGTTTTGCTACTGCTTGTGGATTATTTAGCACAAATTGTCACTTGCAATTGTATGGGAGCTTCATAAAGAGCTAAGAAAAAATGCACTGGTTCCACTTGTTTAGGCTATTTGCCAGATAGAAGCTATGGGGTTAGAGGCAGGCTAGTTGTCTCTAAGAACTAAATCTAAAAATACACTCCATAATATTTGTTTTTACTTGCCATCTTTTACCAGGTGTGTTCCTATGATTTGTATCATTGTTATTATCAATGCAAGCAATATCAGCAGCTGAGCTTACTTGCTGGAAGTATTACCACAAATTCTCTTTATGTATAATGAATGCAGATGTTTCTCATGGTTCTCTCACTTGTGCACAGAAAAAGTGACAGCACAGACTTATAGTGTACTGAATTATACAGGTATGTGCTGTTAGTGAAAACGCAATATTGTAAAATGGAGGAAATAGTAAGATTGTGCAATATTTAAATTAACAACAGACCTAGAACTGACTGGTCTGTTGCCTTTTGGAAAAGGGTGGTTGAAAACATGTATGCATTAGCAAGTAAATGAAAAGCTGAAATTAGTCATGCAAAGGTGAATACTGTCATATTTGTGAGTGATTCACATTAATCGAGTCTCTGGTGTGGTTATGAGAAACCAGGCTTGCCAACTAGATTTACTCTGGCCTGACAGAGTATTTCTACTGGATCTGATCAGTGAGTCACCTATCCACACTTTAATTACCTGTTTGGTCAGAAAAAAAACATCCCACACTGTGTAACTGCACATTAGATCTAAATGAGTTGGATATTTTAAGAAGGTAGAGAAGAATAAATGTGAAAGGATCATTAGGAGATTATAAACTGAGTTCATCATCTTCAAACCAGCACTCCTGAGGCACTGATCTTTCCCTTTCATAACTGGAAGAAGAAGAAAAAAACAATAAAGATTGGATGGAACTAAGAGGGTGTTGGTGACAGGATGTCACAGTTAAATGGTGCCATATGTGTGTATGAGAAAAAACTGTCTGAATTTAGACACAGCACACAAAATTACTTGATCTCAGCAACATCGCGACAGCACTACTTCACCTCTGAGCTGTTGCATAAGAATTAATTTATAGGAAAACCTCAAAAATACCTCATTGAAAAAGTTCTTAAAGACACTTAGCTCTGATGCTTTCTTATATTTACTGGCTGATTGGTATAATTACAGTTTACCCAATGTTTTCATTCACTGAACTCCCTAAAAGGAGACAAAATTCAGTGAACATGAAGAGCTAAGGTATGGTTCTGCTCCAGCTTGTCAGGAACCCCTCACTGAGTCCAGCTGTCTTTATGGTTCTGGCTTAGCAAAACTCTCAGCAGGCCAGCTCCTAAAACAGGAGAGAATCTCAGCAGGAACCATATGAGGAGCATACAGTATCAGTCGCTGATTTACTAGCTGCATGAAGAGTATCTCAACTGAACTTTAGCTTGGAATTCTTTGGTTTTCCTAAGTGTAGTAATTATAAAATTAAATATATACTATACATTTAGTATGCCCAATAGTTTTCCTTTACCTGGCTTCACTTACACGTGCCATAACATCAGATGTCCTGCTTAACGGTTACATGAAGGTGGCTACGAAATCTATAAGTCAGAGACTAGAAAATCAGAGATCTAGTTTTCCAGCTTAGCTATGAGTGTGAGTATGTTAGCGTTGGCAGTAAATGACTAATCACACAGTAATGAAAGCAGAGGCAGCGGCAGCTTAACTACCACACTAGTCTCCCATGAGTCTTGCGTCAAACACTACAGGTTCATTTACTAAGAGCTGATGCAGCCATCCAGAAAAATCTGAGTTCAAACCTTTGTTAATGAGATCAACAAATGCTATAGGTTTTCATGGACTTGTAGTCAAGCAGCGTTAAGCCCGTTTCCAAAGACAACAGTCAACTGCAGTCACAAGATTGCAGTAATTTACAGGATGGATGCAAAAAGGCAAAAAGCTTCATAACAGAATGCTGTTTTGTAGAGAGAAGGTTTTCGCTTCGATGTTAATGATGTCTCTTTTGAAGTTTGATGTTTTCAAAGTAGAAGTGTAATATAGTGGAGGACAGTAGTATATAACATAGAAATAGTAGGTTAAACTTAAACACTTAAGTAAAGTATTAGGGTAAATGTATTAAATTGGAGTCTGACCCTGATTTGATCCAATGGTGATGGTTGTAGTTGTGGTGAGGTTGTTTTAAGATATACCTTACTCTAGTCTAGTGGCAGTGATGAGGACCTCTGGATGTCAGTGCCACCCACATTACTTCTCCTGTGGACACGCTCAAAAAGTGATCAAAAATCAGACTTGACTCACCTTTTCTTTTTTCATCTCTCTCTCTCTCTCTCTCTCTCTCTCTCTCTCGCCCTATTTCTAGGATCTTCTGCCACACCAAACCTCTGCATTTCCTAAGAATCAAATCACTTGTTACTCTATATAAACAAGAAGCTTTAAGGAGTGTAATAACTCACTCAGTTAATTAAAGCTGGTAAAAGATCAATAAAGCTCCAGGTCCCTCTTTCCTAATTTTTCCACATTAATTAAAGATACTCACTTTGAAGAGTGTTTTTTTCTTTTTCTCTTCTGTATCTGGTTAATTAGAGACTTTGAAGCAGTGAAAAGCTCCAAACTTGATGAATGAAACAACAGTAAATCAAATTAAGTTGCATGATCTTAATCAAAATGTGAGCCACTTTGCACTGATCCTGTCAGCTTAGACCTGTGAATTTGCAACATTATCCGTGAATCTGAATCTTTTTGACCAATCTGATTTCCCAGTCAGAATTTAAACGACGTGTTAGAGGTCTGGGACACGGCAACACTGCCCTGAAATTGCTCCACCGTGGCCGCGAGCACAGAAATACAAGGCAAATGGCTTTCCCTGCATCATAACCTTGACCGCAGCAGCTACTCTGCTTTGAGCTTTGGCCATTGATGCACTCGAGGGCCACTTTGTGCCAGTATTAGCCCTCCATGTCGCCCTGCCATCACAGCTCACAGAGCCCAGTGGCAAAAAATAATAAAATGAAATGTCAAATCAAAGGGAGGACAGAGAATGGTCTTTACCACAGGGCTTAGAGTTTTGAGTGAAATGGAAAAGTGGATTTACTGCTGCTATTCTCAGTATTGAGTGGATATGCTGCAAATTGAGTCAATGAAATATGGAATGAGCTAAATTTACACTCTGCGTCTGAGGAAGAGCTTCTTCCTGCAACAAGAATCTTCACTAGCTCAGTGATATATGCAGGATACTAACATAAAGAAAAAAATCTCATTGAAATAACAGGAACTTTTAGATAAATGCTTCATTTCAGTAAATAAAAGAGACGCAGCATCTATTCATGTGCCAGCATTACACTGAACATTATTTGGGTTTAAGCTTGCTAAATGTTCTAACAAATAACATAAAAGAATATAAGATTTGAAAATGCATTCAAATGTTAAGCTTTGTTGAATTTTCCACCATCATTTTTTTGTTTGTTTTTGCACAGCAATATTAGGGGTTCAATAGCAGTAATAGCCCATTCATTCTATATCTGAAAAGCAGTAAAGTTATATTAAGTTGCTTGAACATGTCCCAGAAGACACAGCGGCACCACCCGAACAATCACAAAGCCTTATTCAGGTTTTGTGAATTACTATTAAATTACTAAAAATAATGATTAATTATTTTTATTATCGATTATTATTTTTATTATTAATTAATTTTGATTAGTTTGTTTTTACATTGTTTTTATTGTTTTATATTGCTTTTTTTATTTACTGTTACTGTTTTATTTACTGACTCTGGATACTGTAGCTCCGGTGAAAACTAAGACCTCAAATCCGAAGTACCTGACTCCGTGGTATAATTCTCAAACACGTAGCCTAAAGCAGATAACTCGTAAGCTGGAGAGGAAATGGCGTGTCACCAATTTAGAAGATCATCATTTAGCCTGGAGAAATAGTTTGTTGCTTTATAAGAAAGCCCTCCGCAAAGCCAGAACATCTTACTACTCATCACTGATTGAAGAAAATAAGAACAACCCCAGGTTTCTCTTCAGCACTGCAGCCAGGCTGACAAAAAGTCAGAGCTCTGTTGAGCCAACCATCGATTTAGCGTTAACTCGTAATGACTTCATGAACTTCACAAATAAAATTTTAATCATTAGAAAAAAAATCACCCATAATCATCTAACAGATGTAATGTTAGCTACAGCTACTTTCAGTACCATTGATATTCATTTAGACTCTTTTTCTCCAATTGATCTTTCTGAGTTAGCTTCACTAATTATTTCCTCCAAACCATCAACGTGTTTTTTAGACCCCATTCCTACAAAACTGCTCAAAGAAGTCCTGCCATTAATTAATTCTTCAATCTTAAATATGATCAACCTATCTCTAATAATCGGCTGTGTACCACAGGCCTTCAAGCTGGCTGTAGTTAAACCTTTACTTAAAAAGCCATCTCTAGACTCAGCTGTCTTAGCTAATTATAGGCCAATCTCCAACCTTCCTTTCATATCAAAAATCCTTGAAAGAGTAGTTGTCAAACAGCTAACAGATCATCTGCAGAGGAATGGCTTATTTGAAGAGTTTCAGTCAGGTTTCAGAGCTCATCACAGCACAGAAACAGCTTTAGTGAAGGTTACAAATGATCTTCTTATGGCCTCTGACAGTGGACTCAACTCTGTGCTTGTCCTGCTAGGCCTCAGTGCAGCGTTCGATACTGTTGACTGTCAGTACAGTTGATACTGTCAGTGCAATTGTCACGGCGGGGCGAATTACGCACAGTAATTCGGCGTGCCCGTGTGGCGTGCTGGCTAGACCCAAACGCGGCGAAGGCTAGCGGTGGGTTGGAACAGGCACGCAGTTATTCTAGTAACGATCCGTGCACGAAGCTTGGCTTCGGAACTGGCGTTACAAATGGAGAGCGAGCGGGGCTCGGATGAGAGAAAGAATCGAGAGGAAAAAACACTCACAGTTGCTGAATCAGGCGGAGACTGACGTAGGCAAAGTTTCGGAGCTCCTGACATGAAGGGAACGATGTCTGAGCGGCGAACAGGTGAGTGGCATCTCTCTTTTAAGCCCAGCCCCGTAATCAGCTGATCAGCCGCTGACAGGGCTGACAGCAATAGACGTAGGCTGCTGGGGGATTCCCATGATGCATTGAGTTTTTCCTTTTCAGTCACCTTTTTCACTATATGTTAACAGACCTCTCTGCATTAAATCGTACTTGTTATTAATCTCTGTCTCTCTTCCACAGCATGTCTTCTATCCTGTCTTCCTTCTCTCACCCCAACTGGTCGCAGCAGATGGCCCCGCCCCTCTCCGAGCCTGGTTCTGCCGGAGGTTTCTTCCTGTTAAAAGGGAATTTTTCCTTCCCACTGTCGCCAAAGTGCTTGCTCATAGAGGGTCATATGATTGTTGGATTTTTCTCTGTATGTATTATTGTAGGGTCTACCTTACAATATAAAGCGCCTTGAGGCAACTGTTGTTGTGATTTGGCGCTGTAAAAATAAAATTGAATTGAACTGAATTGAACTGTTACATTGTTTTATATTTCCATTTCTTGTGTTGTAAAGCACTTTGTGATTTTTTTATCTGTGAAAAGTACTATATAAATACATTTTAGTTACTTACAAGGTTAAATACCCCTAATCCTAAAACTATACCAAATATAGCTGAAAATTGCTCTCTCAAGTGTTAGCAGTCAGCGTACAAAGAAATGAACAAACAAATCTTTTTCATATTTTTGTTTTTCAAAACATTGTTAAATACAGGGTTTGAGTATAGCATTAATGCCTCCTATTATGAAAGTTGTTAGTTGGTTTATTAATAATCAGTGTTTCCAGATGTTTGAAAACCAAATAATCACATCCACGTTCACAGCATGTAATAACATCATTGTTAGTAATTACAAACTCAACAGACAATCAGATCTGAATTCTACTTCACTTGCGCTTCATCCTGCACAGGTTATTTTAGGGTTCTTATTACCAAGTTAAAAAGGTTTTACCCAATGTGATTATGTGGATAAAATAATTACATTTAACAGATAAAAAGCAATATATTGAATGCATAATAAAACTTCACAAATAGCTGGTAATGATTTTGACGTACCTCAAGATTCAACATTAGGTCCTCTGCTTTTCTACGTCTGCATCTCATTGACTTACATCAAACTGCTCCACTGACTGTCAGATTCGCAGGTACTGCTAGAGATATGAATAACTTTAGCACATTTAAATGACTGATCAAAAAAGACACCACACAATAAATAAAGTTATAATTAAATTAGACTAATAGCATTAATTGTGAGTTGGTGTTTTTGTCTAGTAACACGAACGATTTGTTTTACATGATAATCATGAAGTTAAAATCAGATATTGCAGCTCCAACATTTTTACTCATCAGTCAGACAGTGTGTCAGATTTGAAGTCCTGTATAACCTACTTAGTGCAAGAAAGAAAGTCATGACAACAGAAAATGAGTTTGTAACGTCTCTCAATGACTATACAACAGAAATGAACCAGAGAGACAATCTGTCAGCCATCGATGAAATGATGACGACGGGCCCAAGAAGACAGTCTGAAAAATGTTAACTGACAAAGAAAATGATTCAGAGCACGTTAAGAGGACGGCAGGAGAGAGTGTGGGTCTGTGACTAATAGACAAGATACACAATTGTGGGTATCTGTCACCTATGCAAGAAAAAATGCTTCATTGAAGAGAGCTCATCTCTCTGAAATAATGGTACCTCAAAAAACTCCCACAAGGATGAGTGTTAAAGCGTTCCCTTTAAAGTCTTGTTCTCAAGAGCAGATGGTGGAAAACAGAGGTGTGGTATCCTCGTGACATACAGACTACTACTGTTAGCAGAAAAAAAAAAAAAACATCCAGGTAAAAACTGGTGCATTCTGCATGCTGTCTTCAGCCTTTCACCTCCAAAGGTTGGTGTGTGTCAGTCTGAAATTTTTAATCTTACGTACAAGGAGCAGTGCCTCAGGAGGTAGAGTGGGTCAGCCACTAATTGGAGGGTCATCAGTTCAATCTCCAGATCTAGCAGTTCTCATGTTAAAGTCTTTGGGCAAGATGAAGAACCAGGAGAAAAAGCATGCCACAGTATCAGTGTGTGTTTGTGTGGAAGAGAAAACCCTGTAACAACACAATAAATGGACAGTGCAGGTGAATGTGGCTTGTAGTGTAAAGTGAGCAGAGAACATCAACACAAAATGTTTGTAAGTACTGTGTTGAAATGCAACAAAGTAATCGGAGATTTTAGAAAACCTTCTAAAACAAAGTCCAGTCACAGGTCATGTTAACATTAGCTGTACCTCTTTGAAAAATATTGATTTAAATACTTTTCTCCCTACAAATGAAAGTTAAGCTACATTGTCTTATTTCATCGCATCAATATTCCTTCCTGCACATCCCTTTCTTGATTTATGAACATTTATAATATATCTTTGTAAAATGCATCTGCGGGCATTGTTGTAATATAAATGGCACTCAGAACCACTTTTTGTTTTAATAGCCTCATACACTCATATTTATCTTTTAAGCTAAAAAGGAGAAAAAATGCTCAATATAAGAAAGAAATACTTGAAATCTTGGCAGTCACTGGTAAACTCATGAATATCACTGGTTTCCAACAGCTGGTTGAGATGACTGACACGTTCATTTTATAAAGAGGGTGTGTGTGATAGCCTCAGTGATAAATGCTTTGCAGTGACCAGCACTGGATGTGAAGACAATTTATTGCATTTTGACTTTTTACAGATGTCCCATATTTTTAGGGATTGTGGTTCTAGTAGGTAGTAGATACTGTATGTAACAAGTTTGTTGCTTGGAGTCCAGTGATATATAACATTCTGTGAAAAAGAGTGAGAGAAAAAAGACACTATGAGAGACAGAGCCAGAGTTTAACAATTACTAATTATTAAATAAAACAGTGGTGCATAAACACAAAGAGAGTGAAGAAGAAATCCTTAATTAATGACACCATGAATTCTGCTCTCTACCAAGAAATCTTGAAGCAGAATTTCCGGCCATCAGTTCATGCAGTGAAACTCAAACTCAGTTGGGTTGTGGCCAATGATCTGAAACACATCAGCAGGTCCACCTCTGAATGGCTCAAAATAAAATGAAGAAACAAACAAATGAAGGTTTTTGAGTGGCCTAGTCAAATGAGCCTCAAATAGGTTATTTCCCCATCATAAATTAAATTAACACTTAAGAAATTATTTCTTTATTTACTTGGGCTGTCTTTGTCTAATACTAAGATTTGTTTGATGATATGAAACATTTAAATGTGACGAATGTGGAAAAAACCCTCAAAAACAACAAATCTCTTTGAAATAAAAAAGCTAAGAAATCAGGAGTACAGTCTATGTCACAGCCTCACACAAAAAAATGAACATAACCAGCATGTATACTGCAAGGGTCCAATTACTGCTCATTTATTACACAAAAAATAAGTGAAAATTCAGATAATAAGAAAAAAAATATAAAATAAATATCAGCATAGCACTAACTGGACAGTAGTGTACCTCAAGTACTCTTTTATGTACTCATCAACTCATATTATTTGTGGAGTATGAAATATAAATTTGCATAATTAATAATAAATTTTGATAGAAATTGTAGATTTATTTTAATTAAGACAATTTAATTTAGAGCTAAAAACAAGAACATTTGTAGAAAATTCACAGAAAGTGGTTAATAAACTAAAATGACTGACTTTACAGTAACATCATGGGCAGGACTGGATACCCACTTTGTACAGAAGGGTGGACAATTCTTTTAATCAGCCACTTATATTAAGGGAATTTAATGTAACGGGCTGTGGCAGTGGTCACCTTGGCCACCCCTCTGGATAAGATAATCATTGAGACACTGGTTTTAATGAGCAATCTACCCACTTTCACACTGCATTATAGCCATTTTGTGCAGTCAAGAAACAAAAACACCAAACAGCATCTGGTGAGATTAAGTACACTGTGTTGAAGATCCAGTACTCCCCCTTTTGAGACACATTTCCCTTCCTTTGCCCACAGAGATGTGATGCATCTTGCGTTCTTTGCCCGTGCAGCAATAATATCAACACTCCGTGGATCAAGCAGTTGTGGCAACCTCCTGAGAGTCCAGATGCTGCAGGGAGGACCTGTGTTGACCTCACACCAGACCTGGGTTCAGTGTACTGTGGGCCTGCAGTGATCATCCTAAGGCCTTTTTAGATGAGGTGTGCATAATGGGGAGGTTTCTCTCACTGAAGGATGAATCAATGTGGCATGAAGAAGAGAATTTCCACCCCATTTCCCCCCCTGATTACCCCACCACATACAGCTCCTTAATAGCTTGTTGTGTGCCATAAATCTCTTTTTACCACCCTGGCATCACAGATGTATTACTGTGTATGCCTTACATATTAAACCAAAGGTGTCATTGGAATTTGAAGCTGGTAGTTTGTTGAGACAGCAGTGTACAGTAAGGATTCAGGCAACATGTTTCATTTACTGATGCACCAGGAATCTCTCAGCCAGCATGTAGAGCTATGACATGCTTATCTTCAAACAGATCTCAGTTTTATAATGAAGCTGTCCGTATGTGGGATGGGAATGCTGCTCCCTTCAAGTCAAAGGAGGGACTGCAGGAGCATGAGCATTAATAGAAACAAGCTCTAAGGGCTCAGTGGGATCTCCTCTCATACTGATCACCTTTTCACCTCTGTCTGAACCAAATAATAGTTTCTGGAATCCCACATCGAATCCTGATTTTTCCTTTCAATGTTGTTTATATATTTTATCCATATATAATATATTTTAAAGTTAATACAACTGAGAAAAAACACTTGCATTGATCTCTATATACTGCAGGATAAAAAGAAATTCAATTTCCATTATTGTGACAAAATACTACGACACAGGGATGATATTCCAAACCTATGTGTACATGTCCTATGTTAAGTCAACCCAGTATCACAGCAAAGCGTGTAATAGACACACCGGTCCACTGTGTCCATTTCGTGCTTTGCCTCTCCAAATCGTTAAATGGGCACACATGCAGAAGTTGCATTACCAGCAGGGGGAGATAATGTATTTAAAGCCACGAAGTTGGTAGTGAACAAAAAATGTATAAAGCGCATTCCAGGGTCCTTAATCAAAGGAAAGGATTAAGCTGGAGGCTTCTCATGATTACTTAGTTGTTGGCTTAAAATAAAATATCTCCTTCTGGTGTTATTGCAGCTAAGTGCAACTGGTTAAGTTCAGAACTATACAAAAAGGCCTTTTTCAGGGAACGCAATGGGTTAAAAATTTAAAGATGTTCTGCAGCAATGAAGGTTGATCAACCCTTTACAGCTGGTGCTACTAATTCCAACAGGTGTTTTGGATTACTTTCAACCCCCTCTGTCTGCATAAAAGCAGTGTTGGAGCACACTGTGGTACCTGCAGAGAGTAGTATGTTGCTACAAAAATGTCAAGAAAAAGGCAATTAATAATGGAAGAGAGACAGCCCATCATAATAACACTTGTAGGTCTTTCCTACAGAGAAATTGCAAAGAAGGTTAAGGTGTCAGTAAGTACAGTTTGCTTCACCATCAAAAGGCACTCAGAAACTGGGGCAAACTCTGACAGGAAGAGGTCCGGCAGACCTAAACCCGCAACTGATTCAGAGGACAAGTTTCTGAGAGTTCACAGCTTGCATGATAGGAGGCTCACAGGACAACAGCCCCAAGCACAGCTTAATAGTGGTCGTAGTAAGCAAGTCTCAGTTTCAACTGTGTAGAGAAGACTTCGAGCTGCAGGTTTGACGGGACGAGTTGCAGCAAGGAAACCAATAGCTAAGACGTCAGAATAAGACAAAGAGGCTTGCCTGGGCCATGAAACACCGCCACTGAACTACTGTGGACTGGAAGAAGGTATAATGGACTGATGAATGAAAATCTGAACTCTTCAGTTCATCTCGAAGGATCTTTGTACGCCATTGAGTGGGCGAAAGGATGGTTCCACAGTGTGTGGCATCAACTGTCAAACATGGAGGAGGAAGTGTGATGGTCTGGGGTCTGTGAGTTGTTTAGAGTGAGAGGCACCTTCAACCAAAACAGCTACCACAGCATGCTACAGCACCATGCAACACCCTCTGGTATGCCCTCTAGTTGGTCAGGTGTTCATCCTACAGCAAGATAATGACCCAAAACATAAATCCAAGTAATGCCAGAACTACCTCAGGAAAAAAGAACAAAAGTAAACTGCATAATTTACAATAAAAAATTCAAAAAATTGGGATATTCTAAAACTTTTGACCGGTATATGCAAATTGATATTTAATTTCACTGTTTCAATTTGTCAGCAGGTTCAATAAACACTCCAGTTTCAAAAGATTTGAATTTTCTGGCAATTATTTCAAGGTTCAGGGTTCTCAACCATTCGTAATCAGTGGTTAGTGCTAGGAACTAAAAGAAAGAAATTAGACTGGCATATTTCATAGATGACTTTCCTGTGTGAGATGGGTAAATCACTATCAAACTGTTCAAAATTCAATAATCTCAAAAATAATATAATAATAATAATAAAAGCAATTATGAGGCAGCATAAGCAGCTTCTTACAAAGCCACGGGCGTTCACTGACTTTCTGGACAGTCTCTTGTGGATAGTCGTAGGTGCATTGCAAGCACAGATTCCATCGGGATTTGGGAATGTTAATGCTATATCTGTAATTACTGTTGGACATTTTTGTCTCCTATTAGTTCAAGGAAGATAAATGGATTCTATAACCTGCATGGTGCTTGAGCTCTGTGCTTCAATGTAAAGCCTGTAATCTCTGCATCTACACTAGAGGTTTCATATTTCCTCAAAACCCTGGTGTAATTTACATATATTTGCATGATGGACTATGATTGGCTTCAGTGTGTCACAAATCATGCTCATCACCAACTCCAGTGGAGTGTAGAGAAGCCTTGCATTTGTAGAAAAAGATTATAGACGATCCTTTTTTGTTAAAAACAAAGAGAGGAAGAAGAAGGCAAGAAGCTGAGCACGAAAGTGAAGCGTAGATGAAAAGAGTCCTTTGTGTTGAACAGATCTTTAAAGTGAAGTCAGAAACCACATATCAATTAAAACCCTGCAGTCATAAAATAAATCACAAGAGTCCATCTGTGAAAAAAATCCAACATCAGATACGGGGCCAGCAGTAATATTGCTCAAGCAATATTTTCTTTGGGACTTGGCTCGTGTGCATCTCTTCATAATCCCCCTCAGACTCATAATTTAGATGATGGCCCCAGAGGGAAATGTTTATGTGTAAGCAAGGATATGATTCAGATTGTGTTTGTACCCTAAATTAAACAGCCCTTATCTCAGTGTTGCTGCAGAGGTGCAAATGGATACAGTCAAACTAGTCATCACAGGTACGTTTGCACAATTTACTGTTAAGTGATGTCACAGTCAACCAATTACCGATGTTAGGTGGCTTTCCTGTACTTTCATGCCGTCTCGCTCGAGACAGGGAAGTGCAGAGTCTGTACTGGAACACACTGAGCGCGCACAGAACTCCAGCTACATTAATAGGCGATGGGATTTTTCTTTGCTGTCAGAACTACATATGCAAATGTGACAGCAATGTACCAACTGGTCATGAAGAGCAGAGGGAGAGCTCTACACATTAGTCATCCCCGCAGAATGAACCGCACTGACAGAACCACTAATTAATGGTTAAAAAAAGATTCAAGAGTGATTTCCATCCAGCTCTCCTCCACCTAATCAGTTTATAATAGCGATTTCGTCCTCCGGGATGATAATGTCTTCTCTCAGATGTCTGCTTGCTCTGTCATTAAGCCCTTGCAGGAGTGGAAGTAGATTCTTGTGTGTGTGTGTGTGTGTGTGTGTGTGTGTGTGTGTGTGTGTGTGTGGGTGCTCTGTACAAATAGCACTTTCAATATATTTACAAAGGTAAATAAGGCTTAAAAAAAGGAAGAGAAAAGCTAAGGATAAGCACCGTCAGCACATAAGCATAGCTTTTATCTGGCACTTATTTGACAATAAACTTAGTGCCAAACATGGATATACAGAGGACTTAGACATGGAGTTAATGTCTGCAGTCGCTTTGTGTGAAAACTACAGACCAGTATCTTTAAAGAAGAAATCACAACCGTACTACACAATTCTCCTCCTGTTTTACATCCAGTGCATGAAGTCGAGTGTGTGTGCACATAGGTGTAAGAAGTCAATCTGCAAAATGACAAAACCTTCATGTTTTCATCTTTGCTCCAGAACTCCAAAACCAAACTAAAATGGCATTTTCCTTCCCCCAAACCTTTCATTTTCTGAGTAGCCTCCAAAGAAAATTCATTTATAAACCACCAACTTGACATTGGATTTCATATAAAAGAAAGTGACACTGTGGAACGGTTGACCTGCAATTAAGACAAAAACAAACAATGGAAAGCAGCTCATTATGACTCATAACTACCTGTATTGGCCACAATATTTATGACAGTAATAGCCCCTTTTCACTACTACCTAGTCAGTTTCGGTCATTTTCCATTACAGTTGAGTACAACTATGTGTGTGGGGTCGTTATAGCAACCCTGCTGAAATCCCGTGAGGTCATTTGTATGCAACAGGAACGCAACACAACGACGGAGGATGTCGAGGTGATGTATACCTGCTGCTGTGTTAGTGGCTTTTTCTAAGACGGTGTTGTTTTTTGTGCAGCCATTTCCCTTGTTGTTGGGCTTCAGAAATGGTGGTTTGGGTTTGTGAAGGAGACGCTCTCGTGACGCCACTGACGGACCAATGGGTGGCATGAGGTTTGTTAATGTCACATTTTCAGATCGCCTCAGATCGCTTAGGACCCCAGCCAAGTGAGTACTAAAAAAGTACATAGTACCAGGTACCACCACCTAATAACACTAAAAAACTGAGTTCTACGTTTGTACATGTATTAGAATTCAGAAAATGTCTTTAATCAAGGCTTTTAGCCATGAAATATACAGGCTCCATTGCTTGCTGCTGCTCATCAGAATAAGGCAGCCACCATATTGCTCAAAGGAAGCCTAATGGAGGACGAAGTCTATACAGTATCAAATATCATAAATTTTAAGCATGTGCTTTGTCACAAATTCTAAAACTGCCTTGATAATATAGGTTATTTAGTAAAGGGTTTCATAGCAAAATGCTGATGCCCATGATAGTAACCAAAACGGTTCTGCAGTATAATCTTTAAAATTCATATTTGACTTCTCCAGCAGTGTTTTTATAAGACTGAGCAATAAAAACTGACTGTAACACGCGAGGACCATGACTCTCTTCATCTAAATGAGTTGCCTGTTCTTGTCAAAGTTTGACTTGCTCTGAGAGCCGCTCAGAGCAAGTTAACTGGCTCAAAGTCTGTTCTTATCAGCGCTGCAGAACTTTAACATCTTCTAACTTTATCTTTTGGATATCGACACACAAAGAAGACTGTGCTTCTTTGCTCCTCCATCCCAAACATCTTCTTGTGACTAGATCTCTCCTTCCCTCTCTCTCACTCTACTTTTCTCTCTCCCTTGCCCTTTCATACTGGATGAAGTCAGTAACATAGAGAGTGCTGCGCTGAAACTCTCATTGCGATCAATTTTTGTCGACTGCTAATTTTCCCGCTGCCTGTAGGTTGTGACAGTTTCACATAGCGACTGGCAGAAATCTCCAGCAACCACTTACCAACTGTTTGGAGAGTCTCTAAAGCAGGTCTTATACTTTCTGCTCACACTAGTCCGCTAGGGTCTGCTCGGGTAACAACAATGATTATTTGGCCATCAGGTCTCCAGCTGTTGGTGTCCACAACCGAATATAATACAGGCTTAAATGTGGGTGTGTGGGCTGTAGCAATCAATTTCACTGGCAAGTCTGTATCAGGGAATATACATTTTTCTCTTGGCTGGTTATAGATTGGCATCAGACAAACATCTCACAAGCCCTGATGCAACAGCTATGAGAATAAATGCATCAATGGTTTTAACTGTGTAACCCAAAGTAGGTTATAAAGAGTGTATTTGCCAACTTTGCCTGACTTTGTACTGTCATTCAAAGTTTATCCACAGAACTTTATATTGTATACAGTGTATGATACACCAGTAAGTAAACAAGTTTTTATCAATAATAAAAGACAGCAAAGAACTGTCCTCGCAAATTGAATCTCCAATCCATTATCTTCACATAGTTTTATTCCACAATAATGAACAATAAGATTTGAATATAAAAGGATGTTTACCGAACTAAAACCACAGTAGACGACATTAATGTGTAAACTCTCCCATGAGAAAAAGATTCGTGTTTTGAATGACACGTTGAGTTGATAACATGCCAAAGCAAAAGTTCTTCTTCCTGTTTTAAAGTTTAATCCTTGACTTATTCTGATCAACCTTTTATTTACTCATATTTTTTGTAAAGATTAAAGAAGACATTCGTTTTTTTTCCGAGTTTAAAGCCTTTGCCCACAGGTCAGCAAAAAGAGTATCCTGTAAATGGCACATGAAACCACAGAGGATTCAGAGAAGAGTGGGTTGTCTTTTCAGAGTAGTATTTTGTTTTTATAGGGTATTTGTACACTAACAGTAATATAAAAATCACTTTGAGATATTTATTACAGACACACTCTATGAGAATTGCATATACAATCTATGTAATTAAGTTACAGAAACATAGACTATTTGCTTGATAATTCCAGTGTTCAAGCTGATATATTGCCGACACGTGGAAAGCATGGACAGAGAAAGCAGCTGTTGTCGGGGTTACGCTGAGTTCATCCACACCTTTGCTATTGAAATGAAGTTACTGCAACACTTGGTATTTGCTTCCCCAGCCTCATTTTAAAAAGGTGTCTGAGCAGCAACGTGTTTATCACAATAGCAATTCAATTGAGTGTTTGTCATACACCGCTGCACTGACACTGTTTATTTGAATAAACAAAAATAAATCATCCCACCCCTCTCTTGCATGCGGTGAATATACTAATCATGCACTGTAAGTGAAAGGCTTAGCTCGCTCCATGAGAAACCACCGACTGTAAAGCGCGACAATAAATTCATTTCACTCTGTCACGTTTATTGTGGTATTGATTGTTGGTTTAGATGGATCCATGTTGTTTACAAAGACAGATGTCTCCCAGTAACTATCTGATTGTCTTTTCTATTTTTGAAAGCCCAATGGGATTATGATGTATGTGATCACTGGTATGCATTGATCCGGTAGGTGCATTATCTGTAACAGCAATCAGAAGTGTTGTCACTCAATTACACTGTACCTGATTTTATTAGTGCTAACCAATGCACCTGTGTGCTGCCAAAGCTTTACACAGAATACAAACAACTAATAAATATACATGAGGCCTTAGTCTGTGCCAAGTCTCGACTGATTGGCAATGACGTACACTTAACAGATACATAGCTATCTGGAAGACAAGTGTATGAAAAAAAATGATTTAGCCATCCTGCCATAGATGTGTATCTGTTCCAGTACCTCATTGATTTTAACCGAGAGACTGCGCTGTGCTGTCCAATAAAAACATAAAGCCAGTTAACTTCATCTACAGACAAAATGGCAGTAATAAATTGTCCAATTCAGCTGTACCACCACATGTTGTTTTCCATTAAGGATTATGTCATATGAAAACGATACAGACATCAGAGCCACTGGTCAGTTCATCTCGACAGCTTGGCTGCTGAGACAACCGGCTGCTAGATTCTTCCGTCTCCAAAAACATCAGAGCCGATTTCAAAATTTAAAAAAAGAAATGTATTTGGACAGAACGGCTCCATATTCTTCTAAATTGATGATTTCATTAAGGAACATAACAGCAAAAACGATCAGCTTTAAGCTCAGATCAGTCAGGTGGCATAAATATACTGCGCTTCAGATCAGTTCAAATGTATTGCTGGTGCGCGTTGTCTCCATTTAACACAATTACATGTGAACAAATACGCAGCAGCCTGGTACAGTCCTACCTTGGGCTGACTTTGTAGGTGTCCTGTTGCTGTTGACCTTATAGTACGCATGGTGGACAGCAGAAGGTGTTTGCACTGAAAAAGAAACCACTGCAGCAGTATGATGCTACATGCACGGAAATTAAACAGTGCTCGATAAATGAAACACAAAATCCAGAGTGCATTGTGTACTATAATTATTTTTAATAAAGGTAACAACATATAATATTAAGTTAAATTTTTTTTAACTTTAAAACTGTCAGTTTGGCTTCAAACAGATGTGAAGATTTTATGTGTTCATTAATCCTCACAACTTTAATTCACGAGGATATTTAACCCTCTGACATCTAAGCTGTCCTTGGTCATGACACCTACCGTAATATTGCATTTAAATTCATCTAAGCGTTCAATAAAAATAACAACAACAATAATAATAATAGGCCAGATACTGGGAGTAAGGGTTAGGTTTACAGTTAGTTAATCTTATAGGCTAGAAGGCAACATTGTTAAAGTGACTTTTGCAGAAAATTAAGCATACGTAATGTTCAAATACGCAAAAAGTCAATGACCTAAAGCTACATTTCACGTGTGATCATGGCCTGATTATTTCACTGTAAGGCCAACTGTACATTAATGACGTTTGTTCTCTTATTTTACGTTGAATAGATTCCTTAAAAACTCTTAATCAAAGGCTGTCTTTAATAATTAATTTAAATAGTGTTGAACACTGAATGTTATTATTAAAATAACCCCTTTAAAGAGAAATTGTTTTAATATTATTTTTGTTGTATACAGTGACTAGTTAGAAAAGGGTAATGATGGGTAGAGTCAAGGATGGACTACTCAAGTCTTCCGTTACCTCAAGAAAGGCTCTGGATGGTAGGGAAGAGTTAACAGATGACTGGGAAAGTACAGCTGGAGCGCTGACAGAAACGCCGAGATGGTGGTGGAATGACAAAGTACAAGAAAATATTCAAAGGAAGAGGTAAGTAAGGTGTATTTGTTAGCAACTAAAATAATACAACAAAAAGTAGCGCCTTCCTCCTCCCAGCCTGATTTGGATATGTGTAACAGAATGGATGGATGGGTGAATGGATAGATATACATACAAAACCCAAGCTGATGTATAAAAAGAAAGCTGAAATGAAAAAAACATAGTCTTCCACTGCACATTCACTCCAATTAAACCTTTTAGAACATTTTAAAATCATGCAGTGTAAGTTTCTGGCAAACATACAAGAAATCTGCAGCGTAATCTGTAATGGAGTTTTTCTTATAGTTATTTCATATGAAGGCAGAGTTAGGCAGAATGAGTCATCTATGATTACATGTTTATTTCACTGAAGGATTTCAAACTTCATACAGACATTAGCTCCATTTAGAGACAGAGTCAGAGAAAGAGACACACTGAGCAGCTGAGGGCTTCAGTCAGAGTTCATGCAGACTGCAGGACAACACTGCCTGATCCGTCTGGTGACACAGGCAGGACCTCCTCCGGCTTTGCATGCTGAGCAGCCACCCAGCAACCTCTGACCTCTGGCTAGTCACGGGGTTTTGATCCTACCATCAGCCAGCGGCAGCACAGCTGTAGCAGCAGAGGGAGGCATCCTTGGGCCCCAATTAGGCTTCCGAGTCCCAACCGGCCTGCCGTGGCAGCCCTCCTCCAGGGAACCAGGGGCCTGACACTGATGTGGCTGAACAGCAGCTGAAGGGGAGGGCAGCAGGAGGTGCTACCTTTGAGGCAATGCCAATAAGTGGTTTAAAAATGTATGGCAATCTTGTCAAACTTTCTTCATTTCATGGTGCCATAGCAACTGAGTCAGGCACATAGCATGGTTGGCAGTGGAAAAAAAAAGTGGAAAAAAGGGTCACATTTGTTCTCTCCTTGTCTCTTACATCAACACATAGCTACACACTATTCACATTTCAGTGATTCTAATGTAAAGGCTGGTTCAATGAGATGATTCTATAAAACACTGGTACAAAATGACAGAGAAGAGGGCGGGAAGCTGATTAAGGTGAGGTTTGTTATTTACAGCTAAAAACAAAACAGCACTGTGAGATGATAAAGGCAAAATTTGCCTCCAGGGAAATATCCTACTGAAGTTGGATCTTATTGTAACTCCTCTATCTGCTCTACTGCCGGTGCAACAATAGAGAGAACTCATAGTTTGATCATTTGTCAGCACGGCAGCTCAATAAGGAGAGATCATTTGGAAGAACCGAACACGATTTGCTGAGATACAAAATTCAATTAAGTTGTTTGGTGATTAGGCTCTGATGACCCATTGCAACAAAGCAGAATTTCAGAGGTGATACGAATTAGTGCAGGACCCCCTGGAGTCTAGACACTGGTAGTGATGAAGTTGATGAGGGCTTAGATGGAGCTCTGAATGACCAAAGTAAGGTGGAGATGGGGATGAGGAGGGATGAGAGTCTGAATGACAGAAAACCACTGAGATTTAAATTACACAGAATAAAGGCTGATTGGCTCAGACAAGAATATGACTGCATTAGTGCAATGTCAGCATTGAGGATGACAACGTGGAAAAGTGGAGGTAATGTAAAGAATAGGCTAACATCCAACAACCTGGAAACCAGGGAGATAAGTGATTACAGAACTTCCTTATTGGACTTACTTATAAGCTTCATAAATGCAAAAGGAATATATTATATGTATAACCATTCATACAGTGAGCACTTTGTCTAACAATTTACACACACTAAGTGTGATGGATGCATCAGTATCTTGCCTGAGGATATTCTAACATGCGGACCAAGGGAGCCGAGAATTGATCCACCGACCTTCGACGCGCTGGATGACTTGCGTGAGAGGACCCTCGATGTGCTACCTGGTGCGCCCCGTTAAGTCAGCCATGCCAAGGCCAACTTCGCAATACAAGCTGGCAGCAGAAACTGTAAACAGCTGTAAAATTGTAGAATTTGTAATTTGTACTGTTGTGTACTTGCAAATACCGTATAATTAAATACCCAACGCAGAACCTAGCTGGCAAACAACAGCTTCATTGTTTGCTACCACTAGCAAAAAACTCTCTGAAGCTACACCAGTGTTTGTTTTGCTATCTGGCATTTGTGATGGGGTCTGTGCGTGCTCGGAGCTGTTTGATTTTTGATGTTAGTGATTAGCGAACGCCTACCCGCAGCTAAGAATAGCTACTGTTGGTCACCCCATTGAGGCAAAGCACTCCGGAGGAAACGAGTTACAGCCTTCACAAGTGTAAGATTTTGACATCCTCAGAATTTTGTGGAAAATCTTTCACACAGTGTTCAGTCCACATGCTTTGGAGTGACTTCTAACAGTTACTTAATGCATGTTTAATGAAATGTAAAAACAAACGCTCAGCGTCTGTCACTAGAAAAAATTCTAACGTTAATACATCACAATTCCAATCCCATTACTTTAAGTAAGTTACTTCCAACTGTTACTTCCATAGCGTGTAGCTCAGTATAGCTGATTTGGCATTTTTATGATGGGTTTGTGTCTCCTCCTGTGATCAGACTTATTGTTGGTGATCATGTAAACCACTACACTATGGAGCCTAAATGCACTTTCATTACTAAAAAACGTTCAACTTATATATTTGTACTAATGATAGCAATAAATTATGTCCCAATAAACACAAGGTAGCTTACTGTATGTGTTCAAGAGTCTGTCTCTGTCATCCCTGCAATGTAGTGATACCCCTTACTTTAGCTGCTAAGAAAACGGATGGTCATTGTGAATAGTGTTAATATAAGTGTAGAGGACAGAACAGAAGGATAGAAGAGACTCACAGACAGCCAGGTGGGTTCTCATATACTGAAGCCCATAAAGCAAAATGAATGCAGAGGAACACAGAACCAGTACTTCTGTTTTGGTTATAAATCTGCCCTTAATGTGTCCACAGTTTATGGTAATCCATTGTGCATTGGTGTGCAAAACTAGTGAAAATTGTTAGCATGGTTGTATTTCCTCAATGCCCACATCACCACTCGTTTGGTTAAATATGGTCACTTCTAAAACAACTAAACGTTGGTGATGATATTTGGTCTACATCTAAGTATAGGTGGGTCCCATGACCTGAGGCTTCCTAGAAAAATATTACATTTTCACTGTTAATCAATTTACTCTCCATCCATTTTCTTCCACTTATCAAATTCAGGGACGCTACGGGGTAGCCTATCCAGTTATCACAGGGTGAGAGGCAGGGTACAACCCATATCTGTCACAGGGCTAACACACAGAGACAGACACGCTCACGCTCACATTCACACCTACGGTCAATTCAGAAACACCAATTAACCTAGCACGCATCTTGTTGGACTGCGGGGGAGGAAGCCAGAGTGCACAGATAGAACCCACGCAGAAACACATGGAGAACATGCAAACTGCTGTTCAACTCACCTGAAGATTGAACATTGGGGCTGATCAGTGCGTAGAATAGCCTTGTAAAGCAAGGGAGTTCATCTCTTGCTTTCTTGTAATCTTTACACTCCATCCACAGAGAGTCCACACACACAAACGGGCAGTGTTCATATTATATAATGTAAAAATGTTCACAGCAGAACACTTGGCTGACAGCACCTTCCCAGCTTATGTTAATGAGCATCTCCCATGTTGAACTGTAGCCAGCAGCCTGGCAGTGCGAGGGAGTGAGAATCTGTGCTGTCAATTATCCAGTGTGAAACTAGCCTGGTAGGGACAGCTTGTAGCACTCAGCCACCAAATATAGTGCACCTAATGCACGCTTGCCTTTCCTTGAGCTGCTTTAAAACGCTTGTTTAATGCACATCAGATCCTTTAAATCATGTCTGAGCCCTGCATTGTGAGAATGATTCAAACCAAAATTTCAGTTTGAGCTCTGAGGCAACAAGTGAGGGTTTCCTTGCCCGTAACATAAAAAAATAGTCATAATAGGCCCGCAAGAGGTTTTTGATCAATACAAAAGCGCTCGGTAATTATTTGGCCTGGAGCTGAGGTGTCTGGCCTCCTTCCTAACACAAACCAACGCTCACACACATCTCCCGGCATTTTGAGCGACTTGGCGATCCAGGACGGCACCAATCGCAGCCAAACAGGACCAGAAAAAAAATTAATCTACAAAGGTTAAAGAGTGAAGCTGACACGCTGACAAAGCTGCATTGTTATTTCCGCATTTATAATAGCAACATGTTTCCTGTTCACCAGACGTTTCTGCTGGATCCCTGCTCTAATTAACCAACATGCTGCTCTACATTGTGAAAATGGGACTTGTAAAAGGGATGGGAAGGTCTGTGCCAAACACCTGGTGATGTTGTTAGAATTTCTCCTGCTGTCAGACCTCAAAATAGATGGCTTAATGTCCCTTGAACTTGTGTTTTTAAACATTCACTAACCTTCCAGCTCAAGTTCTGGGATTGAAAGAAGAGGGAGAATTGGAAGTGATCTGTGCATGTGCGTGTGAGGAAGACAAAGCCTTCATTAAAGATCAAGACCACGGTCATGGTAGTCATATCAAATTCCACCAGACCAGCTGCTATTCAGCCTGGATACAAAACTCTCCAGATGGACTCTCTCCAAGTTCAGCTCTTGCCAATCATTCCAGTGCTTTGTATTGCTCTTTTTTGGTTACATTTTATTGCTTTTGAAAAGTCAAATGTTTCTCTGGAGTTAAAATAATTGCATTCTTGGAAAATCCAGGTTTTTCATTTGAAGATGGTCACAGGACACACAATCGCCACAAATGTGTGAAACACACTGGAAAGTGCAAGCTGGAAGTTGCATACTAACACAGGGCTGTAGAGAGGAAGGTCATGTTTGATCTGATTTAAGACAGAGACAACTGCTTTCCCTTTTAATATACTTCAGATTCAACAGAGGGGAAGACTAGCTGCTACTAGTTTTCTGCTAACTACAGTTTAACACAGGGGTCTCGAACTCCAGGCTTCGAGGGCCGGTGTCCTGCAGGCTGTAGATGTGTCCTTGATCCAACACAGCTGATTTAAATGGCTAAACCTCCTCAACATGTCTTGAAGTTCTCCAGAGGCCTGGTAATGAACTAATCATTTGATTCAGGTGTGTAGACCCAGGGTGAGATCTAAAACCTGCAGGATACTGGTCCTTGAGGCCTGGAGTTCGAGACCCCTGGTTTAACAGCTTTTATCAATCTTTATCTTCAAACCAGAATTAGGATTTTGTCTTTGTGCACCTCCAACTGGAGGTTGAAGTTTGTCTCATTGCAGACTAATTTCAGGGGGAAAGTTACTGTATGAAGTACAAATACTTCATTACTGTACTTACATAGAATTTTCAGCCATCTGAAGTTTAATTCAGTGTTTATTGTTTGGACAAGTTTCTCTACCTACATTTTGACACAAATATCTGTGCTTTCCACTCGTTACGTTTTAACAACAGAAGTGTTTTCCTTGGAAAACAGCGAGATGCAGCAGTAGTGGCATGTATGGCACTATGACAGCACACTGATTAAATTAGTCAGTTGTAATCACAGACAGCACAAAAGACAGATTTAGTCACTCACTGGTTTTGTTAAGTTTCATAATATAATCTCAATCTGAACAAGGGGTGGAATGCTTGCGAGATTTACTTACTTGAATGAGTGAGCATACATCATGATTAATAATTTAAAAAATGCTCATACATGGAGATACTGGATACTCTTCAGTAAAAGTTTAAAAGGCAAGACAGTACAAAGCAATAGTTGTTTACTGTGCTCCTGTTAGCCCTCTATTAATTGTATTAAGCAAAATGAAACCTTTGTTACAGTCCATGTCCCTCTCTCCAAGTGTGCATTAACATTTGCCTGACAAAATTCAGTTCTGTGTCATATTAAAATGCACGAACAGGTCATAACTTTCATGTAACAAAGAGAATGACTGGAAGGAAGAGTGTGCTGCAACAACCACAGAGAATGTAGCCTTTTATGAAAAATGCAGAAATCAGAGAAGCTGGAAGAAAATGTAAGACGACCCCCTTTGTCTCTTCTCCTGCAGTGTTCTTCAGTCACAACAAGAGTGCCTTTGAAAATGTAACAGTGAAGAAGCTCATAGTCACGTTGTGATACTAGTGCGCCTGCTGGCTCACGGCAATGGATGAAGTCTCCAGTTGTTTTCTGTGCTGCTGAGTAGCGAATGTGCCTTAGATTCTTGGGAAAGTTAAAGATGGCTTTATTCCGTGTCTATGCATGCACAGGAGGCCTCAGTGTCCCACAGAGGGAAAAAATAAAAACAGAAAAAAACAAAATCTGAAATTAGGATCGAGTTGTGTGTCAACAAAGATGGTAAAAGCAGAGAGTCCCCTTGTGTATCGTTAGGGGAAGTCATTTGAAGACGCCCAGTTTTGTTCCCCGTGAAAAATTGCTTGTATAAAGACAAAAAAATGCTAATCTTAACAACTCTTGTATGAGCATGACCCTTGTGGAAGTCTAGCATGGGATTTCTTGTCTAAGTTACCCCCAGAGACATGATAATTTTCCCCAAGTGATTTATTAAATGGGGATGGCTATAGAACAGTGGAGGGCTGTGACTCGGGGGAGGGAGGGGGAAGCGGCATCATTTTTCCCTAGGGTTGTGTGTGCACACAGCTATGTGACAAATTAGCATCAAAAAGTTATTTCTAGAAGCGGTAAGAAAGAGGAGGGGAGAAACTTCTTTATAGCCGATTGTCATCTCACTGTACCCACAGACGGCACTCACGCTGACCGTTCAAACAGCTCATAGCAGCATTAAAAGGAGCCATTTAATTAAATCTAAAACTAAATTGCCTCATTGTATTTGCCCTAAATCTGACCTACCATAACATGCAATGATTTCTCGGGATGAGCAGCCACATGAGATTTCTTTGTCTGTCTTTGAAGGTAAAGGAAACATAAAACAGGAATTGTGTGGTTATTTTCAAACCCAACAGAGATTCTCTTTTAATTGGAAAATTATAAAGACGTCGTCTTTGGTGGTTCTGATGGTTTATATGCAATTGAAACATAAACTAAATATACAGAGCCGATAAACTATATCCCTTGTGAGGTTAAACATCTGAACAAACAGAGATGGGAACCCTGCAAAGATATGCAGGATACCTGTGGAATATTCCTTAGATCGACGTGTAAATTTCATCTCCTGTCCAAACATCGGCAGATCTCATTTTCACTGCTTAAGCTTGTTTAAGAGAAAAGGCTTTCATGGAAACAGAATCAAAAATAAAATCAAACTTTAAAATGAAACAAGTGCAGAACACTCACACGCAAATCCACATCAAAGTGTCATCATTTTGCAGCTTATGTCCCATAACTCATATAAAAGTCACTGATTTTCACACATCATTTGTATTATTTTTCAATATAAATGAAAAATAGGTTTAATTTTCAGATTTAGGTATCAACGTCTACATAGGTTTAGAAAACAATCGCGGCTTTGGGTTGAAAATGCAACTCTTTTCTTGGTTGCCATGGTGACACGTTCCTTCTTTGTCCAGACAACATATACTGTAAGCTGCAGACACGAAATATTGTTCCTATTTAAATATATCCAAAGGTGGGAAGTAAAAGAGTAATACTTTGTCACTGTACTCAAGTACAATTTTCAGGTATCTGTACTTTCTACTGCTTACTTTTTCAAAACAGGCTTGTTATTTTTGCTTTAATGCATTTGGGTTGGAGTTATTATTTCGTCAGTGCGAGTCTTGAAATATCAAACCAATTTGAGCCTAAACAGAAACACATCCTGTTCATTTATTAGTCACAAAAGGAAATTTAAAAAGAGATAGTGCCAAAGTCAGGGGTTAAAAGTGGGACAGTGTTTTTTTGTGTTGTTTTTGCCACAACACTGGAACGACTAGAGGTGTCCGTAAGTGACAGTTGCAGTACTTCAGCCTCTAGCTAGTGCTACAAAAGAGGAGCAAACATAAAGGGAGAGCCTTTCTTTTAAGTGGCAGGTAATTTCAAATGGAGCATTTCTGTCAGCTCAACAAAGATCAGCAAACACACAAAGTGTTTGTGTGCAGTTTGTCTCCAAGTGTGTTGCTAGCTAAAAGGTCCAGCTGCTGGAGAGAAAGAGAGCTAACGTCACTCAGAGATGGAGAAAGATAAGAAAGGCAGGACAGGAGAGGTACAAGACAGGTTAGATATAAAGGTAAGGACTGCTCAATGGGATTTAAGAAACTGGAATTTTAAAGCTTACATGTAAATCCTTATGTTTTAAATCAGATATTGGGTCTGTTCATGTAACATGACATTTTTTCCCATATTGTGAAATGTGCTGCAAATCAAACTGAGGTAGACTAACTGCTATTTAAAGGCTGCATGAAAATCCTCTGCAGGTGAGTGCAGGATAAACAGGTTAGTTTGCTGCACTGTGATGGATTTAAAGTAAAGAACAGTGTGTGGTGCACAGTGCCTGTGGTTTTATGGTCCGATGCTTGGATTCACTGACTGAATTTCACCTTCATACCAACTGCGTAGTGTCTAATATAAAGACAGCATAAACAGTGTACTGTCAGGACGGAAATCAGCCAGGACAACTCATGAAACATCTGCTGACATCTGGTTGAATTCAGTTGTGTAAATCTACGAAGACCAGCAGGTCCGCTGATTACAGCCTGTACACTAAGAAAATTTAAAACAGGAAAAAAAATAGAAATGTCCTCCATAGAGCTACTTTTCACTTTCTTACTTTGAGTACATTTCAGAGCCTGTACTTTTTTACTTTTACTTGAGTCCTGCCACGTTCATAAAGCCTTTTACGCTTTCCATGTGATCACCTCCCCTACTGATCACTTGTCCTCTATCCTGCTGCTTATATGTACTGAACTCTGTCTTTGTCTTGAAAAAAGAGTAGGGAATGACATAAATTGCCAGTGGCAGGTTTTTTCAAGGAACATATAAGGTCAGAAGATTTAAGATGGCTAAATAGCATTGGTATACTCAGATGCTGATTTTCTTCTTTAGTTCTGACAGCTACCAGTTAGGAGTCCAGATTCTTATCTGTGGTTTATACACTGTATCTGGTATAAAAGTGACAACTCATTGGATCTGCTCAACATCACATGCTGCAAGGGGACTGGCCTTACCCCATGCAACGCTCCTAGATGAAGAGCTGTACTTTACTTTCTGTCCGTATTCTTATCTGAAATAAACAAAAACTAATGCAGGCCATACAGTGTTTAGTTTTTGATCTTTGCAGTATGTTCATGTAGCATGCTTTTTGCTGTTAGTTCTGTCTTTGTAAGGAGGGGAGCAATAGATTTTCTCTTTTCCTTCTTTGGTCAAAACGTTAATGAGATCTGAAGAATCTGCCAAAGGGATGTTTGCAAATGGAAACTCGAGAGTTGCTCTTTTAAAATGTAAATTATTAATGCATAAAAAAATGATATGCATGATTAAGTAATTATTACTATAGCCATCAGTTATGAGTTATTAGTTGAAATTAAGGAACTACTTTCTCATGGTGTTGTCAAAGTACAAAATAGTTGTGTACCTGGTGTAATGTTAAATTATAGCACTGGTTTTCATCACATCAGTGTTTTTTTTTTCATATTAATCAACATATGCCTATACATGTTGCTTGCATATACTGCAATATATTCAAAAATATAACTGCTGTCTTCCCATATAAATGCATGATTTAATCATACTATAATGGTTGTAACACAGGGAGAAGGCAGAACCAGCACATGCTGGAGAGATTATATCTCTTGGCTGGCCTGGGAAAGCCTTGGTGTTCCCCTGGAACACTTGGAGGAGGTGGTCATGTAGAGGGAGGTCTGAGCTTCTCTGCTTCAGCTGCTGCCCTCACAACCCGGCCCTGGATAAGCGGATGAAATTGGATGGATATTTGTAGTGTATGTATGTATGGATGTGTTTGTGTACGTTCCTTAGCTTCTCCTAGATGAGTGTTGATAAATCTTTGCTAAATTTATTTGTACATTTGACAGTTAAAATGAGTAAAGAGTAGAATGTAGGATTAGAATGTTATGTTACAATATATCACAGCATCATACTATAATGGCTGTAGCATATGTATGTCTGTATGTTCCCCATTTGCAGCACATAGCAAATATACACCATTTGTTGACATATAGTGCACAGATGCTGCATTTGTTTAGTTTGTGCATGTTCTACATTCCTTACACTCCATTTTTTATACTGAGCTGTGACTGTGTCTGACTGTGTGAACGAAATCATGGGAATCTTGGAAAACATGCTTTTTGTCAGTGACACTGCAAACCTATATAGATAAAGATTAGCAAGAAACTAATGTTAACAGCATCATAACAGTCACTGCTCTCCCACATTGTTTTAGTGCATTATCTGGATTCTCCAAACCAGATATAAGATGTAATGTTTTAGGTTGCACTCAGTATTCTTGTCCACTTACAAACAAGACAAAATCATCTCTTTTTGCACAGTTCCTAGGCCAACCTCTGTGTGTACAATTCAGTAAGCAGCTCCTACCATCCCCTTTTCTGATTAATGGTCAGTGTGTTACAGTATCATTAGAAACAGGAAAGATTTCAGTCAGCATTGTCCACTTTGGATAAATGGAATGAAGACAAGTCCTGCATAAGCTATATAGATGGAGATGCACATGTGTATATCTGACAGCAAGGTTCAGACCTTTGTTATGTCAGACTTCTTGGCTAAAAAGTTACCATTTGCAGTCTTTATGGGTAATGATTTCCCCATCATTCCATTTCTTGTGCAGCACACCACAGGAATTACTGAGGTTAGGAGCCTAGATCAAGAAAGCGGGGAAGCCGAAAGGATCCCAGTTAAAGGTACAGCTAAACTATGCAATATGGTGACCACTAAGGCTCAAGGTACTGGAGACGTTGTCAGGAAGCTGCCTTATATTTCCAACACCTTATAGAAAGGTGTTGGAAATATAAGGCAGCTATATAAGGCAGGAAGGGGAAAGTTGAGGGGCACAGCAAGGACGGAGAATGAAACCAAACCAGCCATTAGATGTAGATCTCCAGATCTACATCTTATCTCTCCTCCAGATGTAGGTTTACTTCAGAGGCAAGATCCAACTTTAAAATCCTTGTTTGCGAAAGTGACAGAGATTGAGATGGTCAAGCAGGGCAGGCCTGTGTGTTTCGAGGACACAGCATATATAGTTGACGGTATTCTCTATAAATGCAAGACAATTTTAAAGGCTTAGAGAAGAGGTTCATGGATCTGGGACAATCGGTCCTCTTGGCAGGACTCATGGCATTTCAAATAACTTTGTAAAGGACTGCCAGTCTTTTTGTATGACCAGGTAAGTATGGTGATTTTTCCAGTTCTGGGGACTTTAGATCGCGGGCCAAACAAGATAAACATTTATTGAACACACTAAAACAGTGTTTTTTAAAAAACATAAATATGAATAAAAACAGACAGGAATATTATTCTAGAATAAATAAACTTAGAAGTCACAGATGGTGTATATCATTACATGTTTAGTCACTGATTACTAATTGTTCAGGTTTTGATTTGTTGTATTTAATTCAACAGATGCTCTTCATTGGTGGCAGACCAGCCAGTTCTGGAATTCTCTGGGGAATGTCAGAGAATTTACATGTGCTTGACTGTGAGCACAAGTCCCACTAAAGGACTGACAGTGTTCATTTCATTCCTCCTTGCACGAAGGCATTGGTCCTGAGGCTTCATGCAATTGCACCTATGGATGTGCCATGAGCTAGACCTGGGCACCATTTCACAATTGACCTAAACTGTACCTGTTTACAACTGCACCTAGATTAAAACACAAGTTGGCTATCTACATGTGTTTAATTTTAATTTTTATTATTTTTGTGTCTTGTTAAAAGCCATTGAAAAGAGCACAAAATCTCACCATTCTGTACTTAAAACATACAGAATCTGTTAAAGATACACAATATTTCATGTGAATTTAAAGCTAAAATAACTGTATTTTAATTTATTATCCCAAAAGAATACAGTGATGACAAAAAATTATGTGATTGTTAGTTTAAGTTATTTTGCAATATTTTTCTGACATCGCAGGGGCTGGAGTTTTACCAATATTTAAACTTATTTTTATTTTTACAGTGTATGTCTGCATACAAGATACCCTTTGCTTTAAATTTAAAGCAGATACATTAAAGTATTTAAAGTTAATTTAAAGGAAATACAGAAATGCAACTAAAGTGGGGTACAGAAAAACCTTGGTGCAAACTTAAAACCACAGATAAAGATAAGAACAGACCATACCACAAAAGTAGCATATTCTCCAAACCTTTTGTTACAATCAAATAATCAAACAGTACAAAGCTTTAAACTGTTTCACAATTTCTTTTTATTTTATCAGGAAATTATCTTAATTAAAGCTCATGCTAAGAAAAGTTTCCAACCCAGTTCAAGAAAATGGAGAAAACCTCCATTAATCTTATAATCAACCATACAAAGAAGATGGAAAAGCAACATAGAATGCACTGATGCATGCTCAGTCATCCAGGTAAGTAAATCCCAAAAGACTAAATCTGTTGATCTCCTTCAGTCACTTGGATGAGTGAGGAAACATTTCTCCCACTGAAAACGCTACGTCCAGATCAACAGATTGAACCTTTTGGAATCTAGAATGCAAATGATGGTTGATAAATAGCTATGTATGGAATGTGACCACTGGCTAATTTAGGCCAATTCATAGCCAGTGGCCTCAAGGAACTTTATATTGCATGGTAAAGACCCTGCAATATAAAAGAAAACCCCAACAATCTAACGATCCCCTCTGAGCAAGCACTTGGCGACAGCGGGAAGGAAAAACTCCCTTTTAACAGGAAGAAACCTACGGAAGAACCAGGCTCAGGAAGGGGCAGCCATCTTCCACAACTGGTTGGGGCATAGATGGTACAAAACATGGACATAGCTTGTTCGTTGGAAACATGAAGCCAATACAGAAGAACCTTAAGTGTACATTCAGTCTGAAGTCTACCAGATGGCAACAGCTAGCCTGATGCAAACCTATAGAAATCTACAGGAAAACAGCTTTCGTTCTTGATCCACTCCTCCTCATCACATCTGGTTTTTGAAGACTGGAGTTGGACACCCCTGTTCTATACTGTCTATGGGGCTTGAGGGGAAAGAGTTGTAGTGGTGTATATACATGGGAAGTCGAAAGATGGGAGTGGGGAAGAAATGCTCAGTTCCCCTTACTTACTGCAAACTTCCTTTCAGAAATGGGGATAGATGTAGACAGGATTTGCTAAATGCAAGGCAGCACCTAGAAGCCATGTTGTCCATCTCCGCTGATCCTTTTCCTCCCCGTCCCTGGGTTTAAACGTCTGCTCTTGTGGAGTTTCCATGTGAGATGAACTTTCTGTAGGGATGTCCTTATTTTCTTCCTCCAGGTCTGTAGTTTTGCTTGTTTTGATCCTCTCTTCCTTTTCAGTTGACTCATTGGATTCAGGTGTGAGCTCAAAACTACTTTGATGGGGTTCATCTTTATCAAGCTCTTGCATTTCTTCTTGCAGAGCCTCTTCATTTTGTCTCACTTCCTTCTGACAATCAGCCAACTTTTTGGTAAGCTCCTGGACTTCCTGTTGCAAAGCATTGTTTTGTTGCTTTATTCTGTTACTCTCTTCTTCAAAGGATTTGAGTCCTCGCAAAACAGATTTGATCTCGTTAACCTCCTCCTGAACAGCAATGTTTTTTGCTTCAATTTCTTGTTTCAGGTCTTGGTTTTGATTGTTCAGAGACTCATTTTCCTGCTTTAATTCCTCATACAGTTCCTTAAAACCTTTGAAATTTTCCAGGCTTGCGTTTGCCTGATGGATGTCATGTTGAAGAGCCTGGATTTGTTTTCTCATTTTATCTTTTTCCTTTTGAAAATTCTGTTTCAGCTCACACATGCTCTGTATTATAGCATCATTTTCTAATCTGAATGCCTGGTTGTCTGTTTGGAGATCTTCAACTTTTTCCTGCAATGCCAGCTTCTCCATTTCATACTCTTTGTGTTTACAAGGCATTTTTAAGTTGTTTTTAAGTTGCTCCAGAGCACTTTTCCATTCTTGATCATTTTGTTCATAAGCACTCTCCTTTGCTTGAACTTGTTGTCTCAAAGCTTGATTTTCACAGTGCAAATAGGCAACGCAATAGCTCAGGTCTGAATTCTCCAAGCAAAGCTTCTCATTTTGTAGTTGTAGTTCCCTTTTTTTCTTGTTTTTAGAAAACCCATATTCTTTGAGAAGCAGTTCAATGTTTTTTCGGAGGTTTTCATTTTCACCTTTGAATTCCCTCACTTGCTGGCGAAGTTTTATATTCTTTTTAATCACGTCACTGGGATTGGAGAGGGACTCAGCCATTTTTGTAATTTAACTAAAGTTAAAATCTACTACTACTTACAACAGTACTAACTGTGTTCCTTGTTCACTACAAAACGTGTCTCAAATTATAGTCAAGCGTATAAGCTGTTTGTCTGTTCAGTGAGGTTATAACTGAATGGACATAGGGTTTGAGTTACTATATGATTTCAGAGCAAAGGAAGCCTATTTAAGGACTTAAGATCAAAGGAATCCTAACAGAATGTGATGAGTCATGATGATGTCACAATGAACATGTGATGTCACAATGAACATGTCATATGAAATGATGAAAAAAATAACAATAGCATTATCTGGTAAATTGATTAATGGTTCCATGATCTACAAACCTGTAATGGACTTTATTTGTTTTTTTAAAATTTGACAAGTGAATAAAATGTTTTTAGATAAATGTGTATTTTAATGAAAATTTGCTGAGCTCTTTTGTGCAGGATTTTGATGTGTGCATTGTGCCACATTTAAATCTGGCACAATGTAGACTTCACTTTAAAAATAAAGTAAAACAATTTATGATAAAGTAAAAAAAAAAGTTCTGTATTGGCCTTTCACTGCTCTGATTTCTGAAAGACAGAAATTAGAAATTTGTATCAGCAGTGTCATCCTCTGAATGCTTCATCACACTGTGAGTTATGTTTTTATCCTTCAAGACTGAGCTGATGGAGAACAGGGTATTGTTTTTTTAAATGTATTTATTTTACTTAAATTCATCAAGTCATCATCATTACCTCAACTTGAGTTCATAGATGATCCAGTTTTTGGTTTTTTGTTATTAAATGTCCCCCTCTGTCCCTACACGTAAAACCCTGTTAAAAAATCAAGACTGCTCTAAACGATCCAAGGACATATAAATGACACCTGTGTTTGTAGCAATTTGTTAAATAAGCATATTAAATATTATTAAATTAATGCACAGTTGAAAGGATTCAGGTCTTTTCTACCTTTTTAAAAAAAAATTCAGTCATGCTGTATGATTAAATGCTGCTGCTGCTGCTGCTGCTGCTGCTGCTGCTGACATGAACACTGAAATCGGATGTATTCAATGGATGTTCATTTAAATTTGTTTGCTGCTTGTGTGATTATAGATGCAGTGAGAATCATGTTTTCCAGGCTTCCACTGAAGACATCCTAAAACTTTCCACATACTGACGATAGAGGACATTGACGATGCTATGTCACTGTTCCTGTCCAAGGAGATGAGCCTACTGGTTCTTTGTGTAAATAAAACTGATTTTAATGGAGGAATTTATGTTGCCAGACTTTCCTTTTTTTGTGAAACAGATAAGTAACTGAAAGAAACTAAAATAATACAAATATTTTTGTCATGTTCAGAGGGTTTAAGTTGTTCCAGAATACTTTTCAGCTCCTGAGCTTGTTCTTGAAAAGCACTGTTCTTTGCTTCTTCTTTTAGAGCCTGATTACGATCTTTGAAAAATTCATTTTCCTGCTTCATCTTACAATATTTTATCTCATGTTTCCTGTAATTCTCTATCATGTTTTTTGCCTGAAGATCATATTGAGGAGCCAGGATTTTGTGATGCATTTGAGCTTTTTCCTGCTGAAAGTCGCTTTGCAGCTCACACGTGCTTTCATTTGCATCATCATATTCCTGTCTGAAAAATATTTGCAGACCAATGCTTTGCTGAAAAGACATCCGGTTATAAGCTCATGTTTTACCAACTAATGTTTTATATGACAGACCTAAAACTCCCACTTTTGCTCTGATAAACAGTTCGGCTACATTCTCACATCATATCGTTTATTTGCTGAGTGTAACAACTAAGTTCCCCTTAAAAGGACGTTTCGGTAACAGCAGCTAACAGTGTCAAAAACAGCAGCACTTACTGAGAGAAATCCTGAAGAACTCAGCTCAGTATCATTGTCATCAGACAGAAGTGAGCTTCTTTAACAAAGTAACAGAAACACACCGGCCATCTGCAGTCATTGTACAGAGGGTTAAGTCTGACATCACCATCTTCAAATTCCTCAAATATGAGCGATCCCTCTCATGTACTCATTTTTAATCTTGTTCATTCTGCTTACTTTATATGAATATGGTAGCATTTTCAATTCCTCCACTTCCGCCTCGACTTCCTGTCTTTCTGTTAGTGGCACCATGTCCAAACTATGCATGACAGCAGGTCTGACTATCATTTTTTAAGTCTTCCCTTTTATGTCTTGCTGCTCATTAATCATGCTTATACCTGTCACAAGTCACCACTAATACTTGTCTTCATCCTGTCTGCATCCTCTTTTTTACGTCTCTTCTGGACTGTACATTGCTTAGGATGGTTGACCCCAGACATTTAAACGCATCTACCTTTGCTACCTTTGCTCTTTGCAACTCTACTGTTACACCTGCTCTCTCTAATTCACACTCATGTATTCTATTCTGACCTTCGTTCCTCTTTTCTCCAGTGTATACCATCACGTCTCCAGGCTCTTTTACACCTGCTCCTTATTCTTCTACAGATCACAATGTCATCTGCAAATATCAGGTATACCATGGCCTTCTACGACTCGAACCAAAATGAGTACATTTAATCCAAAGCAAATAACCCCAGGCAAACAGATAAGTGTGGGTGAGGAGCTAAGATGGGACAATGACTTTTAGCCATTTTTCCCTGTGAAGGAAAAAAGATTTCAAACTTGCATGTATATCTTCTCCCCAATAGTATTAGATACAAATAAGGCTTTCATGAAAACACTGAATAAAAATGATACATATTTGCTAAATTAGGATAAAATAGAAGGCACAGAGTGATACTAAATGGAGAGCCATTTGTAAACCGTAAGAGTCTCTTCTAAGGGAACAAAGAGCCAAAACAGCCAAACGGCAGATACATTAAAGTATTTAAAGTTAATTTAAAGGAAATAAAGAAATGCAACTAAAGTGGGGTACAGAAAAACCTTGGTGCAAACTTAAAACCACAGATACATATAAGAACACACTGTCTTACTAAAGTAGCATATTCTCCAAACCTTTGTTACAATCAAATAATCAAACAGTACAAAGCTTTAAACTGTTTCACAATTTCTTTTTATTTTATCAGGAAATTATCTTAATTAAAGCTCATGCTAAGAAAAGTTTCCAACCCAGTTCAAGAAAATGGAGAAAACCTCCATTAATCTTATAATCAACCATACAAAGAAGATGGAAAAGCAACATAGAATGCACTGATGCATGCTCAGTCATCCAGGTAAGTAAATCCCAAAAGGCTAAATCTGTTGATCTCCTTCAGTCACTTGGATGAGTGAGGAAACATTTCTCCCACTGAAAACGCTACGTCCAGATCAACAGGTTCAACCTTTTGGAATCTAGAATGCAAATGATGGTTGATAAATAGCTATGTATGGAATGTGACCACTGGCTAATTTAGGCCAATTCATAGCCAGTGGCCTCAAGGAACTTTATATTGCATGGTAAAGACCCTGCAATATAAAAGAAAACCCCAACAATCTAACGATCCCCTCTGAGCAAGCACTTGGCGACAGCGGGAAGGAAAAACTCCCTTTTAACAGGAAGAAACCTACGGAAGAACCAGGCTCAGGAAGGGGCAGCCATCTTCCACAACTGGTTGGGGCATAGATGGTACAAAACATGGACATAGCTTGTTCGTTGGAAACATGAAGCCAATACAGAAGAACCTTAAGTGTACATTCAGTCTGAAGTCTACCAGATGGCAACAGCTAGCCTGATGCAAACCTATAGAAATCTACAGGAAAACAGCTTTCGTTCTTGATCCACTCCTCCTCATCACATCTGGTTTTTGAAGACTGGAGTTGGACACCCCTGTTCTATACTGTCTATGGGGCTTGAGGGGAAAGAGCTGTAGTGGTGTATATACATGGGAAGTCGAAAGATGGGAGTGGGGAAGAAATGCTCAGTTCCCCTTACTTACTGCAAACTTCCTTTCAGAAATGGGGATAGATGTAGTCAGGATTTGCTAAATGCAAGGCAGCACCTAGAAGCCATGTTGTCCATCTCCGCTGATCCTTTTCCTCCACGTCCCTGGGTTTAAACGTCTGCTCTTGTGGAGTTTCCATGTGAGATGAACTTTCTGTAGGGATGTCCTTATTTTCTTCCTCCAGGTCTGTAGTTTCGCTTGTTTTGATCCTCTCTTCCTTTTCAGTTGACTCATTGGATTCAGGTGTGAGCTCAAAACTACTTTGATGGGGTTCACCTTTATCAAGCTCTTGCATTTCTTCTTGCAGAGCCTCTTCATTTTGTCTCACTTCCTTCTGACAATCAGCCAACTTTTTGGTAAGCTCCTGGACTTCCTGTTGCAAAGCATTGTTTTGTTGCTTTATTCTGTTACTCTCTTCTTCAAAGGATTTGAGTCCTTGCAAAACAGATTTGATCTCGTTAACCTCCTCCTGAACAGCAATGTTTTTTGCTTCAATGTCTTGTTTCAGGTCTTGGTTTTGATTGTTCAGAGACTCAATTTCCTGCTTTATTTCCTCAAACAGTTCCTTAAATTCTTTGAAAGTTTCCGGGGTTGTGTTTGCTTCATGGATGTCATTTTGGTGAGCCTGGATTTGCTGTCTCATTCTGTCTTTTTCCTTTTGAAAAGTCTGGTTCAGGTCACACGTGCTCCGTATTGTAACATCATTTTCCAGTTTGAATGCCTGGTTCTCCCTTTGGAGATTTTCAACTTTTAGCTGCAGTGCCAGCTTCTCCATTTCATACTCTTCATGCTTAAGGTGCATTTCTTCTTGCAGAGCCTCTTCATTTTGTCTCATTTCCATCCAACAATCATTTATCGTTTTGGTAAGTTCCATCCGACAATCATTGATCGTTTTGGTAAGCTCCTGTTCCAGAGCTTTGTTATATTGCCTTATTATATTTTTCTCATCTTCAGAGCTTTCGAGTTGTTTGAGAAGCTCTTCAATATTATTTCGGAGGTTTTCGTTCTCATCTTTGAATTCCCTCACTTGCTGGCGAAGGTTTTCATTCTCTTCCATCACATCACTGGGAATGGGGGGTGACTCAGTCATTTTTGTAATTTAACTAAAGTTAAAATCTTTGTTCACTACGAAACGTGTCTCAAATTACAGTCAAGCGTATAAGCTGTTTGCCTGTTCAGTGAGGTTATAACTGAATGGACATAGGGTTTGAGTAACTATATGATTTCAGAGCAAAGGAAGCCTATTTAAGGACTTAAGATCAAAGGAATCCTAACAGAATGTGATGAGTCATGATGATGTCACAATGAACATGTCATATGAAATGACAAAACAATAGCACCATCTGGTAAATGTAATTAATGGTTCCATGATCTATAAACCTGTAATCAAACATACTATATGATTAAATGCTGCTGTTGACATTAACACTGAAAGCGCATATATTCAATGTATTCAGTGGAGGTTCATTTAAATTTGTTTGGTGCTTGTGTGATTATAGATGCAGTGAGAATCATGTTTTCCAGGCTTCCACTGAAGACATCGTCAAACTTTCCACATACTGACGATAGAGGACACTGGCGATGCTATGTCACTGTTCCTGTCCAAGGAGATGAGCCTACTGGTTCTTTGTGTGAACAAACTCATTTTAATGGAGGAATTTATGTTGTATGTCACATTCCCTGAAGACTTTTTCTTTTGTTTTATGTAGTGTGTGGTTTCCATTATATGAAAGCAGTGTGTGCTTTTGAGGACACCAGGTTTTGAGAAAAATAGTTGTTTGAATTTTTTTTTGTGTGTGTGCTTGTTTTTGTTTAAGGTGTGTTTACGTAGTAATGTTGTCGCTGGTCTGTATATCCACAGTTAAATTTTGCTCTCAAAAAAAGCAGCCCCTGGGCACGTTCCATTTACACTTGTGTTGTTGCGCCCCTGTGGATATGAGGAATACGTGGACTGTAATTTCGTGATTACAGAGGCTAAAATACCACACAAGCTAAATGTTTACAATTAGAGCGTCGGAAAGCACCACAAGGCTTTTCCTTGAAAATCAGAGGGCAGCACATTGATTGTTTCCTTCCTTTATTTACCATGTTTCTTGGCAGAGGTAAGGTGAAGTGGCTAAATCGGGGCATTTTTAAATGCCAAACACGCTCAGCTTAACAGGAGGCAAATGTCATTCAGAAGGTCAGTGTTTCATGAGTGGAAATCTGTGTTAAGGTAAACTATTTAGATGGTGGGCTTTTAACTTTTCCTCACAATGGTGAGTCCATTCATATTGTGACTGCACACTGTAAAATGTAATTCTAGCTGTTTGTTATTTCAACATATTATTCTATATCAGTTTGACGATAGATGACTGAAGTTGTTGTTATAACATAGAATTACAAGTTAAAAACGTCCCAATTACACCAAAAAAAGCTAACTTGAAAACTCATGTCCAGCTAAATCAGAAACTTATGTGAACTTGACAATGCGGGTAAGTTGAGCACAGCAGGATTCAAAACTGCCTCACGTGACTGCTACCGAGGTGCATCATGGGGAATTGGCGGTTAACGACATGCTCACTTTACTTGGACGTTTTCTAATCGTCTTCTTTGGAATATGCTTTCAAGGTGAGTAACATTGGTTATAACTATAAGGAAAGAGAGCTACAAAAGTTGGAACATGTTTTGAATTTATGGCATGACGTGTGTTTTTCTCTTTTACCGAAATGTTTGCTTTAGCTAATGTAACTTTAGCCACAAGGTCCAGCTTGTGTGTCATGACCAAACTTGACCTAATAAACTGACATATGGCCTTTTTTATGGGTTTAATGTGGCGCTGAGCAAATCACAAGTATTGTGCCGCTAGCTTTAAGGTTGTGCACTCAACCACTGTTGCGATATTAGCAAGCTAACTCAGCTAATTAATAAAGCTTATTTCATATTGTCTCTGTACTTGTAAATTCCTTTCAAGTTCACAGGCTGTTGTATTTTGGTGGAAGTTCATTTTGGCAATATTTCCAATAACTGGCTGGGTTCAAAAAGACCTTTTTGGCAGGACTCGGATGCTTGTTGTCATCTGTTTATCCCTATGTAATCACTTAAGTTGTTATTAACTGCTGCATGCTAAGCTGCAACAGTGCACTCAGGACTGAGACAAAATATGGTCTACAAACCAGCATTATATTAGTTTTTATCAGATAGTCCTCCAGTGTGCTTATTTTTTGCTTTAATTATATTGTGCAGTTATTTGTTACCCTGAAATGCTTTATGCTTAACAACAGTTCACTATTTTGACTTATTTTTGAACTCTTGTGATCAGTATGACTAGATTGTGTGAGTTTCCATACTAAACGAGCTGTAGTGATAAAATAATTGGCATCAGAGACACTGATTTTTGGCATGGTATACTGCAGAAGTTTTTTTTTTTTTGCATAATTTACCTTTTAATTAAACTGCATTCTCTGTATTGTAACAAAACTAACATTGTTTATATGTCAGAAAATTAGCAAACATGAATAAATGGCGAAAACAATATAATTATAACATATATTTTTATTTTACTTATTTTAGGTCTGTGAAGCCAAACTTGATGCTGGGGATTTATTTTTGTCAGTGGAGTCAAATGGTAAGTTACAATTTGTGCATTTTGTCATACTGGAAAGACCTCAGATTATATTGTAATTTAATAGCTCTGTAGAACAAATGATATAAAGATTGTAGTGTCAGGGTACTTCTTAAGAAGTAATATGGCACTATTGATGATCACATGCAGGTGGCATAAACTAAATATTCAGACGTGTTACCAACAAATGATTCATTAACAAAAGCAATGGAGCAGACTGTTTAGGTTCTTGTGGTTGTAATAACATCCATAACTGCAAGTTTGTCATTAATTTATTTTCACAGGTCTAGATGATCACATTTGACTTTGTCATTTAAATGAGGTGGACTTGCAAACTTTGCGCTCTTTGGGGTAAATTGCTGTCCACTACATATACACAGAATCTGCACAGTATTTCAGATCTAAAAAGGGAGTATGTAATGGACTTGCTGGCTTTAATGTAAAAAGCCTGTTGTGTAACTTTAATGAGGCAGTTGGACTAAAACAGTATTGCTCATCAAGGTAAACATCTGAGGAATAAGGAAACTGTTACTTGTCCTTTTACTCAGTGTTCTTTTAATCGCACGTTTACTAAAGTTTTACATCACATAAGTCATTTTCACAATCATTCTACTTTAAAAGATTTCAAGACAGAGCTTATTGTTCTCTGAACTTCCTTGTTTGCTGAACGGCAGGTAAAGTGCATCTTTTTGTTTGTTTGCTTTTGTGTGTTTGTGTTTTCTCTAATGGGCCTCAGATGACTGTTTGCTTAAATTTGGGTCTCAAAGAATCTTTTTTTAATTCTGCCTGTACTCTCCACCCCTCTTCTTCTATTGCTCAGGTTGAAGCAGAATTTGCCTGTCTTACATCTGTTGACCTGAAAGGGTTCCTTTTTGCTGTGCTTGAGCATTATGGAGAGGTTCGTGGAGCTGTACAAAATCAAGAGCGGCATAGAAAGGCTAACTAGGCTCATAAGATGCTTCGGAGATGATGTAAGTGTTCAACTGCGAAATCTAATCCTTTGTTTAAGTTTTAGGTTATCCAGTTCAACTGATGAACTCATTGAAAGAAAGCTGATAAGTAAAGTCTGTCATCATATTTCACAACCGGACATTTAGTGTGGTAACTTTTACAGAATCTGTGTATATTGGTGGTAGGTTGGATATCATATTCTACTTGAATGTCCTGATAAGCCTGATTCAAAATCTCCAATGATAATCATATATTGATGGAATTATGCATCAAAAAGCTGTGAATTTGGAGCAGTCTACATGCTTCATAAACACTGTTTAAAAAGTGTTTTTGTTTTCTTTTTGACTTCTTTGACCAGAGCCCTACACAAAGGAAGAGGACAGAGGACCTCATTTTCTAAAGGAAGATCCCTCACACACTTTCAAGACTGTGAAGGTTAGCATTGTTTCTTTTAGTAAATTTAATAATGACAGCACCACAGTGGATTTTAAATTAAAAAGTACATGTGTACTTTTTCCTCACCAAATGTATTATTACAAGATCTTTGACACTGGATTTGGTCTGGGTTTCAGAGAAACTAACTGGCAAGCTAGCATTGATATTATTAGTGTCTTGTGTTTATTCATGTCTTCACCAGGGTCTTTGACATTTCGCTGCTGTACTGTTCACTTCAGCTTTACGTTTGATTTCTCACATTGTATATTGTAATGGCAGAGATATTAGGATATTTAAGGGGCTGCAGTGGCTGCTACAGCTGTGGGGGGCAATACTTTGGTGAAATGTCCTGGACCCTGGAAAAGAGACTGTGTAGACTGGGTAAGCAATTAAAGGTTACTGGCCGAGAGTCATTGGGCAGCTGGGTAAAGGTGGATGTTGATATTCAGTGCCAATTATGCAACCTGTTCAGCCATGTCTATATGCTCTTTTTTCATGCTGTTAATATAGGGGGAAAAAATAAACTTTAATCAATAAACTGATTAAAGAAGCATTGTCTATGGAGCCATAATCTGATCCTGTAGTGTAGCTGCAGTTTGCACATTTCATGTATTCTCAGCCAGATTTGGTTTAGAGCACAGCCAATATTTAGCATAAGTAGATTTAAATTCACACACTGGTGATGGCAAGCTACATTGTAGCCACAGCCACCCTGGGGCGCACTGACAGAGGCGAGGCTGCCGGACACTGGCACCACCGGGCCCTCTGACCACCACCAGTAGGCAACAGGTGAAGTGTCTTGCCCAAGGACACAACGACTGAAACTGTCGGAGCCAGGGCTCGAACCGGCAACCTTCCAATTATAAGACGAACTGTCAACTCTTGAGTCACGATTCAGTCATCCACCCATGTGTGTGAATGACTGAATGTGTAAAGCACTTTGGAGTCCTTAGGGGACTAGTAAAGCACTATACAAATACAGGCCATTTACCATTTAAATTGAAAATTTTGTTTGAATTCTGCAATTGAAGACATGCTCAGTTATTTATGAACATGGTCTTTGTTTAAAGCAAGAAATGGATTTGTAACATGGGGGTGCATATCTCATTCTGAAAAAACTTTAACAACTAATAAGTGTTACCCAAAGCCAATCACCATCATCCAAAGCATCAGTATGGCTCTTCTTTGGAAAGACATGAATTGTTAAGCACACGGGATATTGTGTAATTGTAATTGTGTAATTTTTTTTTTTTTTTTTGTCTTTGAACCCTTTTATAGCCGACAGGTATTGAAGACACGTTTTCTAAGAGGATGAAAGTTGGCATTGCGATGGTGAAAGAAGAAGACATCATCGATGTGTTGGTTGTCCTTGAGGCAGCAGTAATCCTGTCTAATCTGAGGGATGTCTCAAGTGCCATTTCCATGCTGATGGGCCTTCTTTTTGCCCTCAACATACACTATCCAAAGGAACTTAAGGACATCTTTGAAGTCATTCAGAACATCCTAATGAACATTGGTGGAAGGCAGTGCATCTCACTAGTGCATGGTCTAAGAAACAGACTCTTGCAGAAAGCCATGCAGAACTGTAATTGTATGATCCTTAGTGTTAAGGACAGTTTTTATTTTACTGTTTGTTTTTTTATTCTTGCAAGTTCTCATTCTCACTTTTGTATGTCACTAAATGACTACACTTTACATTCCAGATTAGACAATTACTCATTTGTTCATGGTTTAAGAAACTTATGTGAACAACAATATAATGCTGGACTTTGCAGATGCTTATCTCATGCAAGTCAGTAGTTTTTCCTTTGTTTTGCAATTGAGCAGACTCAAACTAATGTTTCTGAAATATCCATATTATCAAATGTTTCAGAAGCATGCAGTCATTTTCAGAGATATTGGTTCTGTGGAATTTGTTGCAATTGTAAACGAAGACAAATACAAGAGTTTGATGTCTTAGTTGTTATAAACTGATCTTTACTGTCACTTATCAAAGGTTTTGTACTATTTTAATATTTCAAGTTTTATGCTAACAGGTGTGACTGAGCACAATGAAGTTTAAAAATTTTGTAAATGTAAAGAATAACTTTTCTAAAATAGCAAGTGTCCCGTTGATACATTACATTAATGCAGACTTTATGTTGTTACTTCACAAGAATCACTACTGCTCCTAGAGTATTGGTCAGAATTTCATCTTCACCCAAACTGGGCTCAAGACCAAGTTCAAATTTATTGTTTCACAGGGAGCAGCCTTTGAGTTTTGATGGATTGTGAGCCTGATGAGCTACGTCACTGATTTTTCTGTTTCTCAGATGACTAAGATGGCACAATAAATGGTGAATGTTGGGTGCTCATGAGTAATTGTCTTGTCATGTTCTTAAAACAAACTTTCTGTATGAAATGATCAGATAGACTTTAATGGAATCTGTGGGGTTTTATTTTTTTTCTGTAAACAACAGAAAATTAATTTAAAGGAATGTAGATATTTAAACCTGAGATCTAAGATAAACCTGACAGGTAGTTTTGCTGAAATGGATGTTAGAAAGCCAAAAAAAAACAAAACAAAACTTAAGATGTTTAATACACATTTTTCTTTACATCCAGTCAATCAACTCTGATAATTAAAATGAAACTGATTTACAAGTTCACTCAGCTACCTTAAGGAGCTCAGTTAATTAATAAACTTAAATCAACTTAGCTAACAGATTATGTTAGTTAAGCTAAAATAGATTCCTAAGTTAAAAGAACTACTAAAGTATTTGAATTAACTAAAAAACCCAAGTCAACTGAACTAGGACAAGAGTTTAAACAATAGATTATTTTAATTTAGCTGAAAGGGTTTTCCCAAGTAAAGATGACAATTAAAGGAGTTGAACTGACTAATAAATCTCAGTCAACTAAACTAAGATGAAAGTTTAGACAACATGTGATTTTTCATTAAGATAACAATTGGTTGTGTTATAAGAACAAACTCTATTTCTTGACTTAACTTAAAATTTTAAGGCAGCCCTTTACCTCATATTTTTAAGTTGAAACAACAAGTTATATTTTACAGTGCAGTATGATAGCACAATTTCTATGTCATTTAATTCTGTCTGTTTGTATTGTCTCACAGCCCGCCTGCCTGTATTCAAAGCATAAAAAATTGCTTTAATCTCCGGGCTCTGCTACAGTGCTGTTGCTTTACAGTTGGGCCTACCTCAGTGGAATGAAAAGCGAACAGTAGAGTGGAAGAAGGAACTTGATAATCATCTTTTCAGTTTATAAAGTGGGCAACTGTAGCCTCACATAAGCTTGATTAGGAAAATATACTATTATGTTTGAGTGGGATTTGGCATGTGAGAGATTAGGTGTAGCAGTGCAGCTTGGGAAAAATATTTGTTTACAAATAAATCTCAATCATTTGCATTGTGAGTTTTACTTTGTGTGTAGGCTTTGATTAGCTAGTGTGTACTGCTGCTCTGAGGTTCACTGCTCTTTGTGAATTTAGACAACTGAATCAAATGAGATATAACCAGATATCACCTAAGCTGTCATAAATAAGTATATCGTATGAATGAGACAGGTGAGACCCTAATCTGGGAACCACCCCTCATAGGCAAGGCTGTTTTTTTCCCTTTAATAAGGACAGGGGCAGGTAATTGCCAACTTAGCAACTTTGTTACTATATTTAGCAAGTTTTCAGACCCCCTTATCAATTTTTTTTTTCTAAAAAGCAAATCTGGCGACTTTTTCTGGTGTTTTTGGAGACGTATAAAATATTTTTGACTTGAAATGTATCGCATATGTATCGCTCTTACACTCAACAAGCAGGCGTGCTCCTGTGTGCACCTCGCCTGTGCCAAGGCGCTCACAGGCGGTGGCCTTAACTCTATCTGGTACATCCGATTTCGACTGAAGTTATGTCCATTTTGATTGTTAATGTAGTTTGTTTACAACGTTATGGCTAAAATGTTCTTCTTTTACTGTTACTTTTTGTGGATCACAAGGTTTAAAAGTATTTAAACACACAAACACACTTTTGCTGGTCCCAAGTCTGGATAAAAGAGGAGGGTTTGAATTGTGACATTAAAAAAAACAATAATTCCTAAAAGAAATTTAATTTGTAGTTCTAAATATATTCTAAATGCTTTTAAGGTGTTTTTACTCACATTATGCCTCTTCCACAATGTTATTTCTCTCTCCTACAGCAGCCATTCCAATTACATAGCATGACCAATTATGCAAATTAAGCAATGACATCATTTAGCGACTTCTAGTGACTTTTAGGATGGCCAATAGCGATTTTCCTTACTGAGGAGTTGGCAACACTGATTAGTCAAGCTCTTGAGTGAACCTGGAGCTGTGTGACTGCCTGGTCTACACTGTGCTATTTGGCCTTTTTAACTTTTCTATGAGCGCTTGATGTGGGTTGCATAGTCTTCTATTGGAGTGGCAGGTCACAGAAAATGTTCTGCTTGAGTTTTGGTAGAGTTTTGAAGTTATTTGTACCCCTGTAGGAAAAAACATAATTTAACGCCTCTGGAGAAACTTGTAGTGGACTCCACCACCCCTGGCTGATACTTATTAGGGTGTGACCCTAACCTGGAGACAGGTAACTGAAAAACAGATATGACGCAAAGTGGGAGGGATATTCCTTCTGAGGTAAAGTGTTCAGTGGTGTCCTGTTTTATTTTACAGATTGCCAAGCTGCTGCTTTGCCGCGGTGGATTTCTTGCTGTTGGGCCAAGGTGCTGATACGCTGGTGGCTCTATTGTAATTTGTGGTTTCATCCACACTCCGGACTCACACATAAACATAGACGGTTTCCATCTGATCCGGGCAGACAGAACAACGGAGAGTGGTAAGAAGAGAGGAGGGGGTTTGGCTGTGTTTGTGAACAATAGATGGTGTAACTCGGGGCATATATTAAAGAGATGCTATGCTGTAAGGACATTGAGCTGCTAGCGGTTAGCATGAGACTGTACTATCTACCGCAAGAGTTTACACACGTCACTGTGATAGCTGTGTATGTCCCTCCCTCTGCTAATGCTGCAGCAGCCTGTGAGGTCCTGCACACTGTAACCAGCAGACTCCAAACACAGCACCCTCAGGCCCTTTTCCTGATCTCTGGCAACTTTAACCCTAGAACACTATCGCTGGGTGATTTTACCCGAGCAAATACATTTACATGATTTCTCTCTCCTGTAGCTGTTAGTGTGTCGAGGAGATTGTGCCTTCACCAGGGAAGTCTCAAATGTCCCAGGAATGGGTGTATCAAAGACCAGCTTTCCAGCGTCATTTTTTTTTTTAGGAATTTTTTGTTCTTGAATTCCAGATTTTTCTGTAATTTTGGAGCATTACTTTAGCATCCCCCCCATGACACTTTTTTCATTTTGTTAGACATGGCACAGTTGAAAGTAAAAGCTGACCACTCTGATTTGTCATGTGTTTGATATATTTTGATGACAAGTACTTTTTGTTGGTCATATTATATCGGGTAAAAATCACCCGGCAAGTGATTGTGTTACTATTTATAGCGATAGTGTTCTAGGGTTAATCACATCTCCCTGTCCTCCACTCTCCACACCTTCACCCAGCACATCACCTGCCACACCAGAGACATTAAAACATTGGACTTATTGTATTCCAACACCAAGGAGGCATACAGATCACAACCTGGTTCATCTCCAGCCTGTGTATAAACCTCTAGTACACAGAGAACCAGTTGTGAAACGCACAGTTAGGAAATGGTCGGCAGAGACTGAAGAGGCCCTAAGGGACTGTTTCCGTTCTACCTTGTGGGACAACCTCTGCAGCCCTTTGGAGGATTACCTCATCACAGACTGCATTACAGATTACATAAACTTCTGTGTGGACAACACCGTACCCATCATAAAGGCACTGTGTTTTTCTAACAACAAGCCATCGATAAATCCTGAAATAAAGCCTCTCCTCAAGGAGAAGAGAGTCTTTAGATCTGGAGACAAACAGGAGCTGAGAGTTGTCCAGAAGATGCTGAAATGGAAGATAAAGCAAGGGAAGGAAAACTACAGGAGGAAGATGGAAGAGCAGCTGCAACAGGACAACATCAGAGGGGTTTGGAACAGCCAGGACAAAAACCAACCTCCCAGGCTGCAGGAGACTTGGGGTGGGTAAATGACCTAATATGTCTGTGAAGGTTCTCAGTAAATGACCTAAATAAATATTTTAATAGGTTTGATCAACCACCCACCCCTCCCCCAGCATCGTCCCCCCTGCTGCAATCTCCCTCATCTTCAGGCACTGCCTGTCTTTCATCTCAGGACTTCACACCTCTCAGCTCCCAGCCATCACAACCACCCCCAGCTTCTGTGGACTCCAACATACATGCCCCTCCCCTGAAACCCCCTTTCTCTATCTCAGCACTTCAAATGAGGAACGAGCTTCGCAAGATCAAGGTGTGGAAGGCTGCAGGTCCAGATCGCATCAGCTCCAGGCTCCTGAGGGACCTCGCAGATTAACTCTGTGGTGTTCTAGGACACCTGTTCAACCTGAGCCTGTCGCTGGAGAAAGTTCCACAGCTGTGGAAGACCTCCTGTGTGGTACCGGTACCAAAGACCTCCCATCCCAAGGACCTCAGCAGCTACAGGCCGGTAGCCCTGACATCACATCTGATGAAGACCCTTGAGGGGTTGGTTCTAAACCATCTGCGCCCCCTGCAGTTTGCTTACCAGCCTGGCATCAGGGTGGAGGACGCGATCATCTTCCTCCTGCACCGAGCTCTGACTCACCTGGAGAAGCCTGGAAGCACTGTGAGGATCATGTTTTTTGATTTCTCCAGTGCTTTCAACACCATCCAGCCACAACTTCTGAGGGACAAGCTGGAGCTATCGGGACCACCACATGTCCCAGTGGATACTGGACTACCTCACAGGATGCCCACAGTATGTGAGGACACGGGGCTGTGTCTCTGATATGCTGGTCTGCAGTACGGGGCCCCCACAGGGAACTGTGCTGGCACCTTTCCTCTTCACCCTCTACACTGCAGACTTCTCCATCAACTCCCCACGCTGCCACCTACAGAAGTTCTCTGACGACTCTGCCATAGTTGGCCTCATCACAGGTGAGGACGACTCATAGTACAGACAGTGGACTCTGGACTTTGTGGACTGGTGCCAGCAGAACCACCTGCTGATCAATGCCGGGAAAACAAAGGAGTTGGTGGTGGACTTCCGGAAACGCACATTCACCACACTGACACCAGTGAACATCCAGGGAGTGGACATTGAGATAGTGGACTCTTATAGGTACCTGGGAGTTCACCTGAATAATAAACTGGACTGGAGCCACAACACTGATACTCTTTACAGGAAGGGTCAGAGCAGACTCTACCTGCTGAGGAGGCTGAGGTCATTTTGAGTCCAGGGAGCGCTTTTAAAGACCTTCTATGACTCTGCGGTGGCATCTGTCATTTTTTTACAGTGTTGTATGTTGGAGCAGCAGTTTATCTGCAGCTGAGAGGAAGAGGTTGGATAAACTCATCAGGAAGGCCAGCTCTGTTCTGGGATACACCCTGGACCCAGTGCAGGTGGTGGGAGACAGAAGGACTCTGGCCAAAATAACATCTCTGATGGACAGAGTCTCCCACCCCATGCATGTAAATGTTGCTGAACTGCAGAGCTCCTTCAGTGACAGACTGCTGCATCCTAGATGCATGAAGGAGCGTTTGTACAATCAAAACTGCTCCCAACAAACACAGTGCAAATTACAGCGTTTATGTAAACCTCTATCTTGTAAACCGATTCACACTACAACCTGGGTTTGCCTCTTATCTGTATTTAATTTAATAGCGGTACAATACTCTGTTTTTGTAACCATTGTCCTTGATGTAAATATGTAAAAATTGTGTATGTTTCTGTTCTGTGTCCTGTGTACTATTTGTTTGTATATGTGTCTTTCTTGCTGCTGTTACATCTAAAGTTCTCCTTGTGGGACAATTAAAGGATTATTCTGTTCTAGTCTATCATTTCTTATCATTGCAGACGGTGAAGGTGCTGCATGGAAATCTTTTTCTCGCCGCTTTTTCATGTACCGGGGCGAGCGTCAGCGGTGACGGGTATTGAAGATTTACGTTCATACATCTTTGCCCAGTTGGGGTGAAGTGTAGATTGCCATGTCTTTAACGTGTGACACATGGTGTTGGTTTTTAATAGATTCCCTGCAGTGCTTATCCTGTCTTCCACTTACAGTCGTATAATTTTATAGTTTAAAATGTATTAAATAAAGTAGATTAAATAAAGTAAATTGTCTTGGGTGCTACTATTACATGTTGAGAAGGATTTTGTTTTGTATTAGCGTTAAACCTTGTGAACTGACTGTATGCCTACGGCTCATTCAAATGGGTACCTCCCTCAATTCACATAAAGAAGGTACAAAAGCAGGAAATTGCTAATTAACCAGCATCATCTAATTACATTTAAATTAATGTCTACTGCCATTAATGTAACACTACAGACTGCCCTCCAGTTCAACACAGAGTCACTGTAAACTCCACCACAGTACTGCTATTTAACCAGTTTAGCCTGCGGTAAAATGGTTAGTATTTTCACGCAACCTTTGAATACTACTATTAAATACTATTATTAAAATTTTAAAAAAGTACTTCAGTAGCATGAAAAATGACATTATCCCAATCTTTCTCTCTCTGATACAAACTGTTGTGTTACAAGCATGTTGTTTTTTCTCTCCTTGGGAAATACGTCTACTGTGCATTTAGCTACAAAGACAAAAACTGCACATAAAAAAGTTATTGCATAGTTATCAGTTAAGTATTTGATCGCATTTGCTGAGCTGTTTTGAAAAACTACATTTGAAATTAAATGGCAGTTACAAAAAAAAGCGAATCAATTTATGGTCACCTCTGATGAGTAGCACGTCACAGGGTGGTTGGTGGTTCTTTGTGTCCGGGGATGGGCGTCCAGGTACACACCGGCTCACTCCTTGGTGGCTGCTTATCGGTGCCTGGAGCCTGGGGCTCGCTCGGGCCACTTCGGGGAGGGGGTGCCCTCGGCCTCTCGGCCTGGGGCTCGGTCACTCAGGCACAGCTGGCTGCCGGCGGAGCTCACGGGCACGTCACTGCAACCCCCCCTGGCTTCTGCTCCGCGGCTGCTGAGTGACCCCTCATCTGGGACTCTCCTCAGCTCTTTCTGGGATAGTGGCGCGGCTGCCCCTCTGTTGGTCTTCCTTGGTCTCTTGTGTTCTGGGGGCCTCTGGATGTCTGGAGTTTTGATCTCCTCCATACCTGCTTCATGCCCTGGAGGACGGGGCAGTGGCCCCCCACACCCTCTAGCAGATCATTACATGAAGGAACCTTTTAAAAACAAGCGCGTTCATGCTCACAGGTGTACACACAGGTGCTCACACATACAAACTACACCCTTTTTGGCTCCTACCTCAAAGCACACTGTGCGCTGTCAATCTTACGTGCTGCACAATAATGTTTAATATTTAGTATTTACTGTCATATTCCCATATATCATTCTGATGTTGTTTATTCTATTACTCTTGTTTTCTTCTGTTAGGGTTCAACGCAGGGGACTCAAACGCGGGACTCCTGAATCAGCTTAAGACAAGGGTTTATTAACAGGGGTCACCAAAGTGTATATACAGAGAGTGCGGGGTAGTGCTATATACAGAAATGTGAGGGACGGGCTCCAGGGGATCCAAGGGGGGAATCACTCGCTCTCCAGCTCTCCACATACACGACAGCAGTCCTCTTCTTTCACACTCGACACAGATTCACACGGGAGGGGTTATCCAGGGGGTCTGCAGATCAGAAGACAGGAATGAGAACAATATTTACAGAAGGCACTTGACTTATCTTGAGCTGAGGTTCGACTTTCACTGACGCGTGGCAGACAACGATCCAGCGAAGACCAGCAGTCACTTCCTGGCTTAAATGCTGTTCACCTTGATGGGCACCAGGTGTGTTCTTTCCCGTGGGCGTGGGCCGAGGGCGTGAACCCGCAATGAGTTCCGCCCCGGCGACAGAGAGGAGAAGAGAGAGAGAGAGAGAGAGAGAGCACAAGAGCGAGAGACAGATGGAAAAGGCCAATCAGCGTCTCGCTGATCCCTCAGGCCGTGACAGTACCCCCCCCCCAACGGGAGCCTCCCGGCGACCCCCAGGCTTGTCAGGATGGGCCGCATGGAACGCCCGCACCATGCCACGGTCCAGCAGGGCAGACCGCGGAATCCAGGACCGCTCCTCCATCCCGTAGCCCTCCCAATCCACCAAATACTGCAGGCCACGCCCCCGGCGCCTGACGTCCATGATCCGAGAGACAGCGAAAGCCGGGCGGCCAGCAATGACCCGGGCGGGTGGCGGGGGCCTGGAAGGAGGGCACAAAGGACTGGACAGGCAGGGTTTCACTTGAGACACATGAAACACATTATGGATCCGCATATTCCGGGGCAATTTGAGACGAACAGAAACCGGGTTAACCAGAGAGTCTATAACAAACGGACCAATGAAGGTGGGAGATAGCTTCTTAGATTCAGCCCGGAGCGGAACAAACCGGGTCGACAGCCAAACCTTTTGTCCCGGGACGTAGGCAGGTGCAGGGGTCCGGTGACGGTCCGCCAGGCGTTTATTGCGATCAGCCGTGCGAAGAAGAGCGGCCCGGGTGGCTCTCCAGGCGCGTCGACACCTCCGTAGATGCTGCTGGACAGAGGGGACAAAGTGCTCACCTTCTACAGCCGGAAAGAGAGGTGGTTGGTAGCCCAGAGATGCTTCGAAGGGGGACACCCCGGTGGCTGAGGAGGTGAGACTATTGTGGGCATACTCTATCCACGCAAGTTGCTCACTCCAAGTTGTCTGATTGGTGGATGCCAAGCACCGGAGGGCCGCCTCGAGTTCCTGATTGGCCCGTTCTGTCTGGCCGTTAGTCTGCGGGTGGAACCCAGAGGAGAGACTGACCTGCGCTCCGAGGGCGTGGCAGAATTCTTTCCATACCCGAGATGTGAACTGCGGTCCTCTATCAGAGACGATGTCCGTGGGGATTCCATGAAGGCGAAAGACATGGTTAGTCAGGAGTTGAGCCGTTTCTAAAGCAGTGGGGAGCTTGGGAAGGGCGACAAAGTGAGCAGCTTTCGAAAAACGATCAATGATAGTAAGGATGACTGAGTTACCTGAGGAGGGAGGGAGACCCGTGATGAAGTCCATTGCAATATGTGACCATGGACGGCCAGGGGTCGACAGGGGTTGGAGAAGGCCGGAAGATGGCTGATTGACGCTCTTGTTTTGAGCGCATGTAGGACAGGCAGCAACGTATTCGCGGACGTCCTTGGCCAACGATGGCCACCAGGCGAAGCGTTGTAGAAAGGTAATGGTGCGGTGGACCCCAGGGTGGCAGGTGAACTTGGCTGTGTGAGCCCAATGCAAAACTTGTGATCTGACGGTAGAGGGAACAAAGAGTAGGCCCGGGGGACCCGTACCAGGGTCTGGTTCCATGCGTTGAGCCTCTCGAATAGCTGACTCAATCTCCCAGGTTAGGACCCCGACAACACACGTGGAAGGAAGAATGGGGGTGTCCTGGGCAGTGTCTTCGGAGGTAGCAAATTGGCGTGAGAGGGCATCGGGTTTGACATTACGAGAGCCGGGTCGGTAGGTGATTGTGAATTGGAATCTAGTGAGAAACAGAGCCCACCTAGCTTGCCTGGCGTTGAGTCGTTTCGCGGACCGGATGTATTCCAAGTTCTTGTGGTCGGTCCAAACCACGAACGGTTGGGCAGCTCCCTCCAACCAGTGACGCCACTCTTCAAGGGCCAGCTTGATGGCTAGTAGCTCACGGTTCCCCACATCATAGTTCTTCTCTGCAGGGGAGAGACGGCGAGAGAAGTAAGCACAAGGATGAAGCTTACCGCCCTGTCGCTGGGAGAGCACCGCCCCCACTCCGGCGTCCGAGGCGTCCACCTCCACGACGAAGGGTTGACTGAGATCGGGTTGGATAAGGATGGGAGCAGAGGCAAAGCGCTCCTTCAGACACGAGAAGGCCTGGCGAGCCGGTTCATCCCAGCGGAAGGGGACCTTGGGTGAGGTGAGACGAGTCAGGGGTAGAGCGAGCTGGCTATAGTTGCGGATGAAACGGCGGTAAAAGTTGGCGAAACCCAAGAAACTCTGAAGCTGTTTGCGATGGGAAGGAGTGGGCCAGTCTAACACAGCCTGAACTTTGGCGGGGTCCGCTCTCAGGTTACCTTGTTCAATGACATAGCCCAGGAAGGAGACTGTGGACGTATGAAACTCACATTTCTCCTCCTTCACAAAGAGACGGTTTTCCAGAAGGCGCTGGAGGACCTGCCTGACATGGCGTTCATGCTCGGAGACTGAATGAGAGAAGATGAGGATGTCATCCAGATAAACGAAGACGAAGTGGTTAATGAAGTCCCGAAGTACGTCGTTGACCAGGGCCTGAAAAACAGCTGGAGCATTGGAAAGACCAAACGGCATGACCAGATATTCATAATGACCCAGGTGAGTGTTAAAGGCTGTTTTCCATTCATCCCCCTCCCTTATTCTTACCAGATGGTATGCGTTGCGTAGGTCCAGTTTGGTGAAGATGGTGGCCCCCTGAAGGAGCTCGAAGGCAGAGTGTAACAAAGGGAGTGGATATTTATTCTTCACTGTGATATTGTTAAGGCCCCGATAATCAATACAAGGTCGTAAGCTCTTGTCTTTCTTGGCAACAAAGAAGAAGCCGGCAGCCACAGGAGATGACGAGGGACGAATGAGACCGGCAGTGAGTGATTCGTTGATGTACTTTTCCATACTTTCTCGTTCGGGCTGAGACAGACTGTATAGGCGGCTGGTAGGGAGGGGTGCGCCGGGAAGGAGATCAATGCCGCAGTCATACGGCCGATGCGGAGGAAGCGAGCGTGCTCTATCCTTACAAAACACTTGTTTGAGATCATGGTAGACGGGTGGCACGGAGGAAAGGTCCGGCGGCTCGGAGAGAGAAGAATTGGTTGGCGGTTCAGAAAAGAGGGTGGCAGCTTTAAGACAGGACATGTGACAATCCTCCCCCCACCCCACAATGCTCTCCTTCTTCCAATCGATAACGGGGCTATGGTGACGCAACCAAGGGTAACCCAGAACTAGCGGTGTGAGCGGGGCTTGAAACACATACAACTGGATAGTCTCGGAATGATTGCCAGAGAGAGTCAGTAAAACGGGCTCAGTGATATGAGTGATGTTAGGAAGCCGCTGGCCACTGAGGGCGGTGACCTGGAGTGACTGTGGCAAAGGCTCGGTGTTCAGGTTAAATCGTCGGGCCAGCGAGGCATCAATGAAGTTTTGTTCTGCCCCTGAATCGATTAGAGCCTTAAGACGGTGGACCTGAAGCTGTACAGTTAATTTAGCTGCTAGCATGAGCCGTGGAGGAGATTGTGAACTAGAGACCTCGCCCACCCGTATTCTCCCCTCTACTGGTGGGCACGACCTTTTGGCAGGGATGGGCAGGCATTGGCAACATGACCCCTTTTGCCGCAATAAAAACACTCACCGGCCCTCCACCGACGGTGCCGTTCTTCGGGTGAAAGACGAGAGCGACCCAGCTGCATAGGTTGCTCACCCTCCTCCATGTTGTGCGCCTCCGAATCTCTTCCGCCACTCGTGGCACTTCCGCCCGAGGCTTCTTCGCCGCGTCCCAGAGACCTCTGGGAAATGTAGTCCCCGGTACTGCGGCGCGCACGTAAATGCTCGTCCACCTTAACACACAACGTTATCACATCAGATAAAGTCTTCGGTAACTCTCTCATCATGAGTTCGCCCTTTAATTCATCACACACGTTATTCAACAAAGTACTTATCAAGGCTGGCTGCCCCCACCCGGTCTCCTCGGCCAACGTCCAGAACTCAATGGAGTATTCCGCCATACTCCGTCTTCCCTGCTTGAGATTTAGTAAACGGTGAGCAGCTGCCTCGGCGCCAGTACCTCTCTCAAACACACATTTAAACTTAGTCAGAAAATCCTGATAGGAGATGTTGGCGTCAGTTCTAAGAACTGCTTGAGCCCAGTTTAAGGCTGGTCCACGTAAGAGCTGGACAAAAAAGGCAATCTTTGCCCCATCAGTTTCATATGTCCTCCGCAACTGTCTAAACTGCATTGTTATTTGGGTTAGAAAACCGGCACACTTGTGAAACTCACCCGCAAAGGGCTCCGGTGTTGGCAGAGCTCGTTCCGGAGGCTCCGATGGAGCGGGGTGAGGCTGAGCCGAAGATCCGGGTATCGGAGGCTCAGAGCCCGGTAACTGTGAGGAGACAGAGGGAGGAGAAACTGTTGGGCTTGCCAAAGGTACGTGCTGGGCGAGGGCCTGCGTTAGAGCAGCCAACTGCTGATTGATGTGCTGCAGCATTTGTTCGTGGCGTTCCAACACTTCCCCGGCCGTGACGGCGTGCTGCTGGGCGGCAGAGTCCGCTGAGTCCATATTCTGGCTGGATCGTTATGTTCGGGTTCAACGCAGGGGACTCAAACGCGGGACTCCTGAATCAGCTTAAGACAAGGGTTTATTAACAGGGGTCACCAAAGTGTATATACAGAGAGTGCGGGGTAGTGCTATATACAGAAATGTGAGGGACGGGCTCCAGGGGATCCAAGGGGGGAATCACTCGCTCTCCAGCTCTCCACATACACGACAGCAGTCCTCTTCTTTCACACTCGACACAGATTCACACGGGAGGGGTTATCCAGGGGGTCTGCAGATTAGAAGACAGGAATGAGAACAATATTTACAGAAGGCACTTGACTTATCTTGAGCTGAGGTTCGACTTTCACTGACGCGTGGCAGACAACGATCCAGCGAAGACCAGCAGTCACTTCCTGGCTTAAATGCTGTTCACCTTGATGGGCACCAGGTGTGTTCTTTCCCGTGGGCGTGAACCCGCAATGAGTTCCGCCCCGGCGACAGAGAGGAGGAGAGAGAGAGAGAGAGAGAGAGAGAGAGCACAAGAGCGAGAGACAGATGGAAAAGGCCAATCAGCGTCTCGCTGATCCCTCAGGCCGTGACATCTTCTGCTTGTTTTCTTTTTTCTTTCTCAACAGGTGATCCAGGTGATCGATATATGTATTTTTTGTCTACTTATTCTGTTAGTTTTTGTTTTTTGCCCTGTTTCCCCGTCCCTCTTCTCAGCTGTTTTTCTTTCCCTCTTTCTTTCTCCCCTTTCTTTCCCCCAGTCAAGTCTGTCCCGTATTCAGCAAGTGAAAATAAAATAAACAATAAAAGGTGAATCAAATAGACCATTACGGCAAGGCTGGGATGGTCCATTTGGTAAAGTAAATCCGTTGGGCATCTTTCTTCGCCTTTAGACAATAATTCTGATGGCAAAAGAGCCAAACGGGACAGGCAAAAAAAAATAAAATAAAATAAAATAAAATAAATAAATAAATAAATACATAGTATAAATAAATAGATATATTTATTGTATGTATATAAAGCATATTTATTTGTATATAGATAGATAGATAGCACCTGTTGTCACTAAAAGTGGCATCTTTCACATACACAGTCATTCAATACGTTTTATCATATCAGGTAGCATGTCAAAATTACCAAAAACTTTTATGTATTTTCCCCCTAGAAAAAAGAACCAGATCCAGATATCTCCATATCTTCAAAACCTCTGCTAAACTGACTGATTTTGTCTCGCAAGAGGTCTCTTTCTCTCAGTAGCCTTTGCAGCAGGTTGTTGCAGCAGGAACATAAGTGGATTGAATTCGACTGAAATTGCTCGGTCTGGCACATGTCTTCTATCACAGAGGTGTTAAAAAAAAGAAAAAAAAAGAAAAAGAAATTAAATGGCAGTTACAAAAAAAAGCGAATCAATTTATGGTCACCTCTGATGAGTAGCACGTCACAGGGTCAATACAGTATTGAGGATGTAAGCGATGCATGGGATGTAATTTTCTTGTAAGTAAGAAAGTGTATTCAAATCCTAGGCTAGAGGAATTGCCAAGCTGCAGCACTTGAAGGTTAAGGTGCCAGAACACCGTTCCAGATGATTCACTCTAACCCCTGCATACACACAACACAGCTTAGACACACCTTTTCGGACACTATTCAACAATTCCCATGTTGAAAATGTCCAAAGTTCTTCAAAGCTATTTGAAGAAACAACTGCTATGAAGTAATATTCAAAATTGTAGCTGACGCTGAAATGTTTGTGTGGGTTGCCATGACAACACCAGAAGCGCATCTGAGATCGTTATGTTGTTTTCTGTTTGTTTTCTTTATTTGGTACTCATGTTTGTGTACATTTTCAGTAGGAAAAGATAATCTGTGAATCCAGTGATACATCCTTCTTATAAAAAATGTTTCTGTTAAAAATTATTGTGAAGTAGTCACTTCCTGTGAGTCGCGGGAACCGGAAGTTGTACGCCGGAGAGACAAGACAGAACGGTAACACGGTGGACTTTTCGGAATGTACAACTTTTGTACTGCTGGTTTTACAAGGCGTACACGGTAAAAACATTATGCTGTTATTTGTTTAGCACTTGTGCACTTTGTGAAAAGAAACAAGTGGCTGAGATGAATGTCATGTGTGCTATTGATATTATTTTACTTGTTTCTAGTTTTCACGGTGCTCCATGATTGTGAGAGGAATAAAAGAATTGTGGACATCAGTACGAAGCGTGGATTCTTTCGACCAGAGTAGATACAAAAATACTTGTGGGTTGAAGAGATATCATTTAAAATTATAACACTTTTGTGTAATTCTTTTTTGTGTTTGTAATGGCAGCCTGTGAAAAGGCAATGCAATTTTAGAAAAGTGGGGGTAGGCCAAAAAAGAAATCACTCCCACTAGTAAAATTCAGCCCCTAGCCGTGAAAAAAATCTGCAGGGGGTCATGAAAAAGGGAACTTTAAGGTCGCGGATGCAATGTGTTTGAGTGTCTTTGTGTTTTGATCTGATAAATAAATAGAAATTAAGGTGATGGTCTGCGTCAGGTTGATCTGGTGAGGCTGAAAGCGCTCACGTAGCAAGGATACGGTAATAATAATATGGCTGACTTTGACCTGTTAAAAACAACAACTCCCCTTTTTTTCTCTTTTTGTTTATATCTCTGTAAGTATTGATGGGGGGGGGCATAAACATATGGACTTTAATCTCAAATTTCACACAGCCGAGACACAACTTCAAAGTGGAACGGCCTGAAGGATGGAAGCAGAGAGAGAGGGGGAGAAAAAAGCTGAAAGAATAAAGAACAGCAACATTTACATGAGGAGAGAGATGTATCCAAGGGAGCAGCAGTGAAGGGGAACATACAATATTTAAAAGGATGGAGACTGAGACAGCCTTTGCTACACAAACGTATTTGATCTGTAACTATTATTTCAAGGGCATATCAAGGTAAATAATATCCTTGCAGTGGTGAGGTTTTGAAGTTAGAAAAACATGCCAACTGCCAAAACTCATCATGAGCACCCCCACAACACCGACCCACTCCGTTATGACTATATATAGTTCAGACTTCATTAAAGAGTGTCAGTCCTCAGTAGTTGGGACAGTGCAATTGCGTCTTTGATTTGTTTTCCAGCTAACTGACTTCAAAGTTTATAATCACGGCACAGAGCAAAAAAATGTTCATCATGCTTATTTTATACCAGTGAGAGGAAAACTTAAATTTCCTGTGAATATATCTACAATTCCACTTGTTTGTGTATTTAGTTAAATGCAATGTGTGACAGCACATTTTAAATGACGAACATAATGTACAAAAGGCACAATTACATGTACATTATATTTAAATGTCTATGTCTATGTGTGTTCCTTGTACCCACCTTTCTAGGGTTTCCACCAGTTTATAAAAACCCAGCCTGACCTAAAGCCGAGTCATGCATCGCTTTGTAACCAAGCAGCAAAGAAGCAACCGACAGCCTTCAGAACATTTGAAACATTTAAATAAATAAATACAAGTGTCAAAAACTGCAGTTTATCTAATGGAGGCTGGCTCCAAAAACTGGGTCAGTCCACATAGACTCGTGTTAAGACGTGACTGGCTCAGGTGGTAGAGCAGGTCAGCTACAAACCGGAAGGTTGGTGGTTTGATCCCAGGCTCCTCCAGTCTGCTTGGGCAAGATACTAACCCCATGTTGCTCTCCAATGCATCCATTAGAGTGTGAATGAATCTTAGATAGTAAGCCTGGAAAAAGTGCTGGTGTGATTAGGTGAATGAATTAGTTGTATAAAGCGCTTTGAGTGCTCAGAGTAGAAAAGCGCTATATAAGAACCAGCCTAGTCCATTTAAGATGCCCAGCTTAATAGTATTAAAGACCTTCAAGTTTATGACTGGTACTAAAGGTCTTACAGTTGTCATGGGGTGGAATGGACAAGTTTAACCGAGTGTTTTTCATCTTGCATGGGTTGCTATGTTTTATTACTTTTAATCTTTTAATAATGTACTGGTTTCAGTCATTATGCAAATGTACTGTTTATAAGATTGGGGAAACCTGCAGTCAGCTGAGACTGAAGAAGTCACTTGGATGAATGACGAAACGTTTCTCCTACAAAACGCTACGTCCAGATGAACAGAATCAACTTTTGGAGAATAATGTACAGTGTTTTATTCTTATGGTTTTATTGCATGTTTTATTGTATATATTTCTTAACTTGTCCCGGAGAGACTCAGCCCCTTACTGATTACTAACCTGACCCACCTGACGGGTCAGGACTGCGAGAATGACCAATCAGGGTTCGCCTTTTGGTCACTGTAGACCAATAAGAGGGCCTGGCGGGATAGAAGAAAGGAGAGAGTGTGAGCGGTAGAGATGTGGCGTGTCAACTGGTGGTCGGCGGCTTCCGTGGAGAGCGGCATGGAAGACTGGATATAGGCGAAGGTGAACGAGACGAAGGGGCAGCATTGCGGCGGCGAGAGGGAGACGGGAAAGTGCTCAGGGACGAAGAGAGGACTGTGTTGGTGCTGGCGGGGGAGTAGCTCGACGCCGAGAAGAGACCACGGAAGGGGATTGAGAGGCAGCGGGAAGGCGCCCTATCTCCTCCCACGGCGAGACCATAGCTACGGGTGAGAATCACCGTAAAGCGGCAGGCAGAGTTGAGAGCTCTGCCCATCTGGGCTAAGTCCCGGTGAGAAGAAACTCCGGTGATATATAAAACGGAGACTGTCGCTGCCCCCTCTCCTTTTTCCGTTGGCCCCGGAGCGAAGAGGCAGACAAGGACGGCCGAGGAAGCTGATCATTTTTGTTTTTGCCCCGTTGGGACTTCAGTGGATTTTAATGTTGTGGCTGAGGCCATTGACTTTTATTGTATTGGTTTTAATGCTTTTAACTATGTTCTCCCTGGCCAGGGGTGTTTTAATTGCTTTTATTTATTTTTTGTTAAATAAATTGAATCTTAAAACTTGACCATTATAATATGCTATTGCTTTGGCTCCCCCACTGCTCTGTCCCAGTCAGTGCATATGCACTAGCATAACATGCTAATTTCCGCTAGCCGTCTTGCATTGAAAATACCCTTTCTGAGGCTAAAGCAATGAGTCTGTTGCACTTTATACTAAATGTTATTTGAAAGTTATGGTCATATTGCTATGGTATCGGTGTAAAATGTGGTGTTTTGTATGAATTTATGTTAACATGTTTTTCTCATGGTACTAATTTTGGTTCTGCACGCTAAATATTAGTAATTTGAAATTAAAGAGCCTTCACCTGCAGTTTACCTAGTTTGGAACTTTTGATAACTCCTAAAGCCAATGTGTATTTCTAATGCACTTCTGAGGTATTTAGTATTGTTTGTGTTTTCTATGCACTTTGAAAATTAGAATTAACATGGGTGTATTATATTGAAAGAAATCTAGAAACACTGGTAGCAATTAGTTGTAATAAGCTATAGATATCAGAGCCGAATGGTTGAACTGTGTTCTGAGCGGTTGCCCATGTCAGGGTTTTTTTTTTTTTTGTTTGTTTTTTTTGTTTTTTTTTTTTTTCCCTATGCTTATTTGAATTGGGTTGGTTTTGAAAACCCGAGAAGAATCGAGGATCTCTTTTCCAGTACTGGATGACGAGCCCCAGTTCAAAGAGCTGGATGAACTGGTAGATTGTAACTCGACTGGCTACGAACACACAGTTACTATTGAATATTGACAGACTTCTTCCTAGCGGTTCATGTCCCGCGATGCAGGGTCCTGCATCGAAGGAAATTTTAAAAAAGGACACAAAGACAACACAAAATTGGGTTTATTTTCAAAAAGCACACTCTACTTTAGTTTAATTGTGCACAACCTACTGAACTCTTATTGTTAATAAATGCTGTTTTGTTTTCCATAACTGGTGTACAAGTCTTCTGTCAGACACCCTTGGCTCCTGTGAATCTAGAACCTGTCTAGCCAATATTTTCCTTCTGTCCTCATACTGTGGTTAAAGCTAACTATACTGCATTCAAAGAAGGCAAGAAGTAGCACTAGCAGGTCTTACATTCCCACTACTTGTGTTACACCAGTGCTACAGTACCATAACGCCATATCTTCAGTACAGCCAACTTTTATACGACATAGCTCACCTTCTGATGAATTCACCACTGCATCTGATGTCAATCAGTCGTGTTGTTCCTATTAGTTGCTTGACTTGGAATTAACTGGCAGCGCAGCAACACTTTTTTTCCCGCCTGTGCCGCACAATTAACATTGTAGGGTTAATAGCACTACACAAAGCTAAACGTGAAATGCCTCAGCCCCCTGACTCCAAATGCCAGTTTGGAGTCAAGGTCGTTTTATGGTAAAGACTCTGCTTTAACTACACAGATGTAGCACAATAAATCTGAGATTTGACTTCACATTTGGGGTTTGTATGCGTTCCCCTATATTCCCTGTTTTTCTTTGCCTTTTTCTATAAATTTTTCTTTTTCTTCTTTCTTTTAAACATGTTCCTTTATGTGTCTTAATTTTGATATCATTTGCTTTTGTCACTTCATGCTCTTAGATGAATAATGAAAAGTTATGTTCTGTTTTTAAAACTAATTTTTAAAAATTAAAAAAAGATCTCTTGACAAAGCATTCCTTGTTTTCATTGCTAGTATTTGCTTGAAGTCCTTTGGAGATCGATCACACTCAATCTAAGCCTCCATTTAGTAAGTGACACACAGTGACCTCTGGTCACATTAGTGTTCACTTCAGGAGACACAGGGACACTTCAACATTGATCAGGGTGTTTTAATCTCAGTAAGATTAAGAGCCCTCCAGTTAATTACAGAACAAACAGCTAGAGGCAGCTGCTTTAGATCCTGAACATGATTAAGGCAAATACTAGTGGGTTAGCACACTTCATGAAAGCAAAAAGCCAGTGCTTTTTATGTTTTCAGCTACAACAGATGTAATTAACCATTATTATAGTTGCATATGTATAACAGTCATCCAATAAGTGCAACATATAGGCAAGATTACACTAAAGCAAGAGCTAGAGCCTATAGGTTTTTTCTCCCCCTTTTAAATAAATGTAATTAAATCTGGTATGTGTGTAAACTTCTCTTTCCAAAACCAATTAAAAAGCACACACAGACTTAATAGCATAAATACTTTTTAATATTCTTAAAGATTATTTGTATGAGTATTAAAAAAAGAGTCTGAGTACTTAGCACGGCTGCCACTGCTGCAAGTGGGTCTTCAGCTTGAACCTGTTCTGTGCAAGTCTTTTCAGGGTCTCTTCACATGAAAAACGTGCTAGCTTATGAGATAAAACAAATAAGGAGCCAGATCGAGCTCAGTTGGACATATTGAAATAAATAAATAAATAAATAAAACAAAGTGCAGTAAAATCCCCCTACCAACATTTTTCAAGGGGAACTCAAAGACAGTCAGAAGATGATCCACGACGCTCTGATCTCTGGTCAAGAAATAGTCCCACTTATACATCCCAGGATATTTCATTTTTTGCAAACAAAATGTAACGCAAGGTCTTACAGTATGCTAAGCTAAACTAACTGGTTAAGTTAAGCTAGTCTAACTGTCTGTCAGCCCCCAAAAGCAAGTCTTGAACTTGGCAGCCAGTTTAAAATGCCTTAGGTGTTTATCTAAACTAGCTTTGATTTAATTGGTCATTAGGATATAAAGACCACATATTTTGACTCACCAATAAAGTCTAGTTTAAAAAAAAAAGGTTAAAACTTTTGGTGAGTCTATATTCTGAATGCCATATCGCTTTCTAGTGGTCTCTGGGTTTGATCAGATTTGACAATAACGCTAACAAACACACAACAAGACTTACTTTGATTCAAATCTATTTTAAGCCCAGTCTACCTGTTTGTCTGTTTGAAAGGAAAAACAAATACAACAAAACAACTCTTATTAAAAAACTAATTCAGTTTAACCTTGAAACAGAGCACAGCGGGTTCAGTAGGACCCCATACCTCACAGTAAGAAGCTAACTGGAAAAAAAAGGTTTTCACAGCCTTTTAGCACTTTCTAATTTTGCTGGTCTGCTCACCATCGATCTAGCGCTGAAATTGACTCGTCTGCCAGTGATAGATGACTGCATCCTCCTTTGTATGCATTCCTAATCAAATAAGTTGCTTTTAACTTTATTAACTTGGACAAGCTCACTTTAGATAAGCCTGTCCCTTTAAGCCACTGCAGAGTGGAAATCAGCCTCTGGAGGTGATGAGAGTTGACTCTGGGAGCCTGAGATGTGAGCTTTAGGTCGCTGTGCCATTGTCTGACGCTTGGCCTAAGGCTCCAGTGAGAATCACTTCCTCTAATGGAAAACTATTGTCTGCCACTGAGGACATACAGCTGTGAGGAATAAGGATCAGCCTATCTGGACTTATGCACAAGACAGAATGAAGCTCTCCACCGGAGAGAAAGCTATTTTGGAATTGTAATATCCACTGAAGTCGTTTCTGATTAAGCAGTACATCTGGAATAGACTGTGCTCTTGTATATGAGGCCGGGTGGTGTTTTCCTGCATGCTTGTAATGCATACAAAGAAGCAGAAAAACAACATAAAAGAAAAAAAGTAGCTATCTTTCCTTCCAGCGTTGGCATATATGTTAACTCGGGTAATGGGACTAAACATCTAAAAGTGTCAAAACAATGCAACAATAAGGCACTTGGTGAATTATTTATTCATTGGAGCTGATTTGATAGAGGTTAATGAGCACAACAGGGTGAGAATAGACGTGTCTCTGCTAGAATTATGATGCCTTTTCCTTAGCATGTTGCATTATTTATTTACTCATCCTTAGCTGGCATTCAGGATCTAACGCAAGAGGTAGACACATCCAATCTGATAACAGAATCGGGAACCATGGAAGTGAGGTTCACACTCAGTTCAGAGCACTCTTGCTATATGTAAAATGTATACGCAGCCGGTGAAGCTCTGAAGGAAATATCCCCCGACAGACCGTCCCAGAGGATAAGGAACTCCATTTGCCTCCTGGATTTCCTTCCATCCCTCCGTTCTGAAGATGTGTGATACACGCACGATCTTTCCCCTTCTTTTTGTGCATCTCAACAGGTCACCACTCCATCCCCTCCCCCACAGGATTCACCTCGGCCCAGACTGTGAAAATCCGGACGTCTGCGATTCGTCCGAAGGACAGAGTCTGTAGCTTGTTTCTTTCCCTTCATCAGGAGTGGGTTTGAATCTGTGTGGGCCTGAATGTTTGGAAGGAAACGATTCATCAAGTCTATCAAGGAAATAAAGAAGAGAGAACAATATGACGATTAGCAAAAACAAAAAAAAAAGGCAAAAACAATGCTTTGTTTGGACTGCACAACATTCATTGGGCTGCTGGCGAATCTAGGCAACCTACTACTAGGGTTTGTTTTTTTCACTAAATAGGCAGATTTTCAGAAACCAGACCATGTTACATTTCAACTGAGGTTTTATACATTTTGGCATTACAGCTGTAAATGATTTTCCATTTGGATGTTCCAAAGAGGTGAAAAGCCTTCACAAAGGGGTGGACTTAATCATACCCCTTAAAACAACACTCGATGTTCTATAGACTAATTGTGTGGGTGAGCTATGGTTAGGCATTGCAAAAAAACTGGGAGGTATCAGGGGCCGTTTGAGGTTCAATGTCTTGCTCAAGGACACCTCAACCTGTGGACTAGAGAAGCCGGCTGATTGGTGAACAACCTGCTCTACCTTCTGGCAGATAATCCGGTGGGACTTGAATCCCCTCTAGAAGATTGTGGAAGGGCATAACAGGGGAGCTGCTGAGGGTTGAGCTTTCTAGAGGCAATTGCTAGAATTTCACAATCTCTGGAAAAACAGCTTTACTTCTAAAGATCCATTATGACAACAACATTTCACTGCCTCAAAGTCACATTAATATTTTATGTGCCATGATAACATTGTGTCCTCTGCAGAATATTTCATTTTAGGGGTTTTTCACTTGACATTCAAACAGGTTAGACCATCATGTGAGAATTCCTCTGACAGGCAAACATTTTCATCTGGGAGGATTAGTGTTGTTCGACTGTAACTAGCCCTCAGCCAACCCAGATAAAACATGATCCTATTGGATGGTTGAGATCAGTACATGTGATCTTTATACTTGGACTCTAATAGAGAAGCTTTGCATAACAACCCTTCATAGTTCCCTTTTAGCTTTAAGTACAACCTTCGTTTGAACTAACTTTCTCCTGATTGGTTGCCCCTCGCTTAGAGGTTAAGGCAGCAGGTGAGTGGGACTTATTCTTTTAACCAGATTTGGTGCCAAAGATGACTCTATCTGCGATATCTGCTCTCACTGATTATCATGCGTAGCAAAAAGGTTAAAAGCAGTCTGAAGCCTTAGCCTTATACTTATAGGATTACCAGGATGTGACCCAACCTAATCAGTTGAATGTGTTTATACTTAGTTTTAAAAATAAATTGGATTCTATTTTATTTTTCTGTTTTTTTAAGAATCTGTCTTGAATTTTGTTCAAAATAGCTTTGAGCATCAGCTGATTGTTTGGATCAATATTATTAAAGCCTGAATTTCATGCGAACTCTTTTCTTTTTGGTAACACGTCGAGATTTTAAATAAATAAGAAAAAATTTAGCTTTGCCCTGTTTGAGATTGAGTGTATTATTATGTTGCATCATTTTGAACATAAATCACATGACATGTCTGCACACTTCTTGACAGTCTTTGAAGTGTAACTGAAAATCCTCATGCCTTTAAGTACTTTATATTTTTGATGTAGACCTGTAAATTAAGTTTACATGCTAAAACCCATAAACCTTATATAACTATGTACACTGCATTGTATCAACGCATGATTTCACATCTATACTACCTGTTACATTGTTGCCTGTTCTCTTTCAACGCTTTCAAGAATCACCACCACCAGATCCAACTTTGAACATAGCACACAACAAGTTTAGATGAACAATATCATCACTGACAGCATACGCATGATGCAGCAAACAACATACCTTCAGGACCAGTGGAATAAATGGATGGACGCCCCTGTGCAGCCAGTACTTCGACCTAGAAGGAAATGTATAAACCAGTGTGACTATTCAAGTTTACGTCATAAACACAGGTAACAACAAATAACATGAAAAGAAATGCAAAGACACATAATATTTTATGGTTCAATTATTGTAACAGAGGACATATTTTTATCAAAGTCTTATGATAAAGTTATTTCACTACACAGTTAGTTGAAATATTCCTGCTATTTATCATACTTTTTTACAGGTTTTTTTTTCTTTTTTTTGGTTACATACATCTAATTATTCCCAGCTTTGCAGCTGGATTACGCACTCAACAGAGACAGTAAAACATATTACACTGAAGTTTAGAGAGGGTTTATGAGCAGCTACATTAGGGGAGAGGTTAAACTGGGTCAGTTTGTTTACCTTGTGGAACGGAGGTCTTTTTAAACAGCTACTGCCATCCCTCTCTCTGCGGAGGTCAGCTGGGGGTCATTTAGAGTCTCTTTAATGGACGGGGCAGAGGCAGGCTCTTTATATGACTGGGAAAGGGGTCACATGACCAGAGGAGAACAGAAAGAGCAAAACAAGAAGAGAGAGGGAAAGAGAGAGAGAACCCCCCCTCCCCCAGCAACACCCTCCACCTCACCACCTTAACCACACACCTGACCCCTGTGGGAGGTCAAGGAGTCTTTCTTTCTTTTTCAGTTTGACGTGGTCCTATGAGCCATTTCTGTAAGGGTAAACACCCAGAAAGTTAATGTGTGTTTACTGATGATGCTTGACGCGATCAGCGCTTGCTTCCCAGCGAATTATGTGAGCAAACAGAGCGGATAGATTTTCAAGAGCGCCGATGCCGTTATCGCTAAATCCCCTAAATCTCAGTCGGAGATATTTCCTACGAAAAGCAGTGCACGGAGTTCGAATACAAATAGGAAACTGTTGTTATCCGATCACCAAGGTCATCTGCTAGGTCACAAACAGCTGTATCCACTATTTGTATGTATTTTTTGGGAAGTTCATCTTGCCTATGCCGATATTTGACTTTACGGTGATAATCACTGCAGCTTACTACATTAAAAAGCTTGTGTGTGGTTGTAAATATGGCACGCGTGTTGCTGTTTGTTTGTTTTTTTTAGTTTAAATTATAACGCTTTTTAATGAGTTCATAATTATTCTCTTTGACACAAGTGTTTTCTTTCAAAATGTTTATTTAGCATCAACAAAGAGGAAAATATTAAAGGGCTTACATAAGCTTAAAATCAATATAGTGAACAAATCTCTAGATGGAAATGACTGCCAATTCACCAGCATGTGACCGAGCATCTTAAAACTCATTGTTATGCCTACACAGTCAGAGAAGTATATTGTTAAAAAGTAAAAAAAAAAAAATGACACCAAAATGACTTACTTAGATCGTCTAAAAAATAAAAATAAAAATAAAAAATCCACAAACATTAAAAAGCTCCTGGACTGTTTTGCAGCTCTGGTTGTGCAGTGTACATAGAGTATGCGCAGCTATTTATAGATGTACTTAAGTGGATGTTTGGGGGGCATAATCAATGAACACAACTACACAGGCTTTTCAGAATAAAACAGCTGACAATATCCACAGTTACACACCATGCTTTTATAAGCCCTTTAACACCTATTAACTATTATTTTACAAAAAAAGAGGAGGAAACAGCAATACAATATGTATACAGGATGTTTTTTTGTCTTTTTTTCAGTTTGTAAATCATTTACAAGGGACACAATTTCACCGATTACCCCTCAGAGAAAATATCTACAGAACTGCACTTTCCTAGAACTAAGCTACTACATTTTTAAGAGATCAACCACGCAGTTGAAGGTCTAAAGAATAGAGGGTGATAAATTAAGTTGCACTGGCAGCTGTGTAGAAACATTGTATCGAACACCTTACAGTGGCTTGCTAATCATTACCAAGTTAAATAGCTTGATACAATGTCATTCTTCACAATCACATAGCTGAGAGAGAAACTTAATGTACTATGAAGCTTTTTTCTTAATCTTATTGTCCAGTCGATTTCTCCTAGGGGGAAAGGATAGATTACCTAAATTGCTTCACACTTTTTATCCAGTGGGAGTATCTTTTTAGAATCAGGGGGATTCCACGTTTTTGTCTTATTCAGTGTCTCGCTATGGTCACCGTTTGGTTTGGATTATTTTTTTGCGGTTTATGTTTTCAATTCTAAAAAGGTGGGAGCGTCCATAAAAAATCCATTACTTGGGGTTGAAACAGCCATGAGGACTCAGGTGCGGGTTGTATAAACAGTTCAATATCTTGAGTATGGCTGATCTCTGTACACTCCCTTGGTTGTTCGTGCTGACGGAGCCTTGCCGCGATTGTTTGCCCACTCTTCCTGACCTGATTAAGAAGAAAAGGAAAGAAACAGATGTGGAGTGATTACAGAGGCGTCGCACTTAAATCAATTTCAAGCTCTATGCAAATACTGTAAATATGCTCCCTTCCATGAAATTATTACAGCACAAAGTTAGCCGTGCTCTGGGTGTCTGGTATTGATGCTGCTGGTGAAAACAAAAAGCACTTTCATGCTGCGAGCGCAAACAGCGACTCGCACCAAGAAGCTTGACTTTCACCTGGAAGTATTCATCACAGATAATTGAATGAGAGGATCAAATAGCTACTTGAAAAGAGCCCGTTTAGTGGCTCCTAGCAAAAAAGGTCACAATTACCATTAGCCCAAATCAGCCCAGTTCACCCGCTGGTACTGTCAATGTGAAAGTGCCAGTATCGATGGCACCCTTTGTCTGATCTTCAGCCAGCACTGAGACTTCCCTAGAGCTGAGGCTCACAAAGGGATTTTTTTCCTTCTGTGTAAAGGCTCACTGTTGGCAGCACATAGCCAATACCCCTTAATTAAACCTGTCACCCCTCCACTGACAGTCACTTTGAAGAAACACACCAAGGTAACCTTGTGTTTTGAGAACATGGATGCACATCAACTCTGTTTATCTGTTTCCTTTGAACTGTCGTCCTCTTTTCAGTGTGCCGCAGCACTCCCCCCCCGTTTTTCAGCTTCATACGATGCTAGGAAACACTCTAATGAGCAGGAGGTGCTTAGTTCTTCCACTTGTGTGGTCAGAAAAGTTGGGAAAGTTTTAAAAAACTTTGACTTATTGCCAAAAACGAAAAGATATGAGTTTACGATGCATTTGCTTTGCCTAATTAAGAAGTCACAAACTCCCAGCAAAGTCTTATTCTGCTTTAAAAAACAAAAAATATGCAACATAAGGTGAATCTCTACAACACATATAAATTATACATTTCAGTAATTAAAAAGTTGATCGTGTGTTTGCAGTCAGTCACTAAAAAACTGTTTGACTGGCCTTGGTAAAGTGCACAGTGAATACTCTTTTAGAAGCTTTCAAGAGAAGCTAAATTAAAGCAGACACACCTTGGTATCAACATAGTGTTTTCATCTTTTCACCCAGACTGTGAGGAATTTACAGACTGACATTAAACCCAGGACAACCAGACTTGTGTATTTACAGGTACACACAAAGGCCGCACATACATAATAAAAGAAGGATCGACCTTTACAGTACAGTAGCATGTATTAGCCCTGGTTTAACTGAAATGTACTTTGCAGGAGACGTGACCTTGGCCCATTTCTCACTGTATCTTGTCAAAAGCTGACACAGGATTGCTGAACATTATCTGAGATTTGTCTGAACTTTGCTGCGGTCGGAGTTATTGGCGGCTCTTTCCAGACGCGATAAACTGCCTGTAAAGCCGAGAGGGACATTTTCAAGTTCTGCTGAGGTGACTGCAGAGACAGATGTTACTGTGGCACAAACATCACACATACTTCAGTTAATTAGAAATGTTGGTGAAACTTCAGTGGCTGGGCAGATGGAAGTGCAGGGATCAAAGATAAATACTGTATGATCCCATCGAGGTCATGGAAGAATCTTTGTATACTGAATTTTAGCCTGCTAAGAAGCTGCTGGATCCACCCATCACTCTTCCATAAGCCACATTTTTTATCCAGAATTTTTAAATGAATATATTTATTCCCCAACGCCTAAACTAGTGTCTTATTTTTGATTTTCTTGCATTTGTTTGCATCTCTACTTCATGCCAGCACACAACACAATCTAAACAAGCCATGTTGACTTTCTCAAATACATTTCTTCCATGAAACACAATGTAATATATAACAGGATTTCATTTAATCTGCTTTCTTCATAATGCCAGCACAGTAGCAAGTAATCTGCCAGTGCAGCATCTGTCATTTCCCTCTTTTCAGAGCTGTAAAACATGTGTGTATAAACACAATCCGTTCCCAGGTCAGCTCCCTTCTTTGCACTGCAGTTAAAGTTACTGTTGTTGAACATTTAAGTACTCCAAATCCAGTGTTATCTCCTAAACTAACAACTCGCATGGCACTGTATGCTAACAGTAGCTGATGTTTTATAGGTGTAGTTAAAGGTGGTGCGGACAGGTACAGTTTTTTTGTTTTCTCATTAGTTTTGTTTGCATCAGATTGGGAACCTCACCGAGGTGCATCCCGCCTCTTGCCCTCTGGTAGATGACTCTGATTAGGACAAGCGGAAGAGGACGGCTGGATAGTTTTGCAAGTTCACAAAATCTTGTCAGTTTTCCATAATATTCTCTTTTTTGGCTTCAGTTAATGAAAAAATATTTTATCACCTCATTTTAGCTTTAAGCAGTTTTAGGTAACTATAATAACCTTGGTGACATATGATTCATATAGCCATATATGCTCAAATGTGTTTGAGTGAGAGTGATAGAAGATCCTGTTCACTGGAGCAGATTTGTAGAAAACAATGATTTTAGTAAAAAGTGACCCTGGTAATGCTTGTTGTTAAGGATCTCCCAATAACTGGGACTCTGTAATGCTATTATGAACTATTTTAACTGAAGACTTTCTGATTCTTATAGGTACAACATTTTTAAACTACAATCTAATGTTAAAAATGTCTATAATAATTGTATCAATACCTGTTTTGTCTTTGCTGTATTTTTTATTGTTACAAAGTCTTTTGTCCTCTTTGCTCAATCTAAAAAAAACCAAAACAGATTTTTGAATTCACTGATAATGTTACCTGCATAAATAATACTTTTTCTGAGTTTCAAAATGTTATGAATATTTATTATTGCACCGTTACATATTAACTGATGCTTCTTAACATATGGTGCTAGCTAGTGTTTTATTATGACTTTAATTTGCATATATATATATATATATATATATATATTATATTCTCAACAGCTTTAAACTGGAAAAAAAAAGCTTTTTGAGAAGTTGGTGGGTATTAATGATGGTTCTGTGTATTTTTATGACAGCAGTTGGCTTTGCAATTCTAATAGGATCTTCTTACACTGTCTGCTTTTGATACATTTTCTCTTCAGAAGTACGGGAATCACTCTTGGAGCATTTTTGGTTAGTTCTAGAGGCTAAAAATGTAAAATTTGTGTAATATTTCCTGTAAGAGAAGAACATAACATTAAAAATTACATTTAGTGCTGTTTGGTCCTTTGTCATCGCCTAATTCTCCAAATGAAGTCTGGAAGGTCTGATTTATTAGAATTCAATACACTTTACAATTCAAAGTTTTCTCATCTTTAGGGCACAGGATTTTCGGGGTGGTGTGGCAACTGAGCTGAAGCCAGCAGGACAGAGTCAGGTAAAGGAAATTGACATTGTTCTGACAAATGAAACAAAAAATATTATGAAGAGAGTAAAAATACAAAAAAGAGGTCTGTAACTCACCGTATGAATCATATGATTCCCCACTGTGTCCGTATTCGTAGTAGTCATCTGAGCTGTAAAAACACAGAAAACAAAGGTGAATGTCAGTATGAGGAAAACAATACAATTATCAGCAAAGAAACAGAGAGCAGCTTATTTTTCCCACAAGTGTAGGACATCAAAGTCACGTTCATCGGAGTGCAATCATGTCCAATTCGAGCAGCGAGAGTAAAGGTTTTTGTTTTTTTACATACATGTACTCGGTTGGAAATGAAAGTAAAAAACAAAAACAAAGAGCAAACAAGAGGCAGCTTTCAATCACTCAAAAGTTGGACCACATTTGCGGTTCTGCAAAGCAATTTTCTCCACAAGCTTCCAGTTTCATATCACTGCATATGGAGATCTATGAGAGGTGGCAACTTTAATGAAAAATAAAAAGATGGGGAGGCAAGTTGCATGGCGGTTTATTTCTTGTTTATTTATTTATTTCTTTATTTGCGGCTGCCAGTGAGATGCTGACAGAACAATCCTGCGTCAGTATCATTCAGTAACAGCGCTATCATTCAAGAGAGGCAATTCATCATAAGGCTGCCACTGAGCCGACACCAGCCATCACAGCTGGGTCCTCTCCGCCTGCCTGTCACTCAGTCTGTCAGCGACAGCAGCACCTCTCTGCTCTCCAGATTAGAGAGCTGAAAGCACCAGCCAAAGCACCAACACACCACATCAACACTGTCTGACTGGTGAGGGCAAAGAGGTGACAGTAATGACACACCAGAGTGGAAGTAACAAATTCTCATTTTACTCTTGTTACTGTACTGGGGAAGCTTTTTGTGGCATTAACTAAAAAAGCCACGGTCCAGGAGGTTGAATCAGTCCGATCCAATATCAAATTACACCAAAGTTGGCAGAATTCAAGAATGTCAGGTTCCTGAAATTTAGTCTGCTTTCACTGCGCTCTATCTACTTAACAAAAGCACAAAGTTAAATATTAACTGAATAAATCTTTGAATAAAAATGAAGATACAACCCTTTGTGTTGCTCTAATTAATAAGTTGTTCTTTCCTAAAATAACAAATAGCCTCGTATGAGAAATTCAAACTAAATGATTTTTGTGATTATATAAAGCATCTTTCATGGATTCCAGTTTGTAGAAAATGAAACGTTATCTCCATGCACTTTAGAGAGGGATTAAGTTTATGCGCTGCTGGATGCTAAATCTTTGCTAAATGTTGTCATTTAAATGATGCTAGCAAGTTATACAGTTAGCATGAAACTGCATGTACTAGCAGCACACTTGGACTGTATGCAAAAGCCACAGTGATGTCACCCAGGATGACCAGGTCCTTAACAGACCACTAACATCATTTAAGGGGTCATTTTAACATGTTTAGCATTTACAAAATTATAGAACTGTTCAAATAAACCCCACAGTCCCTTATTTTGCAACTTTTCCTACAATGGGTTTATACATGAGAGTGAACTTTACAGTGTTTTGGATTTTAAAAAATAATAATATAAGCATTGACACTTAAAAGCAATCAAATCAAAGTAAAAAAAATAACTTTAGTCATTTTTTTCACTGCAAAATGAGATTATCTGGTTTGGAAAATTAATCAATTCAATTCAAATCACAACAACAGTCACCTCAAGGTACTTTGATCTGAATAAGTGAAGGGTGAAATCTGGAGTAGGGCAGCAGAATCAGATGGGTTTCAACTGATGAGGTGACGAGCTGCAGACTGGTCTATGTACGTAACTAATAACTGTGTGGCCTATCTAAAAATGTAGCCTATGACTGGTTATGAATGATTTGTTTTTTATACTTTTTTATTTTAGTATAACAATGACACATTATCCAAAATTCATTTTTTACTTTTCCATTACATCCTAACATAAGATGACTACATTTTTTTATCCTTTGTTTATTAGTGGATTCCTACATCTATACAACTTTCTGTCACAGAGGGAGATGAGGGCAGCCATGTGCTGGATTAGTTAACCAACTAGAATTTATAGTGCCTCCTAGCAAAGGAGTGTTGCAACAATGCCCAGTCAACTAGTAACAGTAGTAAAATATCCAATATGATTGGCCCTTTAAATGTTTTCTGCAGTAATTTTTCTCAGATCAACAAAATGACTGTCCTGCATGAGGATGCAGAAAAGCATCATTTTAAGAGCACTGAAGTGACTCAACGAGACATGAGACAGCTCCCTAAAGAGAGTTGTGCCTTAAGTAAGGCTTAGCATAAATTTTAAACACTTCATTATTCAGCTATAAACAATGCTAAGCCAGCAGAGGCAAACAAGGCAGTTCCCCAGCACCAATGTTGTCTTCCTCTGAGAAGCGAGGCCAGCCGCCAGGGTTTGCAGCTAGCCCTCGTGGCTGAGGCGCCACCACACATCCACACATCCGCCATGGATGTCAAGTCACGGGAATATCTACCAAGAGGGAGAAGATGCGGAGACAACTGAATGCATTTTTTTTTGGGCTTGTCATGCTGTGTATCCTGAGACAAGACTTGACAGGCAACCCAGTAATTAGATTTTACTCTATGCTAAAATGTGTTCCAGAGAGGCTGCTATCAAAATATACATCATTTTATGACTTAGAGAAAATCAATTTGTCACAATTCCCTGGTGCTTGCAGACTTATTGTTTAGGATGTAAAATATTGGGTTATTTTGCGCCTCCATGTATAGCCAGGTCACATTAAGCAATAAAAAAAATTACAAAAAGCAAGATGCCACATAACACAACTGAAACTAAACAAAATTATGTGACCTAAGATATATATGTGTATATATATATATACACCCTTTTCCATTTAACTCTTCAAGTCTCTTTGTAGCTAATAGTGGAAAGCATCTATAAAAGGACCTGCTTCGCTGGAAGCTGCCAGTGCAGAGCTGCTCTGTGCACAAAGGAGAGCAGTACAACAGGAGCTGTTAGGCGCCTCTAATTTCTGAGGTGACATTTTGTCGATATTGCTACACAACTTCTCTCCTTAGTTACTGTCTCTCCTCAGTTATATTGGCCAGAGTCCTAAAATGCATCGTGAAGGTCAAAGATAAAAAAACAAAAACAAAAAAAAAACAATTCTCCTTTATGAAGCCAAACACTCCTCTGATGCCCTGCAGCGCATAAAACATTTTTCATTAAACTGGACCGATTACGCTCATTTCTAAGGCCCATGTTTAAAAAATGTGTACTCTATCAGAGAATCTTGGTTTGAATCATTAAACTAAATAGCCCTCATTGGGCCTTTTTGCCACTCATTTCATCCACCTCATCTAAAGCAAGCAATTTAAGCACTCTATTCTTTAAGTCATCTTTGTTCTTACTGGCTGCCCTATGCAACGAAAATATCTGGCATTAGTATTTAAAATTATGAGTGTTTTTAGTATTTTTTACAGATGATTTCGATGATTTTACTGCAAATTGTAAAACATCTTAGAATTCAGACACAAAACCTAACATATCGAAATAATTTAATAATTATAGAGGAAGAAAATTATCTGAAGGTTAAAAACAAATTTTGGATAACAGAATTGCTAGAATGAAAAATAAAAACAGAGCTCCCATATCTGAAACAGACTAAACTGCTTATTGTCAACATTTCAAAATTACAACAAACTGAGAAGCACGTTTTAATAAATTAAATGTTGTAAAAATAGAGCAGTTAAAGTTCATCTCTTGTCCACCTCTGCCACCGGACCTGCAGCCTCACTCCATCCATCGTCAACACTGCTCAGCCCTCCAGCTCTGCTCCTCAGGCCTGAAACCCATCTGATTTAGCTACTCCGCTCCACATTTCTCTCTTTATTTGCTTAGATGAGTCCTCGACACTCTGCACTCTCTGCTGAGGTCAGTTATGGTTACCCTGCTGCTCTGCACAGCCAGTTCTGCACATGTCCAGTCACACGCTCTGGCCCACTCTTCTCTGCTTTGTCCATAAACATTTGTTTGCTTTATATGCTTTTGTCCTGTAACTAAAGTTCGGTGATATATCCTCAAAATTATATTGCAATATCTCATAAAAATGTGTGATAATAGAAAAGACAATACTGGAATTTATAAGTGTAGGTAAATGAGTGGCGTTCTCTATCCTGGTTCTCTGCAGTCAGTAGTATTCAATAGAGTGTGACTCTATTAAAACAACTATAACAAACTCATCAGGAGCATGCACAATGGTGTCACATGAAAAAAGTGATAGATATTTTCTACCTACGATGTTTAGTCTTAGGTTAAGGTTTTTCACCAGCTGCTTTAAGCTCTTCTTTTCCACAATGTAACTGAATCAAGAATTATTATCCACCATTCAATCCATCATATGGAGTACAGTTAGCGACTGGAGCTTATGATGCTCGTTTCTTTTTTACCTATGTTTGCCTCAAGTGCTGAAACGGGTTTGTTGTTTCTACCTTTAGTTTTCTTGCATATTTTCTACTTTACTTTACTGGAGGCTGTTAAAGTTGCTCCTTTTTAGGTACATTTACATACTGCAAATTTAACAGCTATATGACATTTTTAATTGTTCCGTTATTGTACTGGTATTACTGCAGATGATATGATATGGCAGAGCCCTAACTGCTATCGACTCCTTCACCACCTCTATGCACTTGCCTGTTAAATGCAGCGAATACTAAACAAAGTTATAGATTATACAGACTCCTTTTTATTCTATTGTATTGATATATGTAGCTTTCACATCTTTCACAGAATACAATTTAGTTCAATGTACTTTATACATTGATATATCTACACAATATAAATTTACCATCGCTGATGCATCAGACGCACACAGCTGGAGGCATTAACACAAGCATGAGATGAAGTACCTGGGGTGGATCTCAGTCGAGATATCACCCTGTCATAGGTGTAAAAGTGCTTTGACTTTCTTAATAGGACAGCTTTTGATTTGACATTCATTAGCAGAAGGCGTCTGCTGCTCTGTGTGTCCCCAAACTTCACTGCCCTGAAAAGCAGGAAAGAAAGAGCCCATCTGTCTGAGGCACAAGCATGAACCCTGAGAGGCAAAAACAACACCTATTAGATAAGTGTGTCTCTTTGTGTCTCATTGATCAGGCATCTGAATCTAGGCCTGCATTTCCACTGGTAAAGACCCTTCCTCTCCTCTTCACATCTGTCATCTCTGTAAATGCTTCATCTTAAGCACTGATGTTCCTGGGCACTACGAAACAGATGGCAGTGTTAAATCTGAATGATGTAGTACACGTCCCTTGTGGACTTTGTTTTCTTCCATCGCCATTAGTCTTCCAGTCCGCTGTGATAAATTTGAGGAAATCTAGTAGGACATTACAAGGGGCTGTACAGATAATACGCAGCGGTCTGATGTGGAGAGAGGCTGCCTTTCTACCGTTAGCCTAGTTCCTGCATATTGCACACTTTAACTGATCATGACTGGGACTCCTAAAGCAAAAAGTGCTTCCTTGATGCTCCCCGTGTAATCATGTTTTTCATTCATTCTTGGCACAAGGCTGAAAAGTAAAACGCTGATGAAAAATGTCCCACGCTGAATGCGCTGATTATACCGGCTGAGTGATTTCCACAGACAACACGACAATGAAAATAAGACGGGCAAAAAGAAAGTGGAACAACCTTTTTTCCCCCCACCATTTTGTATGAAATGAGGCTCACATAATTTCAAATGAAAACCTTCGTTATGGATACACTGGTGATTGCTCAGCGTGGTGACTGATTGCAAAGCTATCTCCACTGCTGACTCCCTGCCGCAGAGTCACAAAGAGGGACAAAATGGCCTACGGGAAAGATTTGACTTTCCAACTAAGTCTTCTTTCGAGCTTGCCTCTTTTTTTGGCAACTATAAGAAATCCTCCTCCAAGGGAAACACTGCTCCAGTCAAGTCAGGCATGTATTCTTTAAAATTCAACATGTTTTGAATGTTGCATTCTGAGCATCTGGACTCTGTGAAAGACTTTGTCTTATTTATGGAGCATTAAATTTACAACATGTGAGTTTTGGTCCTGAGACACAGAGTACTGTAAATCCCACCCTCCTTTCCCTCAGAAGGTGTAATTCCCACACCAGCACCCGTCACTTATCTTGACAAGCTGCCTACCTTGAAAAAAGCATTAGGTACCCAGCATCTGTGACGCCACCACAGGCGTTTCAGAAGCAGACAGCTAAGGCAGCCAATCTCTACTAAGAATAAAAAAAAAGAAAACACAAGTTTTCCTGTTTTACTAACTGTCTGCCTGAGGCCTCTGACACAACACGCAGACATCAAAGCAGTAGCAATGACGAAGGCTGAATGATCAAACACATTGAGTCACTCCATGCAGTTAAAGACACTGTAAAGACTGTAGGCGAGACCAAGTGGCTGCTGACATGCATATCATTCGGGGCCTTTGCGAATGCATGAGTTGCTAAGCTTGAGTTGTCAGCTTGTGGTTCTCCCGTGTTACAGGAAAAGTACAGGAAAGAAATTCCACTAAAATGGTAAAACCACTGAATAATGAGGTTAAATAATGAGACACCTGCCAAATTTTCTCTCCAGTGGGGTGGGACTAATGCCTGATTCAAACACAGAACAGAAACTCTGGGCATCAGTTGCCATAGATGCTCAATTATGGCCCAGTGACAGCAGATGGTCCGGAGCTGTGTTAGCGCCCTTTAGCTGGAAATGTACGACCTTTAAAAATACTTTTCCTCCTAGCAGTTTTAGTTGTGCTATCAGCGCGGCTCTAGGAAAGGCAACAACGGTCTCTGCATTAGTCGATCAGACCACCTCTCTGTTCTAGGCTGAAGTAACTCAACAATAAATAGCAGATTACTCTTATTTTCTGTTGTCTGTGAAGGTTCTCAGTCTTCCAGGTCATCGTAGTCTAAGGAGCTCGGAAAGAAAAGCATCTGGACTTCTTTAAGTTTCCCTGAAGACGTTTCACCTCTCATCCAAGAAGCTTGTTCAGTTCTAAGAGCAATTGGTGGAGAGTCCCAGATTTTAAACCCTATGGGAGAGTCCCCAAGAGGGTCAAGGACGCCCAAATGATCCTCTATCATTAGGTGTGAAAAACGGGTGTGGGTCACAATCAGCCAAGGTTTCGGGTGAACCCACTGTGAAACCTAGCCCCACCGTATCATGCGATTTACTGAGGTCAAATATTTTCTGTTCAGGCATTCATGGTTCACAATAACTATGGAAGATTTGTGAAATTCTGGGTTGATAAAAATGTTAAAAACGTGGTCAGTACCAATATTTTTTGTTGGTCATTTGTTCTCACTTTTGGCAGGAAAAAAGAGAAATTCCCAATTTAATAAATACCTCATCTTTTTTAAAACCCTTTAGCTTCTTTAAACCATTTAAATGAGCACAAACTCACATTTCACATTTAGGAAACTTGATCCCAGATAAAAGGGCAACAAAACTGATGTTACACAACAGATAAACGAAATGCTGCTTTGTGTACCCCTGATATCTGTTTTTTAGCCATTTTTGCCACTGGATTATATCCACAATAGAAAAAGAGTAACAATAATTACAAAAGTATACTTTTGTTACCCACCCCAATCCCTTCCTATGTGTTATGTGCATTGTTAGGGTGATCGTGGCTCAAGAGTTGACAGTTCGCCTTGTAATCGGAAGGTTGCCGGTTTGAGCCCCGGCTTGGACAGTCTCGGTCGTTGTGTCCTTGGGCAAGACACTTCACCCGTTGCCTACTGGTGGTGGTCAGAGGGCCCAGTGGCGCCAGTGTCTGGCTGCCTCTCCTCTGTCAGTGCGTCCCAGGGTGGCTGTGGCTACAATGTAGCTTACCATCACCAGTGTGTGAATGACTGGATGTGTAAAGCGCTTTAGGGTCCTTAGGGACTAGTAAAGCGCTATACAAATACAGACCATTTACCATTTATAATGCCCATGCCTAATTCAACCTGCATTCCTTCTAAAAGCCAGAGAAAGATAAGCTGTATAAAAGTCTACAGAAAAAAAGGTTTTAGTTTGCTTAATCAATGCAGACACTAAACACTTTTCTGATGAGTCCCAATTAGTATTATTGGAAGGGCGCTAAAGCAGGGTACACTTTAGTGCAGGTATATGAGGTAATTAACAAGTTGACCACGCAGTCCCTTGTTTTTCACTTTCAAATTTGCCCAGCACTGACGAGAAAATGCTCAGCTCAAGTCTTTAATCAAATCTTGGACATTGTGGGGGGTAGGGGAGGGTCGCCATCCACTGTGCGTGTTGGTGATGTAGATTGTTTTGGGGCTATTTTTTTAAGTAGTACTGTGAAACTTAGAAAAATGAGCCACTTTCCTGTGTTCCAGTTCCCGCCCGTCTCTTGTCTAAGGCTTGCTGTTGCTCCTCTGGGATGCGTCTGCCCTTTAAAGCATTGTCACAGATCTATCCTTGTGCCCACCGGCTTCTGGATCCATCCTACAATGTAGCATACTAAAGCAAGGTGCAAGGGAAGGTGCAAGGTGTCAGCAGGAGAAAGTCTCCGAGGTGCCGCATGTGAAATAATACTTTGATCACAACCGAGCTGCATGAAATCACCTCACCATGACCTCTCCAAGTGTCCAGCCAGCACTGTGCCACAGCTGTCATCCTCCTCATTTCCCTGCAGAGACGTGTCCTCCTCTCCACTAATAAAATTAAAGACCCTCTCCTCACAAGTACTCCCCCCCTTCAGCCTCCTTGACCGTACAGCTTGATTGGTAGCAGAGTGCTGCAGTTTTCAATGACTCTCCAGAGATGAAGCTGCCTCTCCAAAAAATGATGATAGCTCAGTGCTCTGTGTTGTATAAACACGGTAAGAGGAGGCTGTGATCTGGGAGCTTGCGGACCGACTGCCACGGCTGTCATGCTGAGGTAGCGTTTTGTGAGGTTCCCCCAGGCGTCAGCTCGCTTCTGAAAGATGTAAATGTCGTGAAATGTCTTCAGGGCATCTAAAAACAGCTTTTTAGCTCAAGTCTTATGTCTTAAGGTTGCGAGCGCCTTATTTGCCTTTCAAATTTAATTATGTCTAAATTACTCAGTTCTGGCTGTTCTGTATGACACAGAGTGTACAGTACAGTTACACAGGTTGTCTTGTTTCATTTGTCAGTGGCTACATTTTTTTTTCCTTTGTAGACAGTAATGTGTGGTAGAACACTTTTATGCAAGTTAAACACGGCACAGAATGTTAAGATCTCTATCACTGCGGGGCGATGTCACACAGAGATGTAAAGCAAGTGTCAGCATTCTGCATTTAAGCATAATGTTAAAGCCACTGTGTGCAGAATTTTTTTATTTGAACAATCCGAAGCAGAAACATATAGTTGATGAGCCCTGTAACAGTTAGTTAGGTAAATAACCACAGCAAACTAAAAAATTAAACCCATTAAAAACTTTTGTCATTTTTCAAGTATTAATGCCAACAATTTCACAGTTCCTGTAGCTGTTTTTTTTTTTGTTATTTTTAGAGGACATATAAAAATATTCCTGAATAAATATACATACCTCAATATTTTTAAGGAAATCCCTGTTATCATCTTGGATTTAGGTAAAGGGACAAAGTGGTTTTTTAACCACTTTTGAGTTTTGTAACTTTAAAGCCTTTATAAAACACCTCCGGACACTTTTATAAGAAGATATTTTGAAACACTATCTTAATTTACTAATCTGATAAAAACTGCTTAGTTACGGCTTTAACAAACTTTTTACCCTGGAAGCTAAACTTATACTACCATCTATGCTGTTGTGAAATTCAAATCGGGATTTTTTTAATGTAATTCCTCAAATATTAGCCAACCGTTTCCAGATCAAAACACTCAGAAATAAAGATTACAATCCACAAGACATTCCTGCCTTACTTTTTTCCACTTCAGTGGAACTTTAGACAAACTTGCAAATATAAATGCATGGTTTAATATCAGTTACAAATATATATATTAAAATAAAACACCTTTTAGCATCACTAAATCAACTAATTCTTCTTTTTGAAGTTCAGTTTGATGATAATGTTCAAAAGTTTCCAGTTTGTGCATATCCGTGAAAAAGCATTAGCTAATCAAACATTGAACTGAGTGGTAGTTTGTGGTGGTAATGCACTGAGAAATGTGGCAATGGATCAGGCAAAGTAGAAAACTGCTAGCAAGAAAACAGGAATGTGAATGGATGGATGTATTAGAAGATTCTGAAATTATACGGGGGCTGCGTATAGGGCACTTTGAAGAATGTGGATTATTACATAGCTGCAGGGTTCCAACTAGCAATTTTCAAGTAAACATTTAATCGTCACGCCGATCGTCACGAAATGCTTTGAGAGGCTGATTATGGTCCACATCAAAGCCACCATCAGTGTCACTTCAAACCCACACCAGTACGCCTACCGGAAGAATCGATCCACAGAAGATGCAATCTCTTCTGTGGTTCACACCACCCTCATCCACCTGGAGCAGAAGAATTCCTACGTCCGTTTGCTCTTCGTGGACTTCTCATCCGCTTTCAATACAATTATCCCGCAGACACTTGTTGACAAATTACTGACTCTGGGACTGAGCTCCTCGCTTTGTAACTGGGTCCTGGACTTCCTGACCAACAGACCGCAGTCTGTGAGGATCCACAACGTTTCCTCATCTTCCATAGTCCTCAGCACTGGCTCCCCTCAGGGCTGTGTGCTAAGTCCCCTCCTGTTCACGCTGCTTATGACTGCTAAGATATGACTGCTCACCCAACCATCCACGCTGTCATATTGTAAAGTTTGCGGACGACACAGCTGTGGTTGGTTGCATCACAAACAATGATGAGACCGGCTACAGGAAGGAGGTGGAACACTTGGAGGACTGGTGGAGGCAAAACAATCTCTGCTTAAATGAGAAGAAGACGAAGGAGATGATTGTGGACTTCAGGAGGGGAAGACACACACACACACACACACACCCCTGCACGTTGGAGGATCTGCAGTCGAAGTAGTACCCAGCTACAAGTACCTGGGTACGTACCTGGATAGCAACCTCACCTGGAAAAACAACACTTCCAGCCTGATCAGGAAGGCTCACCAGAGGCTCTACTTCCTGAGGAGGTTGAAGCGTGCGGGAATGGAGAGCTCAATCCTCATCTCCTTCTACAGATGTGCTGTGCAGAGTGTTCTGTGCTCTGGCATCAACGTGTGGCACGGAAACTGCACTGTGGCAGAGAGGAAAGCTCTACAGAGGGTGGTGAGGGCTGCACAGAGAGTTGTCGGAGGCAGCCTCCCAACCGTCACAGACATATACACCTCCAGATGCAGGAAGAGGGCCACCTGTATCATGAAGGACCCCACTCACCCAGCACACACACTCTTTGTCCCGCTCCCCTCAGGCAGGAGGCTGAGGAGCATTAAATGCAAAACCACCAGACTGAGAAACAGCTTCATTCCAGAAGCTGTGAGACTTCTCAGTGCATAAATGGACAAGAACTGTTATTGTAGCACCTTAACCACTACTGACACTGTCACTTTATCAATGCTGGTCATCTTGCCCTTTGCTGCTAAAATATTTATTTACAGCTATATTTATACCCACACTCCACACTGGTACTCAGGTTGTTGCACTCTAGTTATAGTATTATTTATTGTATTGTCTTATTACTTGTCATTTCTGTTTGTTCAAAAACCAAAAACCAAAACAAAACCAAAAAACCAACTATTTATTTACAACTTTAAGAAAAAAATTCTGTTTCTTCATTATTTTTGTTTCTTTTCACTCCGAACCGTGTGTACATAATTTCGTTCCACCTCATGTTAACATGTGATGCGAATGACAAATAAAGCTCCTTGAATCCTTAATCTACATAATTTTAGAAAGCAGGGAAACATGCCCAAATGCAAATTATTTCTTATTCTGTTGAAATTTAAGACCCAAAAAATATTTAAACAACTTATAATTTAGTAGGAAAAATGGTTTAATCAGTGAGTGTTTGACAGGAGAGGAAGCTCTTTCAGAATCTAAAAGAAGAAAGAGGAATGAATTCTTTGTTTTGTGTGTATAATAGTGGTATAAATCAATGTAATGCGTTTCGACTCGGCCGAATCAATAGGTGTAAGTAAGATGAAGTCTTATAGGATAAGATATTATAAGAACAAAACTGATCAGCAACATTTATTGCATTCACTGCACAAAACAGTTCAAGTTAATAAAGGTATCTGACGCTGCATCGCAATCAGTTTAAAATCAGCAGCCTCCTCTTTCTTTCCTTATGTGTTCACAAATGGCAGCCCTGTTTCTAGCATAAGGCCATCGGGTAATACCATGACAGAGAGACTGTAAATTGTTCTGCTTGTTATCCTCCGGCTGCTGAAATCCTGCCATGCAATCGGGGCTCAGATTGGTGACTGGGAGCTCCTTAGGCTGTGAGAAACATTGTTAGGAGACTTCTTGTCCACACACACACACACACACACACACACACACACACACACACACACACACACACACACACACACACACACACACACACACACTCTCCACAAGGCCCTGCTGCAGCTGGAACCAGCTATGACTTTCCTCAAGGTGAAAATAATGCACCTTTGTCTATCACAAAGCTAAACAGGATTGTAAATGTGACGACGGAGTTATGGGACAGCGTTCTGTTGCAGTTTTAATTGCAGAAGCGGCAATTAAAGGTAACAAATAGATTACTGGGGTTTTTTTAAGGTATGAACAAAGTTCTAAATATACTTCCTGTCAGAGTAAACAAAGGACAAACAAAGAGGGCATGCTAAGAATTATATCCTGTGTTTATGGACAAACAATGAAAATTTGATCTGCCCAAGACCACTTATCCCAGGCCCTGCATGAGGCTTCTGTTTCATACACGCACAATGTTAGCCTGCAGTAACTTGTGATCCACATCCAGGGCACAGGACAAACAAATAAGAGAGGAAGTAAGTGCATCAGCTGTCTCTGGAGGCAAAGGCTTCTGTGTCTGAGCCCTATTAGCTGCTTCGTCTCCCTCCAGATAACAGACATGAAAATCTCAGAGTCCGCCCAGCCTCCAGCCTCTACTTGATGGACTCCATTCTTTTCCTCCTGTGCTGCCACCAAAACACCCCCACTATTATTCACGCGGCTGCTTTTAAAACAAATAGCCTCAGACTCCTGAGGCGGACTGGCGCTTCCCCCGGCAAGCATGTGTACACCCAACCGCCAACATTTCAAGCTCCGAACGGCAGTCGGTGTGAGCCGGAGACAGAGTGTGTGTGAGAACAAAAAAAAAAGGAAAAGACGAAGGAAAAAAGAGAGAAAAAAAGAGCGATGGCACAAAAGATGGATGAAGCCGAGGTGACATACATCCTGACACCTCTACAAAAGAAAACATCGACCACCCTACTCACAAAAGCCAGGAGACAGAATAATGCTGTTTTTGTTCTCTCTGACTGATTTCCTTTTTTGCCCCAGCTGCCGCCAATTCAATCCAATTTTTGACACCCTAAATGTGGCAACAATCATTCTTTCTTTGAAGTGGCACAGGCAGGCCTACATAAATGTAGTGCATTGTGCGCTGATAAAATACAGTGGAAGACCAAAGTGAAAGCCTTTGACCTTGTGTGGCTTGGAGAGTGTGATAGCTGCCTGGATGTAAGAAAATCAATATTCTACATTTAGCTGTTCAGGACCCTATGTTAAATGGAGCAGCATGCCACAAAGACTGTTTATTCCGCAGTGACACATTGAGGGAAATGCACCTTTCGCCTGATATTTTTTAAGGATGATTAAAGCATAGATAATATGTTTATCACAATGAGCCGGAATGAATTCCTCGGAGCAAACTGTGATTACGTCACTGAGGCTGTGGAGAGAGGTTTATTTTAAGCTCTTAGATTCAAAGATTAGTTTCTTACTAACAACCAGGCCCAGACATATTAAATCTTCAACACCTGCCTAATTGTATTTTTTAAGTTGAAGCGGGACATTGTGTGTTTTCTGAGAATATCGCAAAGGACGACTCAAAGGTCAGTGAAAACATTTCACACTTCACAAAAGGCTTCATTAGCAGCAAGCATTCTTCTGAGTTTCAAACAGGGCAGAACAGCATAAACGACTCCTAACAGCATGCACACCATAATCCAGCTGCTCTCAACCCACAAGACTTCAAAATCTCATTGTTAGCTCATATCCTTGTTCCATACTTAAGGCCAAACGCCCAGAAAGTAGCGAACTCGCTGCCCTTGTGTAACGCAATCAGAACTTGCATTTAATCCTTCAACAGATGTAAATAAAACTCGTTGCATATTAACTGCTTTTTAATTCAGTGCACTCACTCAGGCTGTTAAGATAAATGTCATTTTCAAGTTTCTGCCCTGGCACGAACTCCAGCTGCATAAAAGACATGGTGTAGCCATTTAAAAGGGGTGTTTGAGCTTTATGGTCATTTTGAAAAATGCTGTTGCATTGTGCTGTGTTAATGTTTCCTATTACTCACCCTGGATGGGTCATATTAGTTATGAATTGGATTTTTGGCACAGTTTGTTGAGTGGTGGGGAATGTTTCGTTTAGATTTTGGGGTTTTTTGGCAAAAAAGTTTTGCGACTGTTTTGCTTAAATATACATCCAGCAGAAAAAGAGAGATTGTGGGTATTTAGAAATCTGTTTATGTCTAAAGTCCAATATTTACTGCCTTTGATTTCCACCATCTCCAACAGCAGCATTTGTTCCACTGTTAGCATAAATACATGAGTTCTAACACTGTATTCTCAATTTTTACAAGCCAGTCATTGTGACAGCACCATCTGGGGGTGACAGCAGTTTTCTCTGGAGCAAATGACAAACTGAGGCGACGCAGAAAGAACACTATGAAGTCCACAAAGGGAGGTCAGGGTGGACGGACAGGTTAACTGAAAATTAGACTGAAAAGAGGGTCTGCTCTGCTTTTATGTTTACATTTTTAACCCATGGCTGTTTCATGTTCTCAGTTTTGTGTTTATTATTATTATAACAATGACAACAAACATTAACGCCAAACTCGATTCTGCTCTAAACTTGGGGTCTCTTATTTAGGAGATGCTCCTGAGCAGCGGTCCCCAACCTTTTTTGCGCCATGGACCGCTTTAATGTCAGACAATATTTTCACAGACCGGCCTTTAAGGTGTCGCGGATAAATGCAACAAAAATAAAATGATACGACCAAGACAAAAATGGTGGCATTTTGTAAATATAATAATAAACGCGAATCCACTGTGTAATTGTGTAACTTTATTAGCAGCGTCCTCCTGAAATGTGCCAACAACATTGAGAGTAACATCCTCCTTTCTGTCCCTTAATGCTCTCTGGTCGCTATGGTAACGCGTAAATATTTCTTTCAAAATAAGACACACAACTATAACACGGGAAAACCATAAATTTCACACCCGAGCCTCAACTCTTGCGGCACCAAACAACTCACGGACCTGTACCGGTCCAAGGCCCGGGGGTTTGGGACCGCTGCTCCTGAGGACTGCTTCCAGCTTACAGGATAGCCATGGTGTATTGCAGTGTGATAATATATTATCATACATTATCTCAATAAAGTACTTGGTGCCTCATGTATTAAAACAGTCGTATATTGCACATTTACCCCTAAATCCGTGGAATAAATGTGTAATACTCGTGACTCTTTTGGTAAAAAGTTGAACTTACTTTTGTCCTTGATTACTGTAATTGTTGTCATACGATTCATATCCTTGGTCATCATAAGCTGTCCCGTAGCCGTCGTCGTATTCCTGTAGCAAAAAAGTAGACAAAATTTACCCAGTTAGATGAAGCTCAACACAGAAAAAAATCCAGAAAACATTTTGACATTAACAGGATGTTGATATGACAAGCTGTTCAACATCACACCTGCTGAAATGTGGAGCGATGAGGTTAAGAAAACATACAGTATGATTAATACATTCGTCTGTGTTGTGCTGTTTGTTTAACTTGCAGTTCGATACCTTTCTGATGCGGGTTAACAACAGCATGCGAGTGTCGTTAAATCTTATCTCTTACTAAAGACAACTTTTTTGCAATGCAATACATCAAAGCTTTCAGCACATATATAGGTCAAAAAGCTTCATCTGCTGCTGTTGGAAGTACATATGCAGGACTATTAGAGTAGCAACTGCAGCCCTGCCCTTGTCTCTGTGTCAACTAACTGACAGTGGGATGCAAAGACTTGCTGTGGCTATGTTTCATCACCACCTCAAAGGATGAGCCTTGAACATCTGTTTATACTCCAGCAATCTGCACCCCTCCCACCCCCGCACTCTACCCAGGCCCCCGCCAAGAGGAACATCAAAGCGAACCAGTGCCGCACCCGTCCTAATTTGGGATAAATGGGACTTATGTTCCACAAAAGGCGTCGACCCCTAGCGACACATCTCTCATCCCCCACACACTTCTTGGCTAATTCCATCTGCCCCTTATTTGCATGCTTGAAACGAATGTCTGTAAGATTCAGCACCAGAAGAAAATGCTCATCACATCCATGTTATTATTAAAAACTTAATTCCTGATTAGAAACATGCATTTGCCAAATGACAGCATTTGAATTGACTCTTTTATGTTTAATCCTTCAGAAGCAAAGTGAAGGAACTACATGTGACATATAACAAAGGCAACTCAGATGTAGTAAGACTTCCCTGTCTCTGGGTAAAGTATGAGATAGGCAGTTGTTTTCTTAGTCTGTGGTGAATTACGTCAGCTGGATTTTAGGAATCTGCTGGATAGGAGTATGCGGAAACTTCTTGGTCATCCAACTGGGTGACTTTTTCAGACTATAACTGGCAATTGCAATCTTCATATTGGCAGTCCTCCTGACAGCAAACTAAAATAACTCCTTGCTTTGTTTGATTTGGTACAGCAGGTAACCCATAACACCCACATTCATGGTAATACACTAGATCTACTGATCGCTAAGTGGCCTTAGTATTACTTTTATTAATGTTTATTAATTTTTGTGTTTTCTTCAGTGGGCTGATCACCCCAGGAAATAAAGCAAGACCTACAACTAAAACATATATTTAAATGAAAATGCTGGTATGTTATTAGTGACAGCCACAGCTAGTCTGTGGATGACCAGCCTGATCAGTTTAACTCTGAAACTCAGGATCTTTGACGATATTGCACCTGTCATAATTGAATCGGGCAAACAGGAAGATACTGAATGTAAATAGAGGAAAAGCAAGCTTCAGTGTTTTCTCAAAACTACTTTCAACAGTTTAGCTGAGCTCTGAGCTCCTGAACCTTGTTGATGGTTCTCTCCGTTTATTTCTGATAAAGGAAGGCTACTGCAATGCTCTTTTTATTGCCCTCCCTAAAAGACTATTAGACAGCTACAGTTAGTTCACAATGCTGCTGCTAGAATTGTAACAAAAATGACTCCAGTTGTCAGTTCCCTGCATTGGCTTCCAGTAAGTATAACTGATTGTTTTAAAATCTTTAAATGGACTGGGGTGTAAATATGATGGATACAAACCTGGTAGGTCTCTAAAGTCTGCAACATCTGGTTACCCAGTAGTTCCCAGATCTGGAACTAAACAGGCTGATAATGCATTTAGCCACTATGCTCCCCATAGCAGGAACCCAGAAATGAAACCACCAGAGAGCTGTACTATAATTGCTATTATTGTTGTTTTTATTTTTGTTATTTTTATTTTTATTTTTATTGATATTATTATTATTATTATTATTGTTTTTTTCCTTTTTAATTTTATGTTGTAAACCACTTTGAATGACTGTAGTATTTTAAAGGTACTATGTTACTGGTGTTCACGTGGACAAATTGTTGGTTTCAGTCTTTGTGAATTCTTTTCTATTTGTCTTGAGGCAGCTTTAAGGGAATTAAAGTCCCTTCTGACATTTCTAATTCTACAGTTACAAACACTTTTGCAACATCAACAGTTCTTCACACTAATGCGAAGGCTAAATTTAGTCAATAACTGTACTTTCTACAATATGAACCCTCTTGAACCCACTTCAAAAGCAAGGCTCTCAAAAGGCAGTGCAATTTTGTCAAAAGCTACGTAATTAAAACCACTTTTCAACAGGCAGAGGAAACTGAAGCTTTCCCTCTGCCTGAAACCCGAAAAACAGTGGCAATAAAAGGATCAGGCTGACAAACGCAAGGTTAAATAATACTGACATGAATATTTAACTGTTAACATTTTACTGGCAACCTAGGGTTAAGGCTGGGTTAATGTCCACCTCTTTTCACAGGATTTTCACCTGCTCAGAGCACCGAAATGGAAAATTTATATTGTTTTTAGGAGAAAAAACACTCGTTTGTGTCCCGAGTCAAAAAAAAAAAAAATCGCAATTTTTTAAAACTAGCATCTAGTGGTCATTAGAGGAGCTGCAGGTTTTAGCACACGTACTGGTTTCATTTTTCAGCCACGATGCTTGCTGCTTCATGCCAAAATGCCATAAATTTAATGTTGAAATGATGTTTATTGTTAGAATACTAACCATTGAGCAATGGTGAAAATACTAATTGCTGACATTTTTAATATTGGAAATATTAAAAATGTTTTTAAAAAATCTGATGAGAACAAATGACAGCAATTGATTTTTTCTAGAATTAAGACTAGTAGCACCTTTCCATTCTGAACACTACATAACTTTATCTGGCTCGGTGGTTTATTACATGGCATCAGTCAAGGTGAGGAAAGGAGCAGCTATCTTATATTAGGCTTCATTAAGTTGGTGATGCTTTTCTCCATAGCAACCTACTTTTTCCAGCCATGAAGTCAAGCATCAGGTTCCTAACATCATCTATGAATCTTTAATCATAGAATATTTAAATGTATTAAAAAGAAATGGAAAAGCCACAACTCAAGTGTTTGAAGCTGAAACGGCATTAACTAATAGACGACTGGAAAGATTGTGTGTGGCTATAAATGTCTTCCCATTTGAATTTAAAATAATGTTGCTGTTTTTGTCAGAACGACGTCTGTTTTTGTCTCATTACTCTGAGAACATCCCATTTCAATGTATTTAAAAGTTGACTCTGGTTTAAGGTCACTTTATCAGGCTGGAATAAACAAGGGTGGTCCTGAATATTGAATGACGAGAATCCTTAGAAGGACTCAGCTGTCAAATAAGATAATTCACAGGAGACAGTTTAGTTATTTGAGTTACACTTAAACCTAACACTTTTCTGCTAGACAGGGCGAACATAAACAGTCGGTTTCCAAATATACCCATTGAGTTACACCATTTAAGGCCGTGAAAAAAATCTGAACTTTTCCGTGTCTCAAACTAAAACCAATTAGCTGGTGTATAAAGGAAAGCAAAGTTAATGAAATTAGCAAGGAATGTGTCTGTCCTACTTGGCTGCAGAGTTACATAAAATGATGTGGAAAAATACCACATCAGACATCTGGCTGTGTTTAAAGCTCAATAGTTAATGACACAGAGCGACATCATGAAGTACCTGTACTGAAAAGGTATGGCTAATTAAAAATAATGAGCTGTGTGGGCCGGAGAAAGTCTACCAGCCTAAGTCACTGATACTCTATATGGACAAAAGTACTGGGCCACCTACAAATATCATCTACATGAAGATGTATGATACATTTTGCAGCACCAACAGTTTCCACTCTTCTCGGAAGGCTTTCTGCAAAGTTTTGGGGTGTGTCTGCGGGAAATCTCCTAAAGAGCATTTGTGAGTACAGACGTGGATGTTGAATGAGACGGCCTGGCTTGCAATCTCCATTCTAGTTCATCCCAAAGGTGTTCGATGGGGTTGAGGTCAGGGCACGGTGCAGGCTAGTCAAGTCCTTCCACATCCAAAGTCATCCAACATTGTCTTTATATGGACCTTTATTCGTACATTGGAGCACATTTATGCTGGAACAGGAAAGGGCCTTCTCCAAAATGTATAAAAATTGTACAAGATATCATAGGTAGCTGAAGCATTAATTATCCCCTTTGCTGGAACTAGGCGGGGTAAACAACCCCATAGCATTATCCCCCCTTCACCAAACAGACCTGGCACAATGGCGTCATGCAGGTAACGATCTCAGACTGCCAGACAATGAAGCACAATTTATTCTAGAGTCCAGTGGTAGTGTGCATTAAATCACGCCATCCTATTTTGTGGTGTAAGGCTTGGCATGAAGCTGCTCGCCCATGGAAACCCATGCAATGGCACATCTATACAAGCTCCAGTTCCCTGCTGAGACCCACCAGCGGTCATGTAACCAGGGAGATGACTCTCCTACTCCTCTACAATACGCAGTTTTATTTGTTTTTAAATTGCATTGTTGAATTCAATTTCCTTCAGTATGAGAAATAATAATTAAATGTGAAGATCTTAATAGAAAAATTATTCTGTTCCTGTGCTATCAAGGCTGCAGGGGGGTTCTGTAATCCAGAGTTAAAGAGTAGTTTTCCTCCTCATCAGCAACCAGTAGCCTCCGTACTCTGCTGATGCTGCATTGTCATTCAGAAAATTTACTACAATAAAACAAATAGACTTCACCTCACAAATGCACTTTGTGGGTTCTATTAGACTAGCATTAGACTGCAAGGAAATGGTATTAATACAAAAAAAAAGAGAGAAAAAAAAAAAGAAAGCACTACTTTTTTTTAGCTCCTCACATCAAACTCTGTGTACTATATTTGTGCAATATTCCTACAGGGATAACGTTATCCATTTTTTTGTGTGTTCTGTATTGATTTCATATCATGTAGCAGCAATAGCAGCAATACATATCAATTTTCTTATACAAAATAAGTATAACATTAAAAGATAAGATGAAATTTATTTGTGCCAGGCTTTTATTAAAAGCAGGTTACAATTTCATTCACCTGTTACCAGAAAAAGACACATCCATGTTACAGATTAGCCTTTTTTTAAGAAGAATAAATAAAAACATAGTGAATATAAAAATAATAAAGGCGGTGGTTAGAACATGTTATTTTAATTTGAATGGTTCTCTCGTATGAATAAATGTAATAAGTAACGTCTTAGTTCTTCGTGTTTCACATGGTTGGGAATCGTTTATTCATAATAGGAAGGGTTTACCTTACAATCCAGAGTTACCCGAGATATGGTAGTAAAATTAGGGCTTTATTAACAAAATTGAACTGAATTCATTAAGAAACCCTGTGTGTTATTGTGAAAAACATTTCTAGTTTTCAGGGTTACAATATTTTGATAAAAATCCACAGTGACTGACATTTGTGCTGTTACGCCTACTGGTAAGATGGCAATACCCTGTGGCAAAACAGAATCTGCTTTAAAAAAAATCAAACAAACAAACAGAAGCAGAACTGCCAAAAACTGTTTCTCTAATGAGGTTGACTCTATTTTTTCTAATTCTCTATTTCTAACACGTTTGATTTTATTTTCTTTTTATGCTATTCATATATGTACAGCACTTTGTGAACGCTGATTTTATTTTAAAGCACTTGATAAATAAAGGTGGTATTGTATGGCAATGGCCACATGAGCTCAGAAGATAGAGGTCATCTACTGATCGGAAGGTTCGTGGTTCGATCCCTGGCTCCCTCTAGTCTGCATGCCAAATATCCTTAGGCAAGATATTAACCCCAAGTTGCATCCATCGTAGTTAGTAAGCACTTAAAAGCATAGAAGACAGTGCTTGTGTGAATGTGGCATGTTGTACAGAGTGCTTTGACTACTCTGGGAGAGTAGAAAAGCACTATATAAGAATCAGTCCATTTACCATGAGGCTTGCTCCAAAAATGAGTCAATCCGCATACGATCCCATGTTAAAATCTCCAACTCAACACTATTACAAACCAAAACTACAAATGTAATACAGCTTGATGTGTCTTGATGACTGAAGCTGTAGTTAGTCTATTACTGTAATTAGTCTATTACTTACCTCTAATTAGCAGGTAATGCAACCACAGGGCTAATGAGACTGCTGACAATCTTGCTAGCGTTAGCTGATGACTTAGCTTCCTCTGGTATAAACAAAGTTCCGTAATCCAGTGTGGGAGAATCCAAATTTACAAGCAGAGCTTTGAAAATGTATATTATTCTATACAGTCCATGATGCACAAAGCCCTCTTTAACCATAGCAGATGCAGACCAAGCACAGCGGGTGCAGCGCTGGTAGACACTTTAATTAGGCTTCAGCACAAGCCCTTACCGCGAAGTCCTCATCTCGTCTCACTGGTGACTCTATCTAGGTGCTGTCCACTCACATTGGACAACGCTGACTGGCATTAAGGGCCACATTAAACTTTAACAATGGCATGTTATTGCCATTTATTAGAGCAGCTACTCTATAATTGAGTTACAAGAAGGCTGAGAGGAGAAACATGCCTGGTTTATAAATCACAGTGGCACATTTAAAATGATTCTTTTCACCGGCGTCTGTCACACAAAAAGCTTTTTAAAAATGGAGCACAGACTGTGATGATGGTTTTAGTGAAGCGATTATAATATCTGATGTGTCTGTACTGATATACCATTTACTCGAAATACCTTCCAGAGCACAATAGTGCGACAATACTGCAACAGTGCCGTGTTTCCAGCGCTAAACAGGATTAGTGTGACAGTGAGAGGTTGAAGGGGGCCGGGGGTGGGGTGCAGAGACAGATAGGGGGGAGAGAGAACAGCTCCTAAGTGAGTCTTTCATTTGAATGCTAGTGGATGGCTGAGAGGCGTGTTGTCAAAAGATAAGGACTGGCCTCTGAGGCCACTGAAGACTAACAGAGGGTCTGGCACTGCATGTTATAACAGGCGTATCACAGCCGCGGCACTGTGCTCTACAATACCACTGTAACAGATAGGATGCCACTGACACTCCGGCGCTGGATTTATTCCAAGCAGTCTGTACTAAATCCAAATGAGTTCAGCGATGTGCAGCCCTCGCGTTACGAACTTTTCCCAGAAAGTGCACGCACGCCATGGCCTGTGCTAAAGAGAAGGAAGAAACGCAACAAAAGGTGTCACAAAAGCAAACAACAATGTAAGAAAATTAAGCAAATGAAAAGAAGAAGGAAAGCTTTGTTGTTCCCAAGATGACTAAATTACGACACCATCTGTTCAAAGAAAAACGTCTCGCCTCCATACAGCTGTGCCACACACTGGTCTTAACTTTTTAACGATGAAGGCAAAACAACACCCCGTGATATTGCCGCGCCGAAAACAAATAAGCCAGTATTTGCAATCCTCGGTCATCTGTCTTGGTCAAAAATTTCTCAGAGTAGCTTTGTGTCATTTATTCAGCTTCTTCCTGCCAGCATATTTCAGAAAGCTGAACAGGCTGGAATTTGCTGGAGCTTTTCTGCTGCAGGGGTAGAAATACTACTCACGCTATCAGATTGAGGGTGCCAAAAAGTTGGCCTCATGCATCAAGTTGAAGTATCACTACCCCGTGTTACGCCTGACAAATGTTTTTTCTTCCGTTATTTTAACACCTTTGGTTTTGATCTTGGCTTAGTTTTAAATGAATTCTGTTCACACCTGCCAAGTATTATCAAGGGAATTCATGCCATCAATAAATTAGCCCCGAAGAAAAACATCTGCACACTGCAAATCACTCACCGCTTTCACTTCTGATGTAGCTCAACTATACGTGCTTATGCAGAACAGAGTCATGACAGGTTGTAGCAAGACTGTATTGATACAAGGACACGAAATATCAATATTTTAATTTTTTTTAAAAATTAAAATATTCTGGATTTTGAAAAATACTACAAACAAGAGGGCTCATCTCATGCACCTTGCTCCTGAGAAAATCGAACAATTGGCTCAGCTGAAAAACACCGGACATGCTTAGCTTGACAGAGCTCAGTCACAAGAGTAAAAGCAGGACAGTAGCCTCCCTGCATCTATAAAAAAATTAGAGGACGCCTGATGAATGCATAGAAGTCTTTCACATTCTGCGACCGACTACAGCGACTACACGGTTGCCCACAGTTTGAGGCTGTTGCACACTCGAGAGCGCTTTTGATCTTAAGGCCCAGGTCACCTGATCGGTCGTAACTTTTCTGCAAACAGTCGCCATCCGACCATGTCGAAGGTTTCAAAATACTTGCTGTCTAATTAATAAATGCAAACAGTTTGCCAACATGTTGCCAACAGTCTGAATGAGTTTATGTCACTGAACACAACTCGGGGGGACTTGTCTCAACTGGCTGCCAGCTGGTTGTATTCTGGTTATATATAGAACAGATCACAGATGCAATAGTTAAATGTGATTTTCTACTTTAGATTTAGGCTGCTTGGGAACTTCCACTAATGCACTGAACATTTCTTCTCCTCTCCCATTTTGCCCTCTCCCTCTTTTTTTGTTGCTCTTCTCTTTCCCTTTACTCCATAACTGGTCACAGCAGATGGTTGCCTGGTTCTGCTGGAGCTTTCTTCCTGATAAAAGTGAGCTGCTCCTCTCCAGTATTTCCAAGTGCTTACTTATAGGTTTGGTTAGATTGTCCAATTCTGACAGTTTTCTCCCTAACAATGCAGGGCCTTTACCTTACAATATAAAGTGCATCGAGGTGACTGATGTTTTGAATTGGTGCTTTATAAAAAATGTGGCATTAATTGAAGAGAGAAAGATATTTTGCTTCATGCGTGATAAAACTGTGCTGCTGGAGGTGCTGAATGAAAATCTGAGAATTCGTCAGTCTCCAGGCAATAAGAAAATCACATTTTGCGGCAATATGTTGTCTTGAGGCATTTTTGTCAGGCTAAAAAGAGAAAGAAAAAAAGGCAATAATTTGCTCCACAAAAACAAATTAGAGGCTCCACATACAAAAATAAAATAGTAGAGGATAACTGAAATTTCTCATTTGTGGTAGAAATTACAGATGACTCTCATTTGTTGGGAGCTAACAAAGAATAATTCAATTTTCTCTGCAATTAGTACAAATCACAGGTTTGGTCACGTGTGGGGAGGATTCAATCTTATCTTCATGACTGGTCTTGCCTGCCACACCAGTTGGTTGCAGCTTCTTTGTTACTGTATCTAAAATATTTTCCTAACCATCACATTCGATTGAGATTAAAACTGCTACAAGGACAGTGAATTAGACAACACGATTCAATTAACAGTGCTTGGCTCTCAGCAGGACTCGACATGCGGAGAAGTGCCTGAGGGAGATTTTTTTTTGTTTTTTTTTTTATGCCACAGTAGTCAGCAAGGACTCACAATGCTCAGAACGGATTACTGTTCCTGGAGGATTTAACATAAACAATGCCAACCCACATGCATTGCACATTTCGTGGTCTTCTCACCCAAAGGAATTCAGCTACCGTGTGAACAGAAACAAACACAGTTTCTCTCGCGTACATCTCCAGCATGGAGCTGATGTTCTACTATTTCGGTTAGCCTCCTTGGATTCTGTTCCATATTGGCAATGCTGGAATGGAAAGATACCAGCCAGAGCCTCATTTCTGACATGGGAGTTACATCATGTTTAATTCTCCTCCAATGGGATTAGCAGCAGGTAAGACAGTGATCTCAATGCACTTAATGAATTACACGAAATGAGATTTGGCTGCAGTCACAGTAGGCACTCAAGACGGCTGGGGCAGCCAGGACTGGAACACGGGATAATGACATTTCCGTGATTTTGTTTGGTAACAATTAGTTTCAGAGTAATTTGATACTGATGCGAGTAGAACCTTTAACAAAAGGTGCATGCCGACTGCATGGCGGGGCATCATCAAGACAAAAATCGCCAGGGGGTAATCGAGGTCTGGCTCTTTCTTCCTGAACAAGAGCGGAGAAGACGCCTCCAGTTGAACAAGTGTTCTGGCCCGTGGCGATGCCGAGCAGAGCACAACGGGAACGTGTATATGAGCAAAAGCTAAGCGGTGACAAATGAAAGCAGCGAAACATCCCTTTGTCATTTCATTGATGAATACAGGGGCCTATTTGTCAGCGGCCAACAGAGAACGCTTGCCCTGGGATAGTGATACATTCAGATAATACAGAGTAACTCATTGAGCCTCTAATTTGCAGCGATGTGCTTCGATTTATCATGTGGCAGATGTTGGGGGTCCTTTTTTTCCCTCACAAACAGACACACAGGTGCAGGTGTCGGGAAGGGAAACGGGGGGACACAGTTTACAACTGTGACAATGATGGCAAACAGCTGGTCCAGGAGTCATTCTCTACGACCTCCACGCATTTGAATTGCAACCTCTGAATAAACCTGTCAGATGTGGTTAGGTATGGGCTGCTGGGGCAATTTTCCAATGCAGGCCACCTCCTCGCTCCTTCCCTCTGCTAAATATGCGATGCTGATCCCGGGGTCTCTGGGGAACTTGCCTTGACAGTGCGGCAGGAGACTCTCTTGGCAAATGCACAAAAGCCTCTGACTCTAAGCCTAATGTATTCATCTCTGGGAGCTGTTGATATTGCAGGTTACCATAAGACTGTAGGTAAGCTACAAGAACAGTCCACAATAACGGCTCGAAAAACACATTTCTACTGTTTACTGTAACAACTCACAGCTTAAAGTGAGGGAACTTCAGAGTGATTTTTTTCTTTCCACAGGGATGTGAACTACTACAAAAACACATCTGGGAGAGACATCTGTGCCACATTTTGAGTATCAAACAGTTAATTTTCTGTACTCTGATAATACCATCTTCACCGTTTTGTATCTTTGCTGCACTGATTTAAGGTGGAAATGTCTCTAAAAGGTGGTAAGACCTACACATCACTCTCAGATATTTTTCGTGTGTCATATAGACCGTGCTGAGTCGACACAATTACACAATTGTTTGTGGACGTAACCTCTTTAACTGTAAATGTGTCTGACATTCATGTTATGGTGATTAACTTCATTCTTTAGCCTCTGAACCCAGATTTTTAGGCTCGTTAAGAATAATGTTGATTTCAGGTATGCAAAGGCTGACTGAAATCTAGAAGGGCACAAAATATTACTGTAAGATCTGTTAGCAAGCTAGCAACAGCTCGAGAAAAATTAACCTAGTGGCTCCTCCATGATTATCAGCCTGCCTGCAAGTGAAGTCTACGCTGTAGAATGAGATGGAGGTAAGAAAAAGATTCTGTATATGAACTATGATGGTAACTTAAAATGGTAAACCACTGAAAAAGTATTACTCACTGGAATGACTCAGTCATTAACTGTGTTCTGCTAGCCTAACAATATACATTTTTAAAGCTGTAAGGAACTTTTGATTTGACAGTCAACATTTTCAACACGTCTGGTTAGTATTTGTGCAGCACATATACATTAATAATAAATCAAAAATATTTGACTTAAAAAATAAAACAAAATGAACGTCATGCAATTATAATGCGTTATATTTCCCTTTTTTAAGAGGCATCTGCACCACCTAAAAAATGGGAATTTTTGGGACTATTTGTAGGTAGATGGACCGCTGTATAATTTAAAGCTTTTAAGAAAAAATTGTAACTTTAATTTATATTTGTTTTAAAGTTAAGTGATAATATTAAGTATGTAGTATGAGAACTAACTGTGAATAACAGAAGAATTTGAAGTTCAAAATACATGCAAGAAGGCTGAAAGTAACATTTTTTTCGTTTCTGAAACTATTTTTGCGGCTAAAGTATGACTGAACTCTAACCCTAGCCTTAAGTTTGCCAGAGACAGTGGATCTTAAATAGGTTACAGTTTTATGACCCAAATGTAACATACTACCTCGAACATAGTCACATCTAGTTTTTTTCATATATGAGACAAGATATTGTGTGTGATCCTTATTTTATTATTATGCTGCTCCAATATTGATAATTCAGAATTAGATATCAGATGCATACATTCTGACCGTTAAGGAAACAACAGAGGAGAGCTTAGATTTCAAACTGAAAAAAAGATCTCACTCTTAGGAGAAAATAATGATCCCATAATGTCCATTAATTAGCCACAGGCTACAAACTGAACTCAATTTTTATCCTGTATTTATTTAAATTCAGGCTAATTAGAACAAAGAACATAAACCAAATTAGCCTTTTTAAGTCTCTGTTTGCAACATAACCATTACAGTACAAACAGGAGGAATACCTTAGTAGTTAAAAACACAACAGTTCTGAGGCCTAAGGAACAAGGCTGAAGTGTCAGTGAGACAGTGTACAGCCAAGTAACGTTGGTATACTTGGAAACCAGAAACTATACCAAGTATAAAAATATGCACATGAAACTCGTGTTTTCAGAGTTATGACTCTGAGAAGGAGTTCGATGTTTGACACACATTATAATTACACCTCCTTCAGCTATATGTCACAGCATCTCCTGCTGCTGCCATGCTGATGAACAGACAGCAATGAAATTGCAGCAACTAATCTGCTGTTATTTCCATAACACAAGCATGCATGAACACAGTGTTCACTATTCTTGGCTTCTTCCTCCAACTCTCCCACTCCCACTGGGGAAATGCACCTCACAGTTTGAAAACCTCTCATCCACAGTAACCGGGACATCCCCGGTGGAGAAGAAAACCCCACTGCTGTGCTTTAAAATGTAATTTTTAAAACTAGATTCTACTCTTCATAGTAAAAAAACAAACACCTCTAAAACTAAACAAACATTACACGTCTGTATTACAATATCGACATATAGTGTACAAAAAAGATGGACTCAAAAGTGACCCATGCATTTTAAAGCCTAAATGTTTTGTTTTTGAAGAAAACCATCGACTATTAAGCTGCAGCTTGTTAACTGAGCTTCCCAGAAAGCACAATGTTACCAAGAGAACGATCATAGACTATTTGGACACAAATATAGCTCAGTCGAAGATGGATGTAACCACTGTGATGTCATTGGTTGGTGTTCAAAATCATCGTTTGCGTTTTTTGCTGCTGCCGTGTTGGTTTGAACAACGGTCCCCAACCTTTTTTGCGCCAAGGACCGGTTTAATGTCAGACAATATTTTCACGGACCAGCCTTTAAGGTGTCGCGTATAAATACAACTAAATAAAATGATACGACCGAGACAAAAACTGTGGTATTTTGTAAATATAATAATAAACACAAATTCACTGTGTAATTGTGTAACTTTATTACCAGCGTCCTTCTGAGATGCGCCAACAACATTGAGACTAACATCCTCCTCTCTGCCCCTTGATGCTCTCTGGTTGCTAACGTGTAAATATTTCGTTCAAAATAAGACACACAACTCCAACACGTGAAAAGACCCAGTGAAACCGAGTTAATGGTTAAAAAACCCTGAAAACCATAAATTTCACACCCGAGCCTCAACTCTTGCGGCCAGGTACCAAACAACTCATGGACTGGTACCGGTCCGTGGCCCGGGGGTTGGGGACCGCTGGGTTTGAAGACCCAGCAGTGACCATATTTGGAGGGTGACGTGCCAGCCTCAAGTGGGCACAACAATTAGGAATAACAATTTCTCCAGTGGCTTCATTTTTAATCCCTAGAGATTGCCTCATGGAAACAGTAAGACGTAAAAATTGAATCTATATTTTTAATATAACATAAAAGTCAATCCAAATCTGAAATATTTCAATAAAACACTTTCATTCTTATTTTAAAAACGAGTAGCAGTTGATATGGCACTCACACTATGTTAAAAATTATGTTAAACTTCAATTTCACACACACACATAGACACAAACTACAACACACAAACGTATTTTTGCACACGTGCTCACTGCTGTGTTCTCGCATTCGATTGGAAATACTCACATATTCGCCGTATGAGTCCTGGACTATGGGAGGAACTGGTCTGTACCCGGTGGCTGGGGGGGCCCCTCTGGCTCTCTGCACCCCTCGCCCTCTGGAGGACGGAACCCGGCTGGGCGGGGCTCCTCTGGGTGCCGCTCCTCGAGGCAGTGCTGCGTGCAGTGGAGGAACTCCTCCGCGACTCCTGACACGAGACACAAACATCCGCCCAGGTTTAGATGAAAGAGAAGAAGAGCTAATGCATGTTTTATATCTTATTAGCTTTTTTGGAGGCGACTGTAATAAATTCTGTAGATTACTGGAGGGAGGAATGGAAATGTGCGTCTAGCTGAGATGGATCAGATGCACAACACAAAATATTCATATCATTTTTAAGCCAGTAAACGATACTGTTAAATGCATATCAGTTCACAGTATTTCATCTATCTCAGATGTCCATTGCATTCCATGTCTTCACGATGAAGTGCTGTAATTTATCATGTTTGCAGTGAAGCTGCCTCATCTACTTCCATTCCAGTTAGTGATTTCCTACATCGGCCAGAATGACTTGACTGCAACCGTAGCAATGAATTTGATACATTCGGCAGGCAGGTTATGTGTGTAGGTGGAGAGAGAGGAACAGCGAGGGTGGAGGGCAAGTTCTTCCAGTCGAGAAGAAGTGAGTCATGTCCATTACTCAAAACACAGCATGTCTTGTGGCTGAATTGCTTTCTTGTCTATTAACGCAAATGTAGATGAAGAAAAAAAAGTACTTCTGCCTGTTTTATAATAAATGTATTCTACTGTGTTTGTTGATTTTCTAACTTGTCAGCCTTGAGAGTAAAGCACTGGTTAGAATTCTGCAAAAACTGAACATTTTTTTAAAATCTATTTCTTAGACATGGTTGCTTTTGATATTTAGAACTGCCAACAACCGACTTCTGCCTTTAATATTTTAGTAGCCAAGCATGCCCATCACACGCGGCTCTGCAGCAAACGAGTGAGCGATTCTGATGACATCTGGAACACAGAGCCTAACTCGCACTGAAATCAAGACGGAAGCAAATTCAAGCTGCTCTGCTGGAAATCAAAGGCGGTCTGACCTTGTGGTTTGGTAAAAATGTTGCGCCCGCTTTTTACAACGAATGAGCCTTCTTTTAAAAAGCAGTTAACTGATCTGGAGCAGCAGCAGAAAACCGCCAGGGGTCATTTTCTTTCTATGCTTTCCATTTCAGCTCCTTCTTCCCATCTTTTCTTTTTTTTCCTGGTGAAACATCACAGATTTGGGGCAGGAAGACAGAGAGAGTGAAAAAAGACTAACCAGGATAGTAGGGAATGTTTACTTGATTGCAATTTGACTGTCTTTAAGTTTAAATACTTTTTTTTTTTTAAAAATGATTCCCCTTTAAGAGCTGGATCCTTCTATTCCAGCAACAGCTCCAGTCAAAGTTAGTGTAAAAAGGAACATCAATTACAAAGTCTCTATTAGATCGGCATCAAAAAAGCGTGAGTGCAAATATGGAGAAAACTGCATGCTACTTCCACTGTAGGAGCCTGTGGGACTCCTGTCTTATCACGCACAAATTAAGCATGGTAAATGCTAATTACAGTGTAATTTAAAACACAGCCAATTATATTCTGACTCTGAGCAACACAAACGCCCTTTCTCCGTGACCTTGTTTATCTCAAAATCTGATAAAAGAAGTGTGTTTTCTTTTCTAAACACAAAGAGCAAACAACACGACTGCTTTCTCTTTCTTTTTTTTAAAGCGAGCGTCGAGCAAAGAGCGTTAAAGTCTCCTAATGGCCGTGAGTATTTTCATTTGTAGTCTTGTGAGGTCTCCAAGGAGCTGGAATTAGCGTGGGTTCACAGAGATGGTACAGAAGCAAGCATCAACTGGAGATCATTTGCATTTAAAGGATTTTATGCAAATGAGGCTTTGCTTTGCTAATGTTTATGGACACCAGACATTGCATCACTGCACTCTGCTAGACACTATTTACTATCATTGTTGTTTTCCAATTAGAGGTGCTTGCTCACCGGCCTGACCTATTTCATCACACATGAATAGCAGTTTCGGGTAAAACATGACCTTTTAACATGGAACAAACAAACACTGCTATTCACAAAATGTACGTTGTTAGCTTAACCAAAAGGTGGTATACACACTCGCCTCAATCATGGACTATTTCTGTGTGCTTTTTCACATGACCAGGGGAGTACAGTTAAATTAAGAAAAAATGGTGTTAAATGTAAGTATAACATTTTCATACTACACTGACATGAAGCAATAATATTATGAATTATTATTCTGCACAATTCATACTTTCTGAAGGTTTTCTGCTAAATAACATTTAAGTAAATGTTAATTTAAATATACCTGATCTAATAATAATCGTGGTATAGGAAGTAGTTTAATTTAGTAAATTAATTTAATCGTTTTTGGCCTCTGCTAACTCCTTTCTATTGGCTGTTCACTGTGGGACCCTGTACTAACATGAAATGTGAGTATGTGGTGCTGCCACCGACGGGATTAGAGTGTGGAACAGAATGTAGCTCAGAATGAAAAAAAATTAACATCACTTTTAGTTAGTCCCTTATTCTCAGTCATGGAAGCCCCGGGGGCTAAAACTACTGTGGGGCCTTCAGATGCTGATAAAAAGGCAATAAGACAGTCTGCTATCAGCCTGCAATTGAATGGGGTCAAGTTGACAATTACATGAATTGTGCTGGTATAATATGTCAGTAAACTGTGATAAACCAGTGAAATCTGTTTCTGTCTGTTCCATCTACAGACACAGAAATTCAGATTAAATAGAAATTCACAGTAACCATTTCCAATCTGATTTCGGCCAGACTGCAACATGGATCTGTCTGCCTTTATGAATTAGATGGGAATTATTTGCAAGACACGAGGCAACTTTAGCAACCACCTTGTGATCCAAAGGGGCTGATAAGAGCTGAGCTCACTAGACTGTGCCACAAAGGGAAGAGGAAGGGATAGTTATGTTGAAATACTTTTCTTACTTTTCAGTTTTCTTATGATTCTTAAATTATTTATTGTTGAATATTGTAAGATTTCATATATTTTGTAAGTAAATTGCAAATAGTTTCAGCAACTGCAACCATAGGGAAGGCAAAATATGAACAGAGGTGGTTCAGGATTGTATTTTTTGTTAAATGATGGATTGGCATCATCTTTGTGCTTTGTTGCATCTCATCTTGGCTTGGTGTATTTTAAAACTTATCTGTGTTTGCATATCTGCATTTCATTTCCATATTGCCACCCTGAAAAGGGTTGTTTAACCTTAAAACCCTACAATGATATTGTTGTCTATCACTGCAAAAACAAACAAACAAAGAAAACAGTACAATCTCATAATGCACATAAGGCCAGATCAATCTCAGAAGAACAGCTTGATGGAGGATCACTAAGTAAAGTTTAAAAGTTTAGATTTGACAAGTCAACAGTCATGACTTTGTAGACTAACATCTGTAACTATAACCAGCTGTGTAAACTGTAAAATGATAACATTTGCTAATAAAAAGTATTAAAAAATACAGCCCACGCAGCATCCATACTGTATTTTCTAATAAAAAGGTTTTATAACAGAAGTAAGGATGATGGCTGTTATCATGGATCTAATTTATGTAACTCGTGATCAAACTGCAGCCTAGAGTTCAAAACAGCCATACTCGTTACTGTAAGGGTAATGAAAACTTTCAAGAGTGAAAAAGCAATATGAGTTCTACATCACAGCACATGTTCAAAAAGCTTAAGCATCAAGGAAAGGGATCTTTTCACCTTGCATGCACTCCCACTTTGTTTGAGAAAGTGAATTAAATTAAGGAAGAGCTAAAATGACTGTTGCCTGCAGGCAAACAAACTTAGCTTAGTTTGCCACAAATCAAACCAAATTTGGCTCATAGTCATAAACTCAGGAGACCTGCAGCAGCATGCACGGTGTGTGTATAGGGACGTGGAATGTTCTCCACTACATTTATTTTAAAATATTACTACAATGAGTTATTTTTCAGAATTACATTGCTAATATAAGATGTATATATAATGTGAGTAATTAGTGTGAGCTGCATTTCTTGACTAGGTAATGTAGAAGTGCCTTTGATTTGATCTTTCTGACAGCAGAGCTACTGAGTGAAGTAACAGAACAAGAAGTCAGACTTACTTGCAAGTTATCAGCTTCAAACTTCAAAAGTCTCAGCAAAATAATAAACATCAGCGCGTGCTGCTTTTGTGTGTAAAAACTGTTCACGCAGCAAACTTATTGTGTTGCACAAAAGACTGCACTTGCCTGTGGCCTGATGAAAAATACAGATTATTGACTTGTACTTTATTAAAGTGGGTGAGTTTGTCTGGCTTTGCCGTAAACAGATGCGCCAGTTGATCTCTTGCATTTACAAAAAGGCTGTTCAAGGAATGCTTGCTGCATTAAAGTGCTGGTGCTGCTGTCAAAACCTACCATGAGTGGAATAAAGGGTCTACAGCAGGGATCCTGGGGGCCAAATGTCTACAATGTATTTAGCCCTTCATATCTTTAACATTCAAAATGCAGAAATGTCTTTTTACATTTATCTTTAATTATCTTGTTTGACTGGAATGACAAATAAATGTAGCTCTTTATTAAATGTTTAATATTTAGGATAAGCGATACCAAATTCTACCTCTAAAGCAATGGTTGATAAAAAGCACCGTTTTGTGCAAAAAGAAAAAACTTGTCTCCCTCATATTTGATGCTTTGCTTCTTTTGTTTGTGCCCTGTTAGTCTTCCAGAATACATTAAAAAAGCGTATAAATTCAAGGAATTAGCAGCTGTATGCAAAGTTCCACAGTGCCAACTTCAATTGATAACGGCACTGCGTTGGGTTTGCTGTAACTACAGTTTCTCACTCTTCTTTTAATTCCTGCTGAGGTCTGCAGCGATTCTGCATGGTGTACTCAGAAATACCAGCGCTCATTTTCTGGCTTAAGAAGAACGTTTTTTGTTACAGTTTATTCTTTCAAAACGTAAGAAACAACTTCCAAACTATTCAATAACAAGTCATATTACACATGAAGTCTTTGTCTAGTTTGTTGTGCTCAGTTTAATACCGCTGCTTTGTCCTGTTGGAATGGCGATAGATCAGTACAGACACATTATGATACATTTCTTTCTGGCAGATGCACCAACAAGTATAAATGGCAACCTAGGCTCTTTACCAGGGCTTTCAAAATGGCCTATTTAATCCTGTGTGTTTTGTTTTTTTGCTTTTTAATTAGGATAACAAAATTATTTTGTTATCCTAATTCTGCAAAGCTCTGCGTAGGTGCTACACTCTGCATGTTGTAGCTGTGTCAAGGGGCAACGTCAGAAATATGTGGAATAACTGGTAACATCACCAGTTGGTAACAGTTGGTCCTTTAGCTTAGCCCCTAATGTTTAAACAATCAAGCCACTAAAACTACTGTCTCTAAAAGATACAAGAAAAATGTGTAACAACTAGAGTTTTTACACAGTTCTTCCTCTTCTCTGCACTGTCAGAACTACAAAATGACCTCCAGCAGGACACTGGTGTGCAAGTATCTGACCAAACAATCAGAAATAGACTTCATGAAGGTGGCCTGAGGGCTGACGTTCTCGAGTGGGCCCTGTGCTCAGTACCAAAATTGGCAGGTCCACAAGTGGTGCCATTTGCTTTTCACAATAAGAGTAGGTTCACCCTGAGCACATGTGACAGACATGAAAGGGTCTGAAGAAGCCGTGGAGAATGTTATGCTGCCTGTAATGTTGTGCAGCACGACTAGTTTGGTGGCAGGTCAGTGATGTCTGGGGAGGCATTTCCATGGAGGGACAGACCTCTACAGGCTTTGCAACAGCACCCTGGTGCTCAACAGTGTGTCCCTGGAGGATGAAGGAATTGATACCACTGACTGGACCTCATGCTCACGTCACCTAAATCGAACAGAACATGAGCTCAGTGATGCCCTGGTCCAGATTTTGGGGGACATTCCTCAGTAGGGCTGTTCGATATAACAATATGAAAACGTCTATCATGTCATATCGCGCTATCGTTATCGGTCACTGTAGAATTTCTTAAAGTTCTCTCTTTCTCTTATATTTAATATAACCACTCTACAGACGGACAAGCGACTGTTTTTATGCGTTGTCGTTAGCAACAACGATGGTAAAACCATCGCGTGGCTTCGCCGTCCTCTTATTTATTTTCCACATAAACCTTTCACAATAAAGCTGAAGATCCTGTTGAGATTTTTCAAAATAAACTGAATGACGTGAAATAGTATGCAAAGTGTGTATGGACAAGAAGCTAAAAAGAGCCGTTAGGTGCCAAAAAAATAAACTTTAGAACAGGCTTTTCCCCACAGCACGGCGTGTAACAAATACTCACAAAGAAAACTGCGGCCATTTCAACTTATGTAACACTCAACTCCAGGTACACGACCGTGCCCAGCTGAAAACACTTCACGCAAGTCGAGCTGCCCCGAGATTCACAGAATTTACAGAAAATGTAAAACTTTTGTGATATATATCGTTGTCAGGACGATAAATGTCTTATATCAGGATATGAGGTTTTGGTCATATCGCACAGCCCTATTCCTCAGGACACCACCTGTCATCTCATTAGGAGCAGTACCATTAAAAGGAGTGCTATTTTGAGTTGTGACAATGAAATTTTGGCAAAATTGACCAATCTGTCGCATCATTGTTCGCTTCGCTGAAATTAAGCCCTCTGTAGATTATTTTAATTTTCATCAAATAATGTGGCATCCATACGTTCCTACATTAGCCAGTCCATATCAATGTAGTTATCAAGCATGACTTTTTTTTCACATTGAGATCTGATTGGTTTTCTAAGTATTCCTTTAATTCTTTTGAGCAGCGTACAGTGTCATGCAGATCCTTATGAATTACTGACGATATGGAAAGCAAGTAAAAGGTTTAAATGGTCCTAATGTCTATTGTTGAGTATTTGTAGAATCTCTACAGTGTGTCAGTTATTGAATGCAACTGCATAGAAGTGCACCAGACAAAACTTCTGCATCACTACATTCCCTCTTCACCTGCCATACTCAGAGCAAAGTGATCTATTTCTCATTACTCATGAATTACCAGTGTCCCACTAAAGGTAAATGGACTGGTGCTTATATAGCAGTCAGAGTACTTTCTGACTGGTACTCTGGTATCAGTACTGAAAAGCCGTATTAGCCCGTGAGGTATTATTTAATTAAATCAAGAAGTAATTACACTCACACTGCTATCACAGCTGAGATTTCAGTAAATCCAACCCAGACTGCATTTGAAAAAATACCTAGGCTCGCTGTCACGTCAGAGATTCAAGAGACATAAGAAACATCCACTGTCTGCCTTGTATTGCAAAAGCTAAACAAAAACACCAGATATTTCTTGTGTTATTAGACACAGACGGTCAAAATGTGCTGTAACTCTAAATAGAGACATTAACTCATAAAATGCAACTGGATACTATATACATCTATTTATGGAGAAATAGATAAAAAGCCTTCCCAGTGGCTCTTTATTTGTAAATAATACTCAATCCCCAGATGATCTGAAATGCACAACATCTTGCACATAAACACACACATACGCACACTCTCACACACATTTGGGCACAGGTTACCTGGGAGGCCCTGGAACAGGTGTCCCTCTTCCACGGGCGGCTGACTTGCCCCTCACTGATGGCACCTTGGCATCCTCGGAGCCGCCGTTCAGGTATGTGAGCTCCTGCAGCTGGGCCTGTCTGATCTCATCATTGTAATCCTGCACACAGAGAGGCATCATGTTCACACTCACACACACACATGCGTGCGTGCAGACGGCAATAGACTCGCTTTCAATTACACTGTATTGAATTACGTCCTTTATCTCCAGGGCTACAGCCCCGGGAATATCTAATTAATATACTTTACAGTACTGCCGTGACCGCCGTTCCTGAGGCAGCAAAACATTTCAGATCATTCCTGTTGATAAATCCTCTGGACCCAGTTTGACTTCATCTTCTCACACGGCTGCTTTTTGCCCCTAACTTAAAACGGTATGGAAATATGGCTTTAATCTTAAAATGACTGATATGATTGTCATGTGTCCGCAGTATCAGTGTCTACACTTTATGGCAACTTTGAGATGAGAAGGTAGCCGGAGGGGACGGGACTGCCTATAATTACTGACGAGATGTAAATCATTGGCGCTCTGAGTATTGGAGACATCATTCATAATGAATGAAGAGTAAATAAGCTCCATGCTGTATGCTGCTGCCAAGGAGGGTTTGGCCCATGCAGAGAGATTCCCTCCTGTGCTCTTTTATTCCTCTTATACCCACGACTTCCCACACAGGATCACACACAGAATCACACACACATACACACACTTGGAAGACCCTGACAGAATTATAGTACAAGTTACAAACAAAGAGAGACAGTGAAAGAGCGACTCATCTCTGCTGTTATTCACTCACTTCACTGTGGACAGACTGAAAATGAGTTGGCTGGGGCCAAAGAGCAGCTGGAGAGAGATTCAGGAGGAGAAAAAAGGAAAAGCCAGAAGAGGTGTGTGTGTGTGAGTAGAAAGGGAACATACTGGTATGAGAAACTTCTTGATCTCCTCCAGAGCGTGACCCATCCTGGCGTATGCCTCAGCTGGTGGGGCGAAGATCTCAATGAGGACGTGCAGGTCTTCGTTCAGGTGATGATATTTGGCCTCGCCGCTCTGCCGTAGCTCTTCTTCCTGATGCCACAACAAGAAAGAACAACAGTTTGTTGACATGTATTGTTTCTCTGAACAATAAGACTGGGCTTGCTCCCACTGCAAGGAACATTCACCTACCTGTAACGATTTCCATAACTGTTAACATAATGAGGTTTGATGCTTTGCTCCTGCAGGGTTTAAAAACTGTAGCCAATGGGCATTCTTTACAATCTCCTCAGCTGTCACATTTAGCTGATTGTTTTTGTCCCACCTTCATTACTAATGGGCAGAATTGATGTGCAGTGCATGCTTATGCCGACATCTCTGCTTGTTGCATTTCAGCTCATCTATGTGATCGCTGTCACTTCATTAAAATAAATTAAGCAACTCTGGGAGGAAATGAAAGTTTTGATTTATAATTGATGGAGTGCAGTATTGATTTCTGTAAAACAGGCTTATGTGAAAAATTGAGAAGTCATTTAGAAAAATCATTTATACGGAAAAAAGATTGTTCATTTAAATCTTTCGCTTAGTGTGTAGTAGAGGGGTGAATCTAACATCCCCGTGCTGGTGTTTGTCCCAGATTATTATAATAATGTTGGTTCGGATCACACTGCAAATGACCAATCACGTTACTGTGATGTCATAGTTTTGCATCTTAATGGGAAAAAAAAGGAATTCAGTTTTATTTACATAATGCCAAATCACAATAACAGTCGCCTCAAGGTTCTTTATATTGTAAAGTAAAGACCAGACCTATAATAAAATATCCAGAGGGTTTTCGGCCTACTGTACATTCACCTCCTCATCTGCATACTGAGTTAATAGTGGAAACATCTCTTCCACTGCAAAACCAGCAACACGTGTCTTTATTTCCCACAGAAAGGCAGCTTTAGCTAAAGGCTAGCCATTATGGCTTCAGAGGTGTAGCACCAGCATCCTTCTCCTCCTCTACGGGTGGAGCTGTTGGCTCAACGTGTTTCCTTAAAATGTGAGCTTTTTAGCATCTAACGGACATGTAATAGTTCTGCCATATAACAGTGACCCTGTCTGCTATTTTGCTAGCTGATCTTAACAAGATAATGGATCACAAATGTAGGACTGGATACATTCCTACTACGCAGCTGCTTGGCAACATGTCAGACAGCGATGAAACACGTGTGAAAGCATGATGGACTTTTGTTCTTCCACTGCAAAAAACGATTTTCAAGAAAGCAAAAAAACTCTTGTTTATGGACTTTTTTTCTTATTTTTTGTATAAAAATAAAATACACTCGTAACAAGCAAGTTTTGCACAAAAAAATTAAGCTTGTTCTAGGAAAATATGTCTAACTTTTTCTCTATGAGATATTCCAGCTCATCTTGAGCTTTTTTCCCCCCAGTTACAGGGTATGGTAATGGTTTGGCTAAAATTACAGAATAAGAATACGATTATTTTTCTTGTTTCAAGAGTAAAGCCACTTAAACAACTTTTCAATTCAAGAAATGTATTTAATGGGCGCTGGTTTAGCTCACTGTGTTGAGCGGGTGCCCGCATGCTGCATGGCTGACAGCATGTCTTCCACTCTTTCTCTCCCTCTGTTTTCCTGTCGATTCTTCACTGTCCCTACCAATAAAGCCAAACAAAGGCCTAAAAAAGAAATATATTTAATGACACTAAAGTTTGTCCTACAGTTAGCTTCTTGTTTCTTCTTGTTTATATGAAAATCTAAATTAAGCTGTAAAATCTTAAGTCAAATTTTCTTCAATTAAGCGTAAATTGTAGACAGTCTTGTCCAGTTAAAAGGCATACAGAAGTTAGAGTCATTTGCTAGTTTTAAGGATTCTAGCAAAAAAACTTTTGCTTCCCTATTGGCAGATTTTTTTGTCAAAACAAGATAATTTTGTCAGATTTAAGAATATTTGGCTTATTTCATGTAGAGCTGTTTTTTCAGTGTCTCATACAATGAAAAGAAATCTGCAGTACTGGACGCTGCCAGACGCTCATGTGCTAACGCCTGAAATTCATTCCCTGTCAGTTTTTTTGGACTTGATGAGCACCTTGAACAACGAGATATAAAACACTGACTCTCACAGACTGAATTGGTTGAATGGCAAGATAGACAACATGGAGGTAGTGTACTTTGCATTGCAAAAATAAACTATGTGGTATCTGCAAAATCAATATTTTGTGTCAATCTAAACCAAGAATAAAAATAGACTGACTCTAGACTTCTTTTTCTCCTCCACCAGTATTCCCCCGCGCTGATATCCTGTCCCTTAGCACAGCGCTAAGGTTAAACTCGGATTGTTGACCTTGTAGAATCAGCGTTAGTACAGCCTGGTATAAAATACTGTATGAATTACACAAGAAGTCCTTCATTAAGTTATCAATATGCACTTTACATTAGAAACTATAATCTTTCCCATGCTTTGACCTTTTTGTGTCACTTAATCCTGTAAAGTAACCGAAAGCTTAAAATGCACTGACAAGACATGCAAAATGTTCCTAAAGTTCTGTGTGATTTATGCACATGATTTCACATTAACTAGTAAGACTTTGTTATTTTAGCTTAACATTGAGGTTTGGATGAGACAGATACACAGTCAGACACTGTATTTCATTCCCTTTCTCCCACATGTTGTTTGAGAAGAATGCACTACTGTGCAAATCTCTAATTCTCAGTTTATGTCATGTTCTTTTACAATTTAAAATGATGTTTGGCAATCATAGAAGACACAACTAATGTAAAGAAATATAACATTCACCTGAAAAAAAAGTTAACAAATAAATAAATCACCATCTATCATCCTCTGAGCAGACACAACCACCAAGCGAATGTGTGTTTTCCCTCTGAGAAGCTCTGGTTTAGAGCGCACATTTGACTTATATGAGGCGATCTTTTATAGAAATATCAAGGTCACCTTATTGTTGACAGCGAGTTTCCCAGATTACTGTCACGTGTAACAAAGAAAAGTGGCAAATCCTCTTAAGGGAAAGGCTACAATCCCATAAAAATGAGTAAAAGATTAATATATTTGTATCACCATAGTTGATGATTAATATTCTTTTGGCGACACAAAGGTCACCAGCAAATTGCATGCTAATCCATCACATAGTTGTGTACATATTTCATGCAAGAGTCGAAGTGTCAACCTCATGGCTGAGCTAAAAGAAAAAAGGCAATGGATCAGGAAAGGATTCATCCTCTGGGGCCACAAAAGTCTGAAAATTTCACGTAAAATCAGTTATGTTAGCATGGACCAAAGCAAAGAACAGAACCATTTGGTCAGAGAAAGTACTCTGATTAGTTGTATGAGCTATTTACAATTCACTGATCCACTCTAATTTTCAAATAAAGAAATTTATGCGCAAGTTCAGTAAAGAGGATCTGTAATCACTCATCCGCCTGCATTCCTGTTTATTAAAGCCTCTAGTCGATTGTTTATACCACTTTCACTTCCCCACACCGCCAACTCAGTGCTCTTGTGTCATTCTGCCTTTCATTCGTGCAGTCTGCCTCTTCCCTGTTTCCACCTCACCCTGTTCACTCAGACCCCCTGCAAGCCTCGTCTTCCTTTCCAACACCACCAGCGTCTCGACATCAGGGGGTCCTGTCCTAATTCCTGTCAATTCTGGGACTGTGTTTTGCCACGTTGGTCCATCAGAGTCTTGTTAATCAAATTCTCCATCTCAATAAATCATGTTCAGTTCTTCCAAATCATGTCTTCTAATAGAACGGTGTTGTGGTGGGTGAAACATTATTCAATTACTCCAAAATATGCCAGGTCAAAATAACGGTTTACTAGACTTGGACTTCACACGACGGCCTTCATTTTATGTATAACGCTTTAACCTGCAACACTTTTTTGTGGGCTCGCCTGAAAGAGCTTGCATTTGTTGTTTACTTCCACCCAAACCCCTGAAAGCACAGCAGATGTAACTCGCTCCTCTCCGCCACGAGTCTGCGAGAGCACAGCACATTCAGGCTGCAACAGAAAAGTATACCGTGTAAACAGAGGGGCCGCACAGGCCATTCAGACCAGACAGAAACAGGCCAGTATCGTGTTATTGATAGCGAGAAATAGGACAGCAAAAACCCCAAATGTCTCTGACCGCATCGCACAAAGGAAACAACAGGTTTGGCGTCCCAGTTTTTCCTTTTCAATGAAAAAAAGAGAAGAGAAAAAGGCTTCTCTAGGGCACTTCCAATGGTGGCAGCTTCCTCTTTTCCCTTCTCTCTCTCTCTCTCTCTCTTTCCAGCGTCACGCAAACCAGTGTCTCTGATGTCACCTAATTATAAATAACCTTCTTTTAAGAGTGCCTGTGGTATGTTAATGATATGTTAATTTCGCCCATAAATCTGTGCTTTACGAGCAGAGGGCTCCTTTGCTCATAGCACCAGAGCTGCCGGAGCTGCCGGTGTTGTGCAGGGAGTGTGAGCGGGGTGTTGGAAGGAGGCAACTGCTCACAGATCTGTCTCTCCTCTTCCCTTTCATGTGCTCCTTAGTATATTTGCATGAAAAAACATATGAAAAACAATCATTATCGAAGTTCTTTTAACTTAAAAAAAAGTCTAGGGCGTGTCATCTGAGGACTTTCTATTAAAAAACTGTTCTTTTTCCGAATACTCTGTCTTAACAGTCCATTTAACATGTAGTGTCATTGTTACACCTCGTGGATGGTGGCCACATCAAATGCATATGATATTGTAGTAGTTTTCATACATTAGGTGGCCTTTCTCAGGGCTGATGAGACGCATAAGTGATGCAGCAGAGTCCTATAGCAGCTCAGCAGCCCACAGCAGGAGAATACGGCTGTCTGCTTTTTATATCTATAGGCAGCATCTTCCTTCTGTTTACATTTTCTTCCTCTGTAAATCTGCTTATTGAAAGCTGTTCACCCTGGTAACACGAGGCCACACAACACTGTGGACGTAGGAACTCCAGCAGCAGGAGCTTAGTGGTAAAAAATAACATCAAGCTTGGAATTGAAATTCACATTCAAATGAAATATTCAAGAACAGACAGTGAAAAATTCTATTATTCTGTGTGTGTGTCAGGTGGGGTGAACTACACAGCTCTATCAGCCTTACTTATCTGCACTTCTGACAACCAAAGTGGCTTATAGACACACCAGATTTCTTCTTTAACGTGACAAACATGTACTTACATATAGTCTGAGGAAATGTGTCTCCCAACAATAGCTGTCTCACAGCATAAAGGCACACCGCCTTAGCCAAAAAGAGTGAGAGCTTATCTCTGCTGTACTGGTTTTCTATTACTGGTTACCAGGGAAGTTTGAAATGATTTGAAGATTATTCTATCTCATTTAAAGTTACTGAAATGATTTGAACCAGCTAGTATCTTAACCTCCAGATCTCTGAAATCTGCTGCTGAATGTCTGGTTCTCTTTGCTTTACACAGGAACATTTTCTAGTATTTTCACCATTGTCACTCTAAATATCTCCTAATACTGTTGAAAGCCAAGTTAGACCAACATGTCCTCAGTTCTCTGAATTGGTGAGTTTTTGCAATTTTGCCTCTGTGCAGCATCACAGTAAATTTTAAATCTCACAATCAGGAAGTAATTGAAGTGGACACTTTGTAGCAAAAGTATTACAAAAGAGTGTAAGAAAGTACAAAGATCAAAATTAACTTAACAGTTAATTTACAAGCAGTTTTATGGCTAGATAAGGTCTGTTAATTTAGCCCTGGTCTAGACTGTGTACCCCGCCACTCGCCTTATCACAGCTCTGACAGGGTCCAGTACCCCACGACTACAATTTGGGTGAGTAGTTAAGAAGAGGTTATTTACCATAACTACGTGGAATTTTACCTAACATAATTATCGGGCAATATATTCACATATTTGACCAGTCAACATGCAGCTAAACTCCTAAACAAAAGGAACATGCTGCAATACTGATCTAAATAACAACCACAGGGCACCAATTTTACACCAGGAACCAAATGATCCATCATTATTCTCATTCTGATGGTCAAATTGCCATTGAGGCACATAAAACTAGCTTTCTTTTGATTAATGTTAGCTGATGATCGCTAACCTAATAGAATGGATTAAAAAAACAAAAAAATAAAAATTAAAAAAAATTTGCAGCTACCAGCTAACCTTAGCTTGATTGCCTGGAAACGCTGTTGTCACTAAAAATTATTTGAAGCCAGACTGTTTTTTTGTTGCTGTTGTTTTGTTTTGGGTTTTTTTTTTATAAAGGAATGAATGAACTGAGGAAAGAGCAAGCATAAAGCATGAGGCCTTACCTTGCAAGCAGCTGGTTTCTCATGAGAGCAAGATTGCAACAGTCCATCCTGTCAGACATCATGCTAGCTGAGCAAGAGTTAGCTTGAACCAATTAGCATTCTAAGTGAGTGAGTTGCAGCTACTTTTTTGGAAAGTACCTTTTCAATTCACTTTAACCTCCTAAGACCCGAACTCTTTAATGTCATGCATTTTTAATTTCTCTTCGCTATTAGGGTTGATTTGGACCTGATGAATGTAAAAACAAAGAATTATCAGTTTGTTTTTTACCTGATTTTTGTTTCTGAGAGAAATGAGATCCACATATGAGGACATTCGTTGTAAGTTTCGATAGAACAGTGGCAGTATAATGTCCTTGTAAGTGGATATCAGGCCCTTGTAGAGCAAAATTTTGTATTTTGGTCTATATAACCCAAAATGTGATGTCCACATATGTGGACGCCAGGTCCTAGGAGGTTAAGATGCCAGCTAGATTTTCTGTTTAAAAGTCCAGTTCTGTGAGTGAACAAAAGGATGACTTTATATGTGACCTTACGTTTATTTAAAATCGTGGCTTTATTTTGCTATATAGTGTGTGTGCACTTTAAATAAAAGTTTAAGCACTCTAACCTAAAGCGTCTTGCAGGGTTTTTAGAACACTAGGGTACAATACAGAGCAAAATAAATCATATAAGTCTACAGAGTCTACTGCACAATGCTTTGGCAAGTCTAACCAACACCACCTTTACCTTCAAGGAAGAAAAAACAAGGTAAGCTCAGCGAATTGGCTGACTCTGCAGAAGCCACAGTGACAATACAACACCACAGAAAACTACCAAAAGGCTCTAAAATTACTGTGCTACTTAGTGTGTTTCAAATAAATAAAACTATCAATCAATGAAAACAACTATAGGTAGAAATAAACTGTAGCAAAATGCTGTTGAACTCAACGTTATCTTCCACATTGAATCTACGAGTTTATATGATTAAGTGGTTCATCATGTTAACTTGTTAATGAATTGTGGAATGATTAGCCAAGTAGTGGTGGTGGTGGAGCAGAGTAACAGCTTGCTTATTAATCCTGATGCAGAGCTTACTAAAAGTGAAACAGAGGAATTGTGACTGTTTTATCTTTTAGGAAAATTAAAGAGTGAGTACAGTTCCCAGGGAGGAAAATGGATGAGTTAATCACGGTGCTAATGAGAAGAGGGTGGGAAACACAGATGACTTTACATCATCCTGCTCTGACAGCAGCAGGACAACTGTGCTGCTGTAAGCAGGAGCGGTGACTCCCGGCTGCTCTGGCTCCTTCCAGCTTCTCGGGACTCACATTCTTGCGAGCACATCAAGGATCTGCAGCAAACATTTGTGTAGTTATAGCAGTTCTTGCAGTGTCTCTGCCACATGTAAGAGCTTAAAAGCAAATGAACTGAGCATTGTCTAGTTTCACCCTCCAAGAAGCAAGTCTACAATTACATTTCCATCTGATGTCTTCCATGGGGTGAAAACGGTATATTATCACCTTTCCTGTCAGTCATATATAACCCAGAGGTATGGTGCAGTATGCATTTTATCATTATAAATAGAAATGTGCCCTTAAAGGAAGCGGTTCTTCACTTGGCGTGTCTGTACAGATAAGACAGCTTTGTTTTCACTTGTCTAGAAAAAGCCTTCGGGGGTCTCTCTTTTTGCTCTGCAGTAGCCCGGCACCCTGACCCGCGCAAGGGCACAAAACTACAATGACACACACCGTGAAGCTGAAAACAGAGAGTCAGCAACCAGCTCAACATGAAGTATTCGTTTTGTAGCAATGGTATATCCCTCACCTAAAAAAAGAGAGGAAGCACTAGCGCGAGGAGCGTCCCTGACAGAAAGCTGTCAGGAATAAATCCCACAGCGGTTCTACGTAGACAGGTGAGGGCTGCCGAGGTCAGCATATCGCCATAACAGATCTTTTCTCCCACCTACTCGAGAGGAGTGTACCATCAAAGACTATTGATCACAGTAATCAAAAAGAATGTGCTGTATGATAGCAAGAGTCATCGCCATCAACAAATCACCTCTGACAAACAGAGGGGGAGAGGAGACACAGACAAGCCAAGAGAAGTCGATTTATTCCCAGTTAAACACTCCTGTGTGCAATCAATCCGGCTGCTAAGGATCTTCTGTTAGAGCCATTTATATCCTCTCTTTATGTGTGGACATGATCGGGGATGACAGAAGTCATTAAACTGGATTGTGTTTGAAATTTCAAGCTATACCCTCTTCACAAAATCTTTTTTCTTCCCATGAAGTTTGGTTCGAATCTTCACAAAGACTCAAAATTTCTATGAAAACAAACCCATAAATCCAGATAGAGTGTTTTTTCCTGTGTGCGTGCTGATTTGACTGCATGTGTTTTACTCGCTACGAGAGAGACGAAGTATGCTTTGAAAGATGTCAGGCGTATTTGGCGATCCCCAAGATCATTCCCATTTCCATAAACTTTTGAAATTTGTTTTCCAGACATAGTTGTTTTTGCATTTCTCCAATGGAGCCTAGGTGACCTGAGAGCTGTCAATCAAGCAGAGATTGTAGATACGGGGGGTGATCTGAGACAAACACACTTATACATTTTCAGATCAGCGTCTTCCAATTTAGAACGAAAAGAAAATGAAAAAGGAAAAACTTCTTTTATTAAAAACACTCCCTGTGATTCTATTTGAAAGCCTTAGTAAGTGTGATGTGAATGATATTAGATAATTATTGCAGCTGATATGGGACAACAGCAATTCTATTCTGATCTTACCTGCACATATAAAACTGTATATACCACATTGTGCTTTTGTTATTATTATTCAATCTTACTGTCATTTTAAAATAAAGGTTTCATTACTGATCAGTCACCCCATCCTAATTCTTTACTGACAACCATCAATAATTACTTTTTTTTTCAAAAAAGGGAATTTTTTTGTTGACTTAAAAACACGTAGCTAGGGTTAGCATTGTTACTGATGATGATGACGTAGACCTCAGAGGGTTAACTGACTCCTTAAAAAACAAAAACCTCATTATGTTTGTTTTCTGTGATGGTAAACCACATATATTTTATATTTAGATGAAATAAGTGGAAGGGATTAACAATTATGTAAAAACGTAGTTTTAATTTTATAGGCACTCATTAATGGCCACCTATTATTTACAGCTATTTACAGTTGCATTTGTATAGTTACATAACCATGAACATGGATGTGAAGACAGATCTTTAAAAAAAAAAAAGAATTTGATGGACTAATTTTTTTCTTTTGAGTTTTCTAAAATAAGCACAGGGTCAAAAAATATACATAGAGTGAACCTAATATTTGAATTCATTGTCTCTTAGCAAATTGCATCTGAAAACTTCTTACTGACCACCGAAAGCACTTTATACTGCAATCTACATTCACCTCTTGAACTCTCAGTGCACTTAGGTGCTTTATCCATCTTGCATGCATACTTACGGTCAATGTAGTAGAAACTACTATACTATAAAACCTAACCTGCAGCTTTAAACTGATAGCTAAGTTATGGCTGTTGCTGCCGTGCCACTGTGAAGCACAGTCTACTTATTTTCAGTCATTTAACATCAGCCCTTAGTCTTAGTATTTTTTATCAGGTCGATCAAATTTCAGCGTATTTTATCATAATATTTCAAGGAAGTTAGCGATAATTATGTTTCTGACGATGTAGAAAAGAATACTGAATGTTTTATTGGTGACTGCAGCTTGCAGGAGCAGCATTTATTAGAGCAAACAAAAGCCAGGGCGTTCTCCACCCTTCTTTTGCAATCAGCTACTGTCTCAAATGACACACTATTTAATTCAACGTGTAAATCTGTTGGCACAAGGTGCAAGTAAAAGCAGCACTCTAGTACAATAGTACAAAATAGTGCCTATTGTCAGTCAAATGCAAACCGAAAAGTAGCCAAAGTAGTGTTTTCAATGGGAATTTAAAGTGAAAATAATATCTAGCCACTTTAGTTTGACAATAACAATAACTAAAGCAGCGTAACCTTCAAACTCTCTGGAACCTGCACAATACTGTTACATAACTGAAAAATATTTTCCACCTGGGATCTTGTGTCTTAGGTCGAGCTTTTTATCCAGCTGCTTTTACCACCATGAGCCCACATCAGTAATTTCCCTCCATCGTTTGCGCTCTCTGTCATATGGAAAGCAACTAGTGAGTGCTGCAGCGATGCTCGGTGGAGTCATTTGTTTGGATCACACCACCAGCTGCTAGCATCTCCTCCTCCTCTGCATTCAGAGCCTGGTTGTTGTTTCCACATTTAGTGGGAACAATTTCCTCACTTTAGTTTATTGAAATATACTTTGTATATTTTTTAAAGTATTGTGCTTTGTTGGAGGTTGTTGAAGTAGCTCCCTTTTTTCTAAATCGTCAGAGGCTGACGAAGCTTTTGCTGTCAAACATGTCTGAGCTGGTCTTACTGTTGTGAAATGCTAAGTCATAAGGTCGATGCATCATTGATATTATAACATGACACCTTTATATCATACAAAAATATATACATAATATATATACATAAAAACTTTCCTCGAGAAGGTTTTTTCTTTGTCCATGTAATCAGTGACACATCTCTTGCATGGAGGCTTCTTCCTTGGACAACAGCTTCTTTATGGGTTATTTCACACCATTTAAACCTCGTCCGAGCTCCACATTACAGTTCGGGTACTTTCAGATCTTAGCCAAGTGGTTAAACTCCTCAGTAACTTGTACAACAATTTGAACTGTTGGTCTTGGTACATGCAGTTCTTTAGAAATGATTAAATCATTCTTGACTTGTCTAAATCCACAATCCTTCGCCTTGGCTCTGACAAGCTGAAAGATATTTTGGAAATTTCAGTGCCACTGATTTTAATAATCTAAGTGGGTGTGCGTACAAAAAGCTTACAATGTCTCTGGGAGGCCAAAAAAAAAGTTGAGAAAAGCTGAGACAATAAGACAAAGTCGTTTCATGTCAGTTCATTATTTGCTCAGAAAATCTGCATTTTATGAAATGAAAAAGATGGGCTCCTCACATTCCCCCTTTTCTATGGGAGGCATTGCTTAACTCTAAGGGTATATCCTGTTCACTTCAAATCTTTTTTAAGAGTAACAGCAGAGCAAGTTAAAATGGGTTGGAGGTGAAAGAGAGCAAAAGGAGCAAGGCGAGCACGAATAAAAATGAAATAACCGACTGGAGGGTTACCTTCTCTTTGTCTCTCATGGATCCTTTACCGAGAATTGACATCTTTGTGAGAGTGTCCTCCTGTAGTCTCTTTAACGAGTTCCCGCGTGGCCCGAGGAGTTTGCCGACAAAGTTAAACTGCAACAGAGATCAAGAGAGCACGGATCAGTCAGAATCTGTGTGTTTGAGATAAAGAGCAAAGACTTTTATGTCAGTCGCATGTGGTTCAACCACAGATTGAAGCTAATGAAAACTTATCAGCGGTTTTCCTCTTTCATGTTTTGATAAAATCAGTGAGGAAGCATTTCTGAGATGTCTTATCTGAGGTTCACAAGGTCACCTTTTCATGGGCTGTAATTTTATAGCACAGGAAAAAGCTGTGTGGCTCCGGCCAAAAGTCTTCAAAAAAGAATAATAGAACATGAGATTCAAAAGGCACTGTTGCAAGGTTCGGTTTGAGGAGTGGCACAAACACCACGGTAAAAATATCAGTGATGAAGTTGGCATACACATGTTTCATATCTCATAATTACTAAACTGCCAAAAAGATCAACACTTTCAGAAAATAATGCAGGACTTCTTTATCTGTAAATAAACCATTGGACCTCCACCAGCAAGGTTTGGAAGCTGAAGGTGAAAATCTGGGAAAAGGTGACCTGGAGTCAGGAAACTGTAAGAGAGCAGTGAAAGAAACCGAGTAAGGGTTTCCACACCATCCCCACTGGAAAACTCACCTCTATACAGTACGTACTTCTCTTTGGGCAATAAGCCTGTTGCATGTTATCAAATAAACTTTTAAAATTTTCCCCAAGCCCAGTCCAAAACCAGAGACACACTAGTTTACACAGGCTCAGTAGTAGCATCTCCTTGTGACTAGAACAGATCTTTTTACTTTAGTTTTTGTTTCAATCTCAGCTTTGGGTTTTTTTAATATAAAATGGGGAACATCTGTGAGATTTAAGTACAATAATACAACACAAATTGTTTCTAAGTACACACTTTTCTTTTAGTTTCTTTTAGTTTTTGTTTCATTCTCTAGTTGAAACAATTCGAAACAACTTTATATTTCTCAGTGACTAAAAATGTTTTTCAGGTTTTATTTCTTAGCTTCTTAGTTCAGTTAACTACAATAACCTTATTTCAAAGTGATTTTATATTATTTTATGTTACATTACAATTTGTTACCAATATTCGACACAATGCAGACTGCCAGGTTGGAAAAAAGCGAGCTTGAATCTTGAACTGAACACTGAAATTGTGTACTTAACAAAAACCAAAAACAACTTCTAACAACCAATGCAGAAAGCCAGTAGGACAAGAAAGCAGGAAATACTGAGTAATAAGTGCAATGTACCAAAGAAAAGACTGAGGGGGAATATAAGACACACACCACAGACAGGGACACTAAGGCATAGGTGAACTCCAAACAACAAGGGAAGAAAAAAAAACAGACAACCACGTGAAGAACTTTCCCTCAACATAAAATAGGATAACAGCAAGAGAAAAACCCCCCTGAAAAATAGATATATTTTATTGGGAGAGATGATTTTGATGTGAATGAGCTAGCCAAAAAACCCAACAGGCAGCATATAAAGGAAGAAATGACTCTCTATATCCTATAAGTGCAGTTTTTATTAACAAACCTGGAGAGCCAGTTTTATTTATTGTTAATTTTGCAGGTGACGAAGGCATAAGAACATCTCCTCATGAGCTTCACCTTGTCAGTTGATGACATTCTCTCAAAGATTGGTATATTTGAATATAAATGTTTCAGTGTAGCATCTCTGGGCCATCGAAGGCTTCTCCAGCTACATCACTTCACAAGGTCACTGCTTTTCAAGCGTAAAAACACAAATGCTACACATTGCCAACTCCAGTGTTGTGCACAGACACCTATCAAAGTCAGAGAACCTCAACACAATTTCACCAGCAGCTGAAGATGGTCAGAGAGACAAAAGGGGAACGATGCCTTCCTCCTCCTCCTCCCTATGTTTTCCCTTTAACAGTGAGTTATACAGCTGTCTTCTTCCACTATCTAGGTCATCAATTAGCGAGCAGGAGGTTAAAAAAAACAGCCAGTTTTGTTCTACACCTCACCTATATCTCTCCTGCCTTTTGTTCTGAAAGCGAGTGCTTATTAGGAAGCTCCTGCCAATTCCTGGGTGAAGGATTTGAGAGGCAAGCTTTAGTGATTCGCTCTAATGCAGTAACTGACTGCTGGGTTTTTATCCCGGCCAGGCTGAAATCCAGCCGCTCTCAGATACAGTGTGTTCCTCCAGCTTTTGTAATTACAGCGAGTCCTGTGCCTGGATGTGATCGTACACTTAAAGTAAATATCATCCCTCAATGGCCAAGCCTGCGCTCGTGAATGGGGACGAGTCAACTCCTAAAATATATCACGACTCTTCAATAATGACTATGTACCAAACACCTAAACCTTCACATTAGTGTGTGTGGACTCCAACACTTACTCAGTTTGTCCCCGTCTGACATCACCTGAAACATTTCAGTTACTGTTGGGCGGTGTGCTGCATACACATCAATACTGTTTGACCAATAATAATAGATAACAACAAATAATATCATCCTAACTGCAGGGCAAACATAATGGAACACAATGAGACAATTGTGACAGAGACTATTTTTAACACTAAGATGTGCCATAGTTACAAAAGTGCAGGCGCACAGGCTTCTGGGTAATCTTAGCTACCTAGGTAGCATAAAAGTCTGTTAACAGCTGGGGAGGACTCTGTTGCTAGATTCAAGAAGCGTAAAGACAGACGGAGGATGAGGAGAAGAGATGCTCAGAAATTTGTGACTGAGAGAGGAGCGGTGACTGTTCAATAGAAGTTTTTAAGAAATGAGAGTGATTCTGCTGTCGTCTAACGGGTGACCAAATACTTCAAAAATACACAAGTACTCATTTTTGGCCACACCACCAAGCATTAATTTCAATGCCAATGAGCGTGATAATGAGGCACTGGTACTGTAAAACAATAACAGAGGAAAGTAAAAACCACAGGGACATGAGGAACTGAACTTCAAAGCAAAGCAGGAGGTAAACCAAGAATATACTCTAACAACAGTTATACACACAGAAGGGGGAACATAAGAGTCATGTGAAAAGTAAGAAGCACTAAGAATTCCAACTACCATTGTCCTTGATGTCAATATGTAAAAATTGTGTATGTTTCTGTTCTCTGTCGTGTGTACTGTTTGTTTGTATATGTGTCTTTCTTGCTGCTGTTACACCCAAATTTCCCCTCGTGGGACAATTAAAGGATTATTCTGTTCTATTCTACAAGCATCAATCATCACAAAAACTATGACAAAATGAATTGTCAGGTGAAGAATATTCAATTCAAAATTATCTACGCAAACAAAGCGCGCGCCCCCTCGAAAGGAATCGAGTTTACAAAAGGATGATGAAAGCAGACAGCGGCACCAGGGCAAACAGAGGGTGTCAGGAAATGTTGTAAATGTGCTGAGTTTAACCGATGTCCTGAGCATCCATCATTTCCACCTGGATAGAGCTTTGATCACTGAGCTGTGCCGTCTCCTGAACAATGATTTGCAGAGCCAGATCACACAGCTGACATCTTTGCGCGTTACCAAAGCTTTTATGCACCCTTTCCTTCCTTCTGACAGGTTGTGTATCGGACACGACGTCCGGGATGTTTGTGTAGATATCTCAGTCCTCTGGCTACCAACTGTGTGTACCCACCGATGGGTAAAAACGCTTGAACAAGCAGAAAAGAGTATTTTCTGATCAGGAACAAAGTGTTGCTGTGTATACCGTGTACAAGTGTAGTGTAGAAGCCCTATCAAATGTGCATACATGGGCATCAGGCAGAAAGCAAAAAGAAGCTAATTTACAGGGAGAGAAAATCAGATGGGCTGTGAAACAGAAATGAATGCAGACATAAATTTACTCTGCTGGCAGAGCAATTGAGGCTCAGTGGAATAAGGGACACAATTAGAGAGAAGCTGGCTTTCTGCTGAGCTGAGAGGACAAATGCCCTTCTTCATTTAGATACAGTGTTTTCTACAGAGGACAGTTTAAAGAGAGACACAATCTACTCAAAGAGAAACGTGTCAGGGTGCTCTTCGTTTGAATTCAGATCCTACACACTGTCTCATTAGTCTGCGCTAACCACACAGTCTACACCTGAAGAAATCCCTCCACCAGCATCCTCTTTAAGACCACGTTACACTAATTAGACAAATTAACGTTGCATTTTGTATCCAATCACTGAATTGGATCTTTTTGTTGCAACAAACAAAAAAAGCACAAAAACAGAATACATGAGGCTCATCAGCAGAAAATCAATTTCTGAAATAGTTCTTTTGATCATCATTTTAGAGGGGGTACCTGGAAACAATATTCTCTGTTTTTTGGAGGGTTTTGTTGCACTTTCTATGAGTGCAGAGCCATAGTTTAATGAAGGAGCTGCAGAAAGGGTTAGAAATGGCAGACAGTGATGGGGGAAAAGATATTTAGGGCCTCAGGCATTTATATAAAAATGGCTTTAAATGCCAAAGCATTTAGTTTCCAAAAATAATTGGTCAAGTTTGAGGCCAAGCATGGGTACTGAAGATTAACACTAACACAGCTAAAAGCATAAGGTGTGGCGAATTGGCAAACCTCTCCAGGTTCTGTGGTAACACTTCACTTTGGTCATTTTTTATGATATAATATATACAGTACCACTAAAACACATTATGTAGTTAGCTTCAAAAGGAACTCAAGTTGGGTAGCTAAATATGAGTAATTATAGAGTACTGTGCAAATCTCAGTGGACCTCAACATTATATCAAATATTGACTTTCATACTTGTTAGAATTGCACAAACTCTGTTAATTGCCTTCTAAGCTGTAATTGTATTTATGTTTGCAGTGTTTCAAAAAATTGTTGCACCTATTTCCCGTTTTTCAGTAAAATATAAAAGAAATGAATGATTGTCCAAGTATTTTTACATTTCTATACTATTCTTTAAAAAACTGCTGCAAAGATCAGGTTCACTGATAAATAAAAATGTAGCACTCCAGCTAATAAAGCCATGGTTATACGTATCACTGAAGGAGTCAAGAAGTAGTGTTTGGTACTCAAGCTAACTAGCTAACTAGTTAGCTTGAGAGCTCTAACTAGCTAAGTTAGCTAGTTAGAGGGAAATCAGAAGAATACTGACACATATCACCTCATTTATTCTCTGGACATTTGGGGGAGTTTAGAGGGTTTTGTGACCTCCCCTCTATCCTTAATGATGAGTTCATATCATATTTATATATATATATTAGGGGTGCAACGATACTCGTATCGATATTGAACCGTTCGATACAGTGCTTTCGGTTCGGTACGCATGTGTATCGAACAATACAAAATTTTCAATTTATTTTATCAACTTTTCTTCTGACGATGCTGTGGATCTGCGTTCGACTACTCCGCCTAGGCTGCACTGTCGAGCGCAGATCCACTGAGCGCAGTGCAAGCTAGCAAGACAGAAGCTTAGCTCATTGCAGCATGGCAAATTGAACCTCCCCCACCCTAATTCAGATCTGGCCTTTGGAACTATTTTGGTCTTCATGTGAAGTATGACCCTGAAGGTAAGCGCATCATGGACAAAAGTAAAACAGTATGTCGGATGTGCCACGCAATGCTCAATTACATGGGTGGGAACTACTGCGTTAGCGCAGTTTGCTCGTTAACGTGTTGACGCCGTCCAGCCCCACGCACGGGGCAATCCGCGGTAGCTCGTTAACGGAGATTTGCCGTGTTGTGGCGTTAATGTCATTTCAGATTAACGCTGACAGCACTAGTGGGAACACAATGAATATGACTGCACATTTACTCCAACATCATCCTAGTGCAAAGACAAGTGGAAGCAGACAAAAACAACAAGCACGCATGCTACAAACTTTACCCGAGTCATTTAGACAGCCGTTAGCACATGATTCTCCTTATGGGGACCTGATATGTTTAATATGCTGCTGAGAATATACCCCAGAAGAAGCGTATAGTATAGCTTTTATTTTGGAAAGAGCCATTTCTCTGTAATAACCTCTCTTTTCCAAAGATGAGGGATTTCTCCATGAGATATTTATTTTTTTATTACTTTGTCGTTTCAGCAACATTAAATTTAAAAACTGTACTTTTGAGTTAAAATATATATTTATAATTTTAATAAATGACAAATTAAAAAAGCATGAACATTTTTTTGTATCGAAAAAATATCGAACCGTGACACCAAAGTATCGAACCGAACCGAACCGTGAATTTTGTGTATCGTTGCACCCCTAATATATATATATATATATATATATATATATATATATATATATGTATAATCTGATGCCTACGTAGACGTTTTGTCCTGTAATCGGGCCTTAACAATGTCAGAAACCACTCACTTCAGAAGAAGAAGAAGTAATGAGTTAGCAGGAGGGTGGCCCTTGAGCTAAAGCAGCTTGTATTAGACAGTGAATGAACTAAAGTGCTGCACCAAGATGAAAAATATAAAGAGGAATAATTTGTAAGTGCTAATAAAATAAACATGCTAATAAAGCTATTCTAATAGGTCTCAAGAATAAAAAATGGGCAAACAATACTTCACTTGCCAGTAGAGGATATTATAATACCAGTAAACAGTTTTGCATGTATGTTCTCTGAAAACTTTCAGATGAAATCATTTTCAGGGTGCATTCTGGGTTTTCAAAAAAACAAAAGCAAAAAGCTTCTGCCATGATGTGTTCAATATTGACAAGCAATGCCTATGTTTCTTAAAGCTAGTTTAAAGCCAGCTGTGCTCAAGTGGTGCATGCACATTCCTAAATTGTGTTGCCTTCATCATATAACCCCACAGTAAACCTGTTTTAATGTAAAAGTGTGGCAGGACGAGATCTTTAAAGAGGAGCAGAGCAGCTCATTTTTGCCCCATGGCTATGTAGCAGCTTAATCCAGTCATGTTACACTAATGTTACAAACAATATAGTGACATGATGTAATGGCATGTATTTGGAGCTATTTTAAGTTTGTGACTGTTTAAACAGGGATCATGCAGATTTGCTTTGTACCGGTTTGATTAAAGCCAGTAAATGTCACAGAGAAGTCTTAATCCCGTTATTTGAACACATCACGAGGCAGTCGGTACATCTGCACACATCTCCTCATATGGACCGTACTCCACATATATAAGTCTATACTGAGCAAATAGCTGTAATCCCTGCTGTTTATCAGATATCAAAAACTGTCTGACTTCCAGTGTGATTGATGCTTTGAGGTTTGGCTAATGCTTCCGTTATCAGGAGGGATTATATGACTTATGTCATTAGACTGTGTGAGAGGATTGTGCTGCTGGTGTCTGTAATCACCAAAAAAAACCTGATGTATTTAATCACAGGTTGTCACTTGCTGTTCTGTTGTGCTGTTACTTGAATGAAAAATAAATAGATGCAAATACACAGACCCCTCCCTGCCGAAAAAAAAAAAAAAGTTAATTGTTGCATCTTGGCCCAGCTTGTTATCCGAAACCAAAAAAATGTGGATGATTAGAAAGAATAGGGGACACAGGAAGAGAAAGGATGTCTGATTAATCATGCTTAACTTGAAGGGGGCGGGAGTGGTGGTGGGCACATCTGAGCTCTTTTCATCATTTGCTGAATGTATTACTGCAAGTCTGGCGAAAGGTGTGCGCACAGAGAGCCAGTGCCGAGTGATTGTGCTGAGGACAGCAGGACAGGAGCGACAGCAGAAGGATAAATCACAGCTCCCAGCACAGAGAAACGCCACAGTCTGAACTGGAAATAAACCGGTGGGACTCCTTACGCCTCACTAATGACCTGTGGTGCTTTGTGCCAAAAGAGAGCTTTCTAGGAGAAGGCCTACAGAACCAAGAAGGGTACAGATGAGCTCTGATAGCGCATCGACGTTCAAAAGGTAGAATATTTTTAGTTCCTGGGTAGGCGTGACATTATGTGTCATAGTGATTTATGTCGACAAGGGTTCGATTAAATCTTTTGCTAAAAATGTAAAAGACAGCTAACTTAACAGTACTGCCATGTTCACAACACCCCACACCACATAGTGGATCCCTTTGTAAGCGTCATTCTTTCCAGTATTTTAGAAATTCTAAATAATTCATCAGTGTTGGGTATTAAAAATCACTGCTGACACACGGCTCTATCTTAGCCTAGAATTTGCTCCATGGTGTCCTTGCCTGCTTCATTTTGATAAAAAGCTGTGTTTGCAGACGATGGATTTAAGCTCTCTGCACATGCTCCTAAATGGCCATTTGGAAAATGGCAGTGCCACTTCAATGCCAGAAGCCAAAAGGTGATGCTCGCAGCTCAGGAGAAAAGCCATTCAAGTCAGACCGATCACTCTTGCCACTGCTACCTGTCAGATAGAACAAATTGAATTTGTCTTCCTCCGGTGGCTTGTAGGAGCTCTAAACAGCATATTAGTGGCTCTACTTATCAAAGTTGTCAAAGCAAATCTGTTTAGCTGTGAACCTGGGAGACTCAGATCAGTCTCAGATAACATTACACACATATGTATGTCGTACACAGGCAGCGCTAATTGAGATTATTTTATTTAGCAGAATTACTTTGAGGTTTACAACAGAGTGCATCTTCACCTTACCTGGTGACGAATGTATCGTCTTTCCACAGTACAGACAAAAACTTTTATATGGAAATCTAAACTAAATGTGGTTTTACTTTTTAAACACTTTGAGTTCATTTGACTATTATTTCAACAGATTTTTAAAAACATGAATGAACATGAAATGTGCTTTAAACAGCTGCAATGTCTCAAAGGCTTTAGCTAGCAAAATGTTAGCATTACATGCATTAATATCTATAGAATACAACTATGGAGACTGCATTAATGTAACATACAGTACGTATTGATAAATTAGATTTGACTCTATTTGAATTCCTGGTGTATGCCTATACAATTCACAAAATGCATCTATCTATAGTTTGTCAAGGTTCAGCAGGGGATTCAGTCCTTAAAAATATATAAAATCCCTTTTAAGCCTCAGACAAATTCATTAAATAAAAATTAAAGAAAGAAAAGATGGAGCAAACAGATTTTTAAAGTTTTAAAAAGATGTTATGAGGGACCATTTTTTTTGCATTTTTTTGTAAAAATCTCTAGTTTATAATATTTCATTAAAAAGTACATAAAGTGTTAACTCCTGTTTGATCTACAGTCTTTCACAAATACAAACTAAGTGCTACGTGTGAAATAATAACAATAATAAAGCATGGTGTATCGCTGATGTTTATATGCTGAAATGTCACTCTGAGTCTGGTGTTGAGATTGATGAAACCAAACCTAGAGGTTTGTTGGTTCAGCTTTGTCCTCTCCAGTGGTATACTGAAGGTTGCCGCTATCCTTCCCGTGGGGGCTGAGATGAAAACTTGAGTGATGTCCCCCAACTAGGAGCAGCCCTCTCACTTTTACACCAAGCCTCCTCATCGCGCTCCCAGTGGGAAATCCCTGTCACGCATCGAGCTTGTGGCTCCAGTAAATGTAGCTGTCGATGAAGGCTCCTGCTAGCGGGTGAGGCTGAAGTGCTCTCAAATGTGCCAACAGTATTATCGCTCAAAACGGCTTTACATGGAGGTCATTGTGAAGCCGACCGTCCTGGACTCTATATTTGTGACTTATGGGCCACATTGCAATCACGCTCTCCCCATACAAGCGATAAATTGTCATGAGAAAAACAGCTTCTAGAGCTTGTAAAAGACCCAGAATCTCCCATGTATCACAAGGAATCGTTTGACATTCAATAAAATGAAATCCACTGCGAGGTTATTCGTTGACAAATTAATATACAGAGGCATCACAGCGTCAATGACCAAGGTCAACACAAAGGAGAGTTTGGTGCTGGAGAGAGGAACAATTAAAATTAAAGTTATACATTTCAAAAGCTTAAACAGTTCTTTAGACAGAAAGTAACCTCCCTAACATCGTCCTACCCCAGTTCTGTCATCCGACTCTCTGCCTGAACACCATCTACCGGATATGCTACATCTAATAACATAAAGCATCAACAAAAAGTGTCAAGTGGCTGTTGGAAGGAATTTAAATCAAAAGTAGAGCCACTGTAGTTGACTTCATTATCTATAAATAACGCAATCTAAAATTCTCTATCTGTGCACATCACATTCTTGGAGAAGTCTCTGGTGGTGATACCATAGCACTTACTTTAGGAAACTGCTTGACTGGTATTAAAACTTTCTGGCCCAGTTTCATGTTCTTGTTGATGACGACATCGATGAACTTCTCCTCCTCCTTCCCCTCGTCTTTCTGAATTTTTTCAATCTCTGGAAAGAAGCAAGAAAAAAAAAGATGAGCCTGTGTTGAAAAGCATGAACTTACAGGTCTGGAGCAGCAGAGAAGTACTAGTGCAGAAAAATACATATCTTCATTGAAAGAATAATTGAAGTTTCTTTTATTTTGGGATGCACTGTTTTCAGTACAAGAACAAGATGAGAGTACATGAGTATGCAATAGCGGTTAGCCTTGCCTGTCATAATGCCTGGAAACTGCTACACTGGCTACTTGTGTCACACAGTAATGAATACCAAACTCGCTTTTGGTAAAAGCTTTTTCTTCAATATCCTGAACTGTTCAACCTCAAGTGAATGCTGCTTCTCAAATTGCTGAGAAAATGTCAAAAGGCTCCTTAAAGTTTTTCAATTGGACACATTAGGATTGTGTCTTTTGTTCAAAACCCAGCTACAGCACATTTACAAAACACACAAACACAGAGTAAATTGTTACTAAAAAGCAAATATTTAGGTTTTTTCTCCTCTGCAAGAACCTCAAACAATTTTACAGGTAAAGCTTTGTTTAAAGGACATGAGAGTGTTTTTCATGATTTTCTCCAACTTTTCTAATACACAGTAAAAGCTATAACTATAAAACTGTAAACTATAAAATTCCACACTGCAACCACATTGGGCATAAATGAAAGAATATGGAAATCTAGTGCAGTATATTAAATCTTTTTGTGTCACTGAGAAGTCATTTAGTGTTGTTCTGAAAAAATAATGTTTTAACGAGCTCAAACAAAAAAACTGTTTTAAAAGTTGGAGATGATCCAATGGAAACTAAACCCCTGACCCTATTACCTCGAAGCCTTGCATACTAAAACGGTATTTTATTATGTTTACTCATGTGATTAAGCAGAATTGGCTGAAATCTGTGTCTTTCAGAAGCTGTAAAAACTTGAGATTTAGAGATATATTTATGCAATGTGTGATTTTGTGAACATTTATGGCATCATTGTGATGCCATAGGGCTGCCATAGAGTGCGTTTGATAAAATGTGTTTTACAGCTCTCCCCAAGGTTTCTTGAATTTTTTTTCAAGGTCAACTTTGACCTTGGGCGCTAACAATGAAGGTAAAGGTCAAATGCTTAACCAACCTAGGTACTCATGTCCCCCAAGACCTAGTATATTGTTGTGACGTTTGACTAAGATCCATAAAAATTGTGGGTAATATAAAGTTTTGACCTTGACCCGATTTTCACCAAAATTAAATCAGCTCGAGCTGTTATTGGTTTCCACCATCACACAAAATGTGAAAATGATATCTTGAAAACTGTGGGTGCTAGACTGGTAAAAAAAGACAGACAGCACCGATTACATACCCCCTCCCTTCAGGGGGAGAACAAAATAAACACAACTGAACCAGTGACAGCAGTACAGTATGTTCTGAGTCAGTTTTAAGTACTGACCTACTTTAAATTACTTCGGAAAACACATTTTTTACAGACTTATTTTTTCATGTGCTTTTATTATATGTGATCTTTATCTTAATTTTCTTTTTTATTGCCTGCTTATAATTATTTCCCACTGATATATTATTATTCTATTATTCTTTCTGCTTTCTGGCTTTTGTTCTTTTATTGGTATTCATAATTTCTCTTGCTATTTTGTGTTTTCCATTGTGTATCCTTGTTTCTTGTTACTTCTTGCACACTTGCTAAGCCAAAGGTTGCTGGTTTGTTTCCAGTAGGAAAGGGCATCTGGTATAAACCTCTGTCTAATTGAACATGCAGCGTAACTCCTTGTGGTGAGGGAGCAGCTGAATGTACCTGATTTTTTCAGGTGGTGACTGTTTCCACTAATAACTTCACCTGTGAGTCTGAATGAAATTAAACCCTCACTAACTAGTCCTTTCTACTGTTTCCTTGCAGTCTGTATTTACGCATTAAAATGCCAATAAAGGTTTCCAGTCACGTGAAGAAAAGCAATTTCTTCACCTGCTCTTATCCACTGTTGCTTTGTTTTGTTGTGAGAGTGCAAATGAATGCAGAAGAAACTCAAATGAAAGCTGTCTGTATGCAGGAAAACTGTTCAGTCTGCCACAATCTTCTAATCATATCATTTCTTGTAAACTTCGCTGCAGGGTGACAGCAGCCATCCACCTTTCTCATTCTGGCAGAGAAAGCTGCAGCGTGAAGGGTGAGTCAAAAAGGGGGCGCTCCTTTAGCTCCTAAATATTTTTGCATATTGAAATTGCTCAAAAGAATGAGCACCTCTATGAAAGCAGAAGCTTTGGCAGGTGTATGTTAACACAATACCACAATCATGCCAGGAGCAGCCGTCCCAGTAAATTTACCCCAAACTCAGACCATTCGGTGATAAAGAAACAAGAGATCTAAATGTCTGGCTCTGAAGTCCTCAGTTACAATGTTAAATGTTAAAGTTGCAGACGGTACAATTAGAAGAAGGCTGAACAAGTACAGCTTGTTTGGAAATGATGCCTGGAGCAAGGCTCCAGCAAAGCATCTGAACAAATCGCAAGACTTCTGCTTACAAGACGAGACCAATGTTTGGCCATAGTACACATCACCACATTTGGTAAAAACCCAGACACAGCATATAAGCACTATCACATCAAACCAACTATCCAGAATGCTGGTGTGATGATTTGGGCTTGAAGTCACTGAATTGACCATAACATGCTTGGTTTGTTTGGTAAATCTCACTGATCATAATCTGTCAACAATAAATTTATTACTTAAATTGAATTATGACATTTGTTTGTGTAATACAAATTAGAGGCTCCATGGTGTAATGGATGACACATTTGCTTATCAAGTAAAAACGCCACAGTTTGATCCTGGGAGGAGACACAAATCCCTCGGTGGCTTTGTCAGGAAAGAAGTGTAAAAATCTGTCAGTTCAAATGTGAGCTACACTCGGTGAGTAAGGGAACACCAAAGAGCAGCTTTTGGTTTCTATAATATAAGGTACTGATTTGAAATGATATACTATGTATTGCATCATAAGTATCATAACAGCGATAACACAGGCACACATGCCATTTTATATGCTACAGTATGTTTTTGGTTTCATCTGCTAAATGTGATTATTGGTTTCTAATTATTGACGTTTTTCTGGCGTAAAGTGGTTGTTTAACGAAAGCCAAGGATCCCCAACATACTTATTAGATATCCTCACTGTGACTCCTGTGATGCATGTGTCACATGAATTTAAGGTGAATGAATTACTAAATTACCAATAAACAGTTGTTATAAAGTGTTATTCAAAATTCATTATTACCATGATTATAAAAAAAATAAATTGAGATGCTATTGGGACTCACTCTGTGGGGACACAGGTCTTTTCTAAGCCTGGAAATGGGAAAGAAAATGAGCCTCATCAGTAGAGCTGGGCGATATATCCAGTTTTTTTTAAAAATATCGATATATTTTCATACGAGATATAAGATGTGACAATATCGTTTATATCGATATAGTATATGTTACGTTATAATTATACTTGTGGAGCCGCAAGTTTGCCTCTCTTTCGTCCATTTTTGTCTCTACGCTGCGTTACTGGGCCTCGCCTCTCCTTCACTGAACACAACTCCCCCTCCCCCATCGCTTCACCTGCAGGCAACGACAAGATGAACACGGCAAATATCCGTTAACGAGTTACCGCGGATCGCCCCGTGCGTGGGGCTGGACGGCGTCAACGTGTTAGCGAGCTAACCGTGCTAACGAGCTAACTGCGCTAACGACATGCAGCCCACAGGGGCTGCACGACCTAAAATCCTTTCATTTTCTCAAAAATCGACAGTGCACCTTATGTATGAATTCTGGTTGTGCTTACTGACCGCGAACCGTTTTTATGTGGTACAGGGCGCTCAGCAATCTGTCAAAAAATGTTTTAGTACGACTTTGGTAAGCTACGGAGCTGCACTGCTTGATGGATTGTCGCAGCATTACGGCTACCGTGGTGGAGCCTCGCGGAGTGATACGTACTGTGCTTCAACGTAATATTACCGTATTGTGTGTGTATAAGGACCATAAATGGCACCTGTTAAGAGACATGGTTACAAAGAGGATTTCAAACTCAAGGCTGTCAGTAACGCAGTAGAACTTGGGAATAGAGCAGCTGTGAAATCTGTCTCTTTGTTATTATGCTCAGCGTCTTTTAGTTTACATTTTGACTGCACAATTGTAAGCTTTTTGTTATGCACAAAAACAACATTGTGTTTCTTTTATTTATGGAGCATTATTATTTAATAAATGCTGATAATTTATTTTTGAGTAATTTCTTCATGTACATCTACGCTGTATGTTAATAAAAGTGCCTGTGTGACATCTGGGACACAGCTTTGACTAAGAACTCTCTTTTTGTTCTTACCTTATGGCTTAAAAAAAAATATCGAGATATATATCGTATATCGCCATCCAGCTAAAAAATATCGAGATATGAATTTTGGGTCATATCGCCCAGCTCTACTCATCAGTATATTTTTTACTGTCAAACTCTTAGTTCCCTTCAGTATCACCCATCTCACCTATTGGCTGAGTCACAGCCATCATTAATACTTTCTAATTTGAGCAGAGACACCGATTTACTTGAGCACACACGACATGCGCTACAGTCCCTTTCATGTTCCTGTGGAAAAAAATGAAAGGGAGGACACTGGCACTTGCACCTCCAGGCTACCAAAAATACTGGCTGTCACGCCTCTTCTTTCGGGAGAGGGAGACTTTGATGTATTTGGAGATGTAACCTTGAACATTTAATCAGATGGATAACATCTGTGTTTCAGCGCCAGGAAAATGGTTTTGCAGAGAGGTGCAGGAGGGGTCCGCGACAAAGACTCGAGGCTAAAAGCCTAACAGGAGGAAAGGGTGAGGCAGAAGGTGAACTCCATCACAGATTTATGTCTCCCGCACAAAATGATTTTCAAACAGGACAAAAAAACATTAGATAAAAACAAAACAATCAACCTTTTTTTTGAGTCGAGGTTTACGAAGACGACTTGAGAATCTGATCTGACAGTGATTAGATGAAGGCAAAACAAGGTCTGTTTCTGTTTCTATAAAGCTGAACACACTCTGGTTTAACACATCGCATGAGCAGATGCACCACATACCCGTTTTTCAATTACAAGAGCTGACCATATCAGCCAGTTGTGATTTCCCAACAAAGCTCTGCAGCATTACATTAGCAGAATGTAATTAAAACCTTTGATACGAGTTTTAACGGGGATAAAAGAAGTATCAGCGAGATGGAGATATCTTTAAGCTTTGGTTTATCCCAAAGGGGGCACGGAGTTAATGTTGTCAACATTAATATTAATGCATCACCTAGCAACATGCCAAGACAGAGTTTCCTCCTTTCACCAGGCTTTACGTTGGGAGACAGTAAGTGAGACTGTGATTCAACTGCATTCCCCCCCCTCAAGCGTACAGCACAAGAAAACGCTGCATTTCAAGTCCAAATGAGCCCCAACAGGGCAGTGCAATCAATCAGCAGGTGTAATAGGCAGCCAAAATGGCAGTTTCAAATGAGCTCACCCTCTAAACATGGCATCAGAATCAGCTAGTGCAAATTAACCAACCACAGTTTCCTCCAAAATCCTGTTTGCGGCACAAAAATGTCAAAAATGTGGAACTGAGAAGCTCCTCCACCTCAGAGTCCTGCTCACACCAAAGAGATGAAACATGCATCACTGACACATGCACTGTGTGCCTGTTGTTTTCTTTTTTCTTTCCTACCAGCTCTATCAGATTCCTCTGTTCCAACTCAATTTGCTTGTCTATTCACGAGGCACGACAAAAACTTTTATTGAATTTTCACCCCAACTTCCTGCATCTGAAATTAAAGGTAAAGGTAGAAACAGGGGTACAGTAAGAGTCTGTCCCTGCAAATAAAACCTACATAAATGTACCATCTCAGGCTAATTTTCTGGACCAAAAAGGTTCCCAAACAATTAAAAGTTACACATGTAGACAGTGTTTCCTGATACTGCAACAAGAGACTAATTTTACTTTAAGTTTTTAAAGATTTTATTATTGTCTGACCCTCGTTCACAGAATGTCTTTTGTCTTGCCTCCTTCCTCTCAACCCCAACCAAACAATGTTAAGAAGACTTGACCTCTGACTTGACCTTGAGGTCGAGGTCACTAAGATTCAACCTTGTTCGAGATTTTTAAAAGAAACACCTATGGTATCAATGTGAAACTCCTACGGCACTTCACATTCACAAGCTTGGGTGTCAGGGTGGCTCACCCGCCCGGCAGGTAGACAACACCATCAGCCTTTTACAGCTGAGGTATAAAAAACCTACAAGGCTACAAATCAGGGCTGGGCAATTAATCAAATTTTGTATCCAAACAATTTTGAAAAATTGTCATTTGCATAAGCATTTTTTTTTTTTTTGCATTTATAAGAGATAGAAATGTTTCTATCTCTTATAAATCAGCTGCACCCCATTTCCTTTAGATTAGTACACCTGATTTATACCTACTCACTGTTTAGTTCAGCCCTAATAAAGATCTCTAAAAGACAGCCTTCGGTCAAACAGATCAATCTATAGGAAACATAACTCCCAAGGTGAACCTGAAAAAGGATCTGTCCTTGTCTCCAGGTATAAGGGTGCAATGGCTGTAGCCTTGTACCCCTAAAGGTACAATGAGGTACTTTATTTCCTGACAGTGTAGCATCAGAAGTCTTTACTCTTGTTACACTGGCTGTGCTTTATGTGAATCTCTCATTCAACAGAAGACGACGACTCGTGAAGAAATTCAGTGGGTTGATAGAGCTTTTGAAGCCAATGTGTGTCAGTTGCTCCAAGACCCAAATGGAATAAATTAATGAAACATTGAATTTTGAAGATTTCCTTAAAACATCTTGAGGAGCCACTTGGCCTACATATTGTTGAATATGTATGTACATCCAGTTCCCCTGATGAGGGCTGTTGCTGCTTAAACATGTCGATTTTTTCATTATTGCTGAAGAGCAGCTAAATTCTTTTTTCAATTCCTTTGCTTCCACGGTTATGTGAAAACGTAAGAAGTGGAAATCTTTCACTGTATTTCATTATTACTAGATCGGAACAGCGCCTACGCATGAAGGTTATATACTCATATGATATAAAATGTTATTTATAGTTCTAATTTCACAGATACATTGGAAAATATGTACGCACCTACATTTAATAAAACCATCAACATTTTTAAATTATAATCTGGTGTTCTAGATTAGATGCCAATGATTAGAACCTCCTTAAAAGCCGCAGCGTGCAACACAGGTTTAATAAGCATTAGTAGGATACCATCATCTGATGAACGCAGGCCGCACAGCTGATAATAACTAATGAACCGAGGCCATGACATGGAGCCGTTACTCTTCCACTATTTGTTTTTTATGCTACATCCCTGTTGGCTTGGTCACAATAACCGCCATATATAACATCATACAAACTGCTTATACTCCCATAACTCAACTAGACTTTGCTTCTTTCTTTGTTAGTCGTTGGAGCCAGCTAAAGAGACCGTCATAATCCTGGTCCTCTGGCACAGCCTAAAATCTCTCTCTAAGAAGTGACAAGAGGAACATGTTTTATTTAAACCTGGTGCTCATCTTTGCTGTAAAAGTGTTTGGTGTCAAGAGCGAAAGATCTCTGGTGGCTTCATATAAGCCTGGCAAGAGATTTAAAAGGATCTCCAAATCATTTCAGCTGAAGAGTTTCACTGTACAATCTTCTACATGTAGTTTTGATTTCAGACTGCTGCTAATTTGTCCAGGACAAATCACCAACAACAATAACTGTTATCTGCGGCACTCCTTTGTGTTTCTAGTTTCTTGCTTCTTCTTTCTGTCCCCCATCTGTCTTCTTGTTTCCCGGAGTTTCTTCTTTTAGTTCCTTCCTACTTTATATTCAAGGTAAATTTTCTCTTATGTTTAGTGTTGTCCTTTCCAGCCTTTGTTCATTTTCCCCTCTTTTCCAATATTTTTTCAGCCTTCATTGCTTCTACCTTTTCCAACTCCTTCAGTCTTTTATCAGTCCATCTATTTGCCCTCTTCGTGCAGGAGTTCCTGTTTTGTTTGACCGAGCCTTTGGCTTCACTTTTTTAGTTATCGGGTTAAATAAAGCTTTATTTTCTGTTTTCAAGGCCTCCCTCATATGTTGGCATTTGGATACAAAGAAGTCTCAATAAACCCCCAAAATTTAATCATGTGTTCTGAACAAAGAAACACGAGGATCTAATCTTCACAGTAACACAGGAATCAGAGTGAAAGAGGGTCAATCCACACAGACACTATGAAGACCCAGACATAAGAAGACATGGTAAAGGTTGAAACCCCAACACATAAGTGAAGTAAACAAGGATCTTGGTCCAAGAATGGCCCTACATTTACAGCTAGTATATATGTGTACACAGAGAAGGCTTTTGTTCTTCAGCGATAAGAAAAAGCAACAAGTTTCAGCAGCAATAATCCCCATGAGGGGAACATGATATCCATATTTAGTAATGTTTAGGCCAAGTGGCTCCTTCAGAGCTCACAGAGCAGAATGTCAGAGTGAAGCATAACTTAAGAAAAAACTTCAAAACTCAATATTTTATTCATTCAATCCATATGGGTCTCTGTTCAGCTGAGACATAATATTGGCATAAAAACAGCTGAATTCTTTTCATTTTTCACACAACTTCACAAGTCAAGAGTGTTGCTGAATGGTGTGCACAGAACTTGGCAATTAACTTGAAGAGTACAAAACAAGAAAAATAAAAACAGAGTTAAAAGAAACTGCAAAAAGCACAACAGCACCTCTCTTCTCCATGTGCGTCTGCTCTTGCCTGAGCCCCTTCGTGTTTGGGAGTTTTTTGGGGTTTTTTAAAGTTTCTCTTGCATCAAATGTGTCAACTTTCCAACCTATGCACACATTAAAATATATTTACAATCTATAAAATATGTCAGCCTGAGTGACGCCGCCCCACGACGGGACACCGCCCCAGCTGTCTGCTTTCCTATTAGAAATGGAATCACTTAAAAGCAGCTCTGTGATTTAGGTCTTCCCATTTAAAATTCATAAGCTGGGTAGATTTTGTGGGATTATGCATGACTTCAGCTGCATGCTACAGAGTCAAGTTAGGGACGGAAGCAACTGGGTCATTAAGTCTAACAATTTCAGAGCTATGGCATAAATACACTATGTTCACACTGGGTGTACAACCCGATATCACGCGTCTATTACACGCAAAGCTGGTCCACAGTGTCCATTTCACGATTTGCTTCTAAAAAACGTGAAATATACACACATACAGAAGTTGCAGTAAGTTGCAGTAACAGCAGAGGGAGATTTTGTTTCGAACCAACATGAAAATAATCATGAGAAAGTGTTTAAACAGACATTATTAATAAATTAACATGTATATACATATTAGCCGCTCAGCTTAATCATTTCTGGTGATTAAGGACCCTGGAATGTACTTCATATGTTTTTTGTTTGTTACAGACTTCGTGGCTTTAAATATATTACCTCCACCTGCTGTTAATCCAACTTCTGCATGCGTGCCCTATTCACATGTTTTTAGAAGCAAAGCATGAAATGGTCACGGTGGACCGGTGTGTCTATTACACGTTTTGCCGTGATACTGGGTTGGGGTGAACCCACATTGTCAGTGGACAATGACAACCAGGAGGATCATGCTAAGTACATGCTGTGACTCACTTTGATCTGCAGTGCAAACACTACAGGTAACTGTTTGTTTCTATGACTCTTTCTGTTATCTTTTATTTGAGCAAATCTTCCTCCAAAAGCGACCCAGTGGGTTGATTATTTAAGCAACCCTGAGCCCTCAGAGCTGTGATGTTTGGGCCCCAGCTCAAAAAGTCACAGCTCTGGAAACTAACTGAAGAAATTAAGAAGAGGTTTTTTTAATATTTCAACACGCCTGGTAAAACGCTGCCCCTGGTGGTGAAAGTTTTACGTACATTCTGTAGTTTTTAATCACAAAAATTGCCTTTTAAAGCTATAAGCTATAAGTACTATAATCAGCAGGTATATAAAGTATAATATTAGTATTATTAAATATGGTAATGGTCTTGAACAGTGTTTTTTCCTTAAACTAAACACCAGATCTGACAGAGAAGATCTAAATTTCATATATATCTATATAGTGAGACCCTACTTTATCATGAAGAGCTTGCTACTGGCTTCCTAAATCAGTCAGATTAGCACTCTGTGTCTCATTTATTAGTCCTGAACAACAACAAAACTGTAAAGCAACATTTGGTGATTTGTCATCCAATATTTCTTGACAAAAAATGCTCCATTGATCTGATTCACTCATTCTTGTCTAGTTGTTTCACCGTCACCATCCAGCCTGCATGCTTAGCTAGACTAACTGCCCTTGACTAACTTCTTTCTTAATGCTCAGGCATCTCAAATATTCACCCTGTCACTCTCCTCTGACAATCCAGTTTGACAAAATGTTGAGTTGTTCAGTGAATGTGAAAAAGCAGCTGTTCATTTAATCCCATGCTACACTAAAACCCACAATTTAAGAGAAACTTTACTTTGTCTTCAATTATCATGGTTTCATTTTTAATAACTGATTACCAATAATACCAAAGTGGTAAGAACCAGTGTTGCTTTAATGTAAATGTGAAAAGAGCACTGGGTCAGCGGTTTTCTAATAAGGCAGTGTGGGTGCTCTTAGTGGCCACACTTTGGTAAACAATATATATGAAGCAAAAGTTCAGAGCTAAGAAATATAATGAGCGCTACATCGGCACTGATTCAAGAGCTAATTACCCAAGAGCCCGCAGTGGCTTTGGATGTTCAAGGATATTCAAACACTTCGTGTCAAAAACTTTGAATTAACGCGGCACAAATTTTGAATTATAGATCTAATGACACCTTTTTGTGGTGCGAACGAAAGCTGTGGATGAGAAAAAAAAAGGAGCATAGAAAATGAATGAAAGCCCAGCCAGCGTTGTACTTCACAGAGAATGTGCAGCTATACTGCTCTGGGTTCAATTTAGCAGAACTGACTGGTGCTTTAGAATTAATCATACATTAAAAAGTGTTTTATGCCACATTTTTTTTATGTTAGTCGTGGATTTTAGTTTTTTATGTTTGTGGTATTTATCTAACTAAGGTGCCCCCAGGGCAACACGCACTTCTTTGCTGTACTAAACAGAGACTGTCAGGAGTTACATGAGCTTATATGCAATATTAACAGACAAGCCTTTGGTCTCAAATAAAGGGAAAAAACATTATTATGTTTATGTTTTTTTTATCTCCAGGCAATGCAGATCATATTGCTAATCGGAGAACGCTGACAAAACTGACACTTTTTCTGCCTTCGTTTGTATTTTATGAGCGTTATTATCATTTGCACTACTTTTCATTTGACTAGAGCACAGACAGGATGTACCTGCATGGAAAGAGCTTATGACTCAATGCGTTTCCTTCCGTAAATAATTGAATTGAAAATTGCAAGACAGTGAGTTTTTCTTCTGCTCCAGCGAGTGTCTGAAGCAATAAAAACATGTCTTGTCTAAACAGCACAATGGCAGTTTATCGGCAGCTTTCTGCCACTTCCTTTATGCAGCTGATGCTGTATGCAGCTGTCTGCGGCAGACACACTCATTATTTTGTTGTTTTGCAATTACGGGTCAAATGAATGAAATGCTCAAATAGGGGCAAACACATTATTATTCTCATTTTCCAGTTTCCATCCAGCAGAACATGCTAATATAAACTCAATGAAAGGACACCGAGGTCATCCAGAAAGTTGAAATACTCAGAATATAAAGTAAGAATATTCACAAAGGAAGCTTGTTAACAAAACAGAAGCTGTGCGGGAGTTTGAACAGTTCTGCTTGTTCAACTTTAAAGATTTTTTTTTTCTCTATTCATGCCCGTGTCACGTTTTTTTTATTTGTGGTTTGAAGTAGATGGAGCTTCATTTGAAACGCATGTCCATGCACCAAAGGTCAGTGAATGAACTTTGTGTTCAACCATATATATTTAAAGTAAGGCACAAATGCGAGTTATGGAACAGACCTGGTTCAGTGATTTCCAAAACAAAGAAATATTTAGCAAACACTGGCTAACCAAGATCGAATCTGCAAGGTTACTGTTGCTTTTCTAACCCAGAGTAAGGAACATACTGTTCAGAATGGGTTTTTATTAGTTATTATATTGGTAAATGTTTTCTGATTTTTACTTAGTAATTTGCTCATTTCTCTGTAAGAAGAAGAATCTTTATTCTACATTGTTTTGCAAAAAACTAAGGATCTCCTTAACTTACTTAAAGTGACTACAGAGTAGCAACATTACAGCGATTATGCTATATTATAAACCAGTCTTTTAATATGTAAAATTAATTATGTGTAGTTCTTCTGGAAGAAAATTGCAATTCACTTAATAGTGATTACAGAGCATCTCCTTTACAGTAGTTGCCATTCTGCTCAGAGGCTGAACTTAAAATATAACCTGAACACAGAGTGTCTCAGTTTTTCTTTAGTCATACTTAAAATCTAGTGAGATTATTTATTAATACTGCTGAAGAGCTCCTGTCACGTCGACCATCTGAGGCATGCAGGACTCCTCTCAAGTAAAAACCATTCAGGAGGAATACATGTAGTGAGTCCTGCTATTAGAGAAGCTGGAACTGCTTCCACTTTCTTTTGAACCTGTCCAACAGCATTATTTGATCAATAAAACAACTGTTGATCTTTTTTTTTCTTATCAAATAATTGTTTCAGCTCAGCACGACAGCTTTCAAAGCCTTGGTCGTTTTTGGCTGAAACACTCGTATTTACCAGTCTCAATAAATTAGAACACCATTTCTTTTCCTGTTGTCTGCTCATCCTATAAAAACTGCACAGGGGGACTGAGTGACTGCCGAGAGTTTCAGGCAGTATGGTCAGTGCCAGATATGGTTTTGCTCACATAAACTTCATGTGTGCTACCAGTGTGACCGCACACATTTAGCATGAATCATGGTGTCAAAGCTGTGACCCCTGAAAGAGAAAGTAACACGGGGGGGGGGGAGAAAAAGAAAAAAAAAAGAATGAAACACATCTCGACTCGCTCCTGTCCTGAAATCTCAATTTCACTCTGGCTCCTCCATTGCCTTGACAAGGTCAGGCTGGCAGCAGGAATTCGTCTCGCCCCCTAATCTGGAGATTACATTCTCGGCGGCTGGGCGAGGCCCTCCCCCCTTTCCTTTCCTGTTTTGCCTCTCTCCTCGCAACCCTGCCAGCCTGGCTCTCTACTGCGGGGTAACGAGCCAAGACCCACTTACAGTGTGGAGATAATGTCCGCGGATTAAGACAGAGAGCCCCTCGAGTGGAGCCTCTTTCATTTCAGTATCTGGCCTGTGAAGCATCATAAATACAGCTAGCCAGTCAGGGACTCCACTCTGTGAATGTCGGTGGAAGTCAAACTCTGTCCTCTTATGAAGTGTGTGTAAGCATATGATCCTAATCCGCCAAACTCAGTGGTAATGGCTACGGCATTACACAAACACAAAAGAACATTTTCGCAGCGAAAAATCATGGCAACTTTGGGGACGGTCTTGTCACCCTCGGGGTGAGTCACCGATTTAAAATGGTTGTGTAAGAACATTAAAGTTCCCTGAAGATCCCCTTGGGTGGCAGGGTTGTTCACAGTGCAAGAGTTTGGATTTTCAGGACATTTAATGCAACAAAGAAGCTAGAATTGCTTCAGGCGTCTAACTCGCGTGACAGCACATACTCCAGGCCAGGTTGTTTGTTTAGCATTAAGATAGTTACAGGGTGCATTCACCTCGGCACCGATCCATTTACATACTTGCTCACAACGAGATTATCAAAATGTTCTCAACCTGCCGAAGGTTTGCTTTAACAAAATTGCCAGTCTGTGAAGTTATGAGCAGTCGCATTAAACAGGCAGGTGTAATAGATGGAGGTTTTCCTGGATAGTTTACGATCCAGGAACCGTTTTGAACAAGCTGGGAAAAATGTAAAAACAAAAACTGCCAAAGTTTGTCATGGTCAGTGCTTTATCTGCATCACAGAAAACAGATACTAGTGATCATAAAAAATAAAATCTGTAATTGACCCATTTCTATGACCTTGCCATCAACATAACACACAAGTGCTAAGTGGATTTATGAATTTTATTAAAAGACATATTCTATGACTTGCTGACTGTGCTATACACAGCAGATGTAAGTTCCAAAGCAAATGTATAGAACATTCAGAGATTTGGCCTAAAAACTGCTGAATACAGAACGAGGTTGATCCCCAAACACCCTATATAGGTTAATATTATTCTCCCATACATAATTCAACATATTTCTCATCATAAAATATTCTGTTTTTCACACAATAGATCAGAATTTATGAAACGGTTCAGAAGTTTTCAGAAAGCAGCAAGATAAGCAAGACCTTACATTAATCTTACAGTGTAAGATATAGTCACCAATAGAAACAAAATTGCTTTTGCAATAGAATATTTAAATAATATGCATGTACAGTTTTTAGATATCTCATAGATGACAGAGCAGCGTACAATGATCAGAAACAGTATCAAGTGTACGTCACAAATACATACAGACCTATCAGAAATTCCACTGGGTTTAATATGGGTTCATCAAAAAAAAAGTAACAAGCATACAGTCTTTTGGCATCAGGACATAAAAGCTTTTTAGTTACAATCTATGCCTGTTAGCCTGTAAAGTAACAGTAGCTAAAAATGTTTATCTGCTGTTTCACCCTTTGGGTGCCCAATGATTTGATTTTTATATTTCATTTTGGTATTAAAAATATTTTTTTTAAAAATCAGAACCAAATCAACAAGAATTTTAAATTCTAGAAAAAGACAACCTGAATAAATAAATAAAAAGCAGTTTTTAAATAATATCATATATTTAGGGGAAAGGGGTACCCAAACCTACCGTACCACGTGTGAAAAATTGCTCCTAATGTAGGGTTGTATATAGACATTAATAGTGAATAGGCTATGTAGGCTGAATTGACCTGTTTTTGATGGTGTTTTCAGTTGTTCACAATGATTGTGACAACAACGTAATAACAATAACTATTATTACTGTTTTAACCAAAAATCAAGTATCTCATTTCACAGCCTAAAGTTAGTACTGTTCCTTTAAAACTGCAGAGAGTAATTATAATATCTATATAATTTCCTGTTATGCTTATAACACCCCTATTTCGCTTGCATCATGGATGTGAACAGAGGAAACCATCTATAGTGACATAATACGCTTGCCAGTGGCTTCACACCACTGCACCAATCTATGGGTGCATACACAAATGCAAAAAATACAGGAAAGTACCAGCAAAGAGAAAATATGTAATGTATGCAGGAGAACACCTAAAGCATACACACCAGTAGAGCAACACTAAATGTAAACAGCAACTTTGTTAACAAGAAAATGCTGCAGGGTACCTTTGTAGAAAATTTATGGCTAACATGCATATACTGTATTCTTTTGAAGCAGTGGCTATGTGTTGACATCAACAAGTCCACAAGAAGCAATTAAACGGATAAAGGGTACATCACAATGTAAAGTTCAGTGCCTGTAGGTAGCTGAAGTTAACTTCCCTTGTGTCTAGGGAACGATAATTGTGCTTCCATTTGAGTTTATATTCTCGCAATAACGATAACACAAGCCCAGTGCAGAGTGACCCATTGCATCCAGGGGACACTGAGACAAAAGTAAGGCTGACAAAACAAAAATAATGAACAAGTGAATAAAAAAACACAATGAAAATTCAGCAGCACTGTAGGAACCCCTCTCTCTCTCTCTCTTATACCAGAGGTGCACCATTTGACAGACAGATATAAAAATAAAAGGTGTTCCTGATGTGGTTGTGCAGCAGCTGAAGACACCAAGTGGCTGAAAAATGAAATTAAGGTGCCATGACTGCAGTTCGATCGAAGATATCATATTAAAAGGTATTAAAAACTATGTTTGGCTAGTGTCCCCTATCATAATAACTGTACACAGGTGAATTTAATTTTGTAACTCATCCATTTGGATCCAAATTGATGTCTGATTAATGCACATTCCAGTCCAGAATTGGACTGTTGACTGATTGTGCTTTTTTAGGGCTTTTTAATGGAATTACCTGACAAATAGCACAGCCTGGTGTGTGGTACAGCCTGCCCAAAAAAGCACAGTAGTTCAGCTTTGACGAGTGAAAATCTAGTGGGTTTTTTAGCTTGTTTAGGAAATGCAGACTGCTAACAAAGCCAACTAGAATCTAAAATATGTTTATTTCTGAGTCTGAAGCAAAAAAAAAAAAAAAGGCAATAAGTAAAAAAACAAAAACCCATGATGACCAAAACAACTATTTTAAAGCTCCTGTGGGATTCAAAACAAATGTGTGACATCACAGGTGCCATCCATCTTTTATATACAGTCTATGGAAGACACCTATTTACTTTTTTCTGCCCAGATAACAACTTAGATGAATGAACGTCTTTGTTTAGCAGGTTCCAGTAACAATAGAGTCTGTAATGCTTTCTCATCATTAGGCTACCTGCAGACCGCTGTGTACAAGAAAACACTGAGCCCCAGCGCATGTATGCCCTGAGTCAAAGGGCAGCAATGAAAAGGATGGCTCTGCAAAAATAAATCATTTTAAACATCTATTAATTACCAATAAATCACCTGTCTGATCACACCCTAACCTCAACAATGAACCATTCTTTCTTGGTTGACCCAGACATGAGAGAGACACGGCACTGCCACTTTATCCCACAATTATAAGCTGATGTTTATCGGTTCAAGATCCCTTCGCCTAATGAAGTTTCCCATAAAACTGTCATTAGGCTGTGAAAGGAGCCGGGGAGGAGGGATTTGAGGAGGAAAATGAAAACTGTGCAGCTTAATGTACATCATTATCGGGGACATCTCAGGCTGCATTATAAAAATGCACTGAATCATCATATCTCATAATGACCAAGCACCTCCATTTTTTCTTTCAATTACTCATCGTGTGTCAATTAACACTGCAGACAAATGCTTGAAAGCATGTAAGTGCCTCTTAAAAGCCCTCGCCGCTGCTTTGGATTTGCACAGACTGTGTGTCATATTCAGGCAAATAGAGAAATTCATTTACACACTAAGTCAGCGAGCATTACAGAAGCATTAAAGGGAGCGTCTGCGTTCATGATATTATCACAAGCGTATTATTTTTGAACATTTTCCGATGCACCACGGTGCTAACACGCTGCCTCTCAGCATCACGCGTTCTCTAATCGCAACAAGCTCGGCGAACCTCTGTTCCTAACTGAGCCAAATCAATTAGATTGCAGTTTGTCGTCCCTTCATTGGACGTGAGCATCAAACAATTCAAGAAGGGAGAAAAGATCAATATTGCAAATGAAATAAAGCACTTGATGTTCTCCAGTGGAGATACACTCATTTCTGCACAGAGATAGGGATGGTGTTTGGCATTAACTGCGAGGGGCTGGCAAAGGCTCAGATCAGCTCTGCAAATACATCCTGTGTTGTTTTATTACCACAGATCATTTTACCGTTTTGTATTTGGGATTACCAGACGCTGCCGCTGAGTACATGATCACACAATAGAGTCAACTGAATCCATCCATCTATCCTATTTATTAAAGCCATTACACAATTGTTAGCACTCAATAGATAAATCTTACTGACGGATTATCTTCACGAAACATAAATGCAGACGACAGTTTGCTCTTCAAGAGAAGATCCATAACAGAGGAACTCACGTGACCGCTCCAAACGTCTACGCTCAATTTTGGTGTGCAGCCAAATGTCCGGTGGCTTTAAGGATCAGAAGAATAATTGAACTGTAAGGTAAAGAGCTGCTCCATCATTAAACGCATAAAAGTAAAGTTAGTACCACATGGCCTGTGAAATTAGCTGTAAAAGGTTTTGTGTAGCAATGAACGGAGTCTTTGTCTGAGCCACAACAGAGAGACCAGGATTTTACTGAGACTGTACAGAAAGGATGGCTGTAGCCAGAAAACACAACGATCAGAGGGCTGAATTCCAACACAGCGGTGACTTTATGAGTTAGGGGTTTCAAACGAGTGTCTATCAGCAAACTGTTGGTATTAGGTGACTAATCTAAAATAATCACCACATCCATTTAAGCTGTTTACAGCATAGAGCACCTTAGTGACCGACAGTTACATTTGCTTGCTCACATTTTCACCTTGTTGCACCTTGCAACATTAACACTGCCATTACTGAAGAGAGCATCTTGAGTGTAATGAGGAGTGAAGAATTTATAATGGATCTAAACAAAATGCCTATGTGTTTGACTTTGACCTGCTCCAGTGCAGAGAGTGGCTTAAGTGGATTAAGTGTTGTGTAAGCAAAGAAAGCTACAACATCAAAAAGAAAACATCTTGATTAGGCTGGTCGGACATTTTGAAGCAGCCGGATTGCCTAAAGAGACTCTAGTCTTACTGTTGGGGGAGCGAACCATGACGGGGTTTTACAGTTACGAGGGAGGTCCTAATGAGTCTCAAAAGGCTCTGGAGAAGGAAGAGTGACTCCATACAGCCCTAACAGAGTTGCTTAGACCAGCTGCACACATGATATGTCTCCTCTGAGGGGAAAAAAATCCTTCTATCCCTCATTTACTCTTACTTTATTTCTTTTCCTTCCGTGAACACATGAACTTTGTGTGAGGGCTTAGATTATTCGCCTGACTAAAGGATACAAAAGCTTTGCTCTCTTTATTCCTGCTTGCGCTGAAGCCAAAACTTGAAATGTTGATCCCAAAAGTTAAGCGACTGTGGATGACGGCTTATGCTGGAAATGTAAAATGTCGTAACTGGTTTGTGGATGATGTCCTGATTTGAGCTCCTGGATACACAGAGGGATAAATCTCAGGCTAACAGTTTATAGATGCAGCGCTGGAAGAAAATGTTTTGACCGTGAACTCGGCTCCACAGGGGAGGGAAAACCAACAGCTCTATTTGGTGAATACACTCCATTTCTTCCCTTGCTGCCCTGAAACACTTTGTCCCTACTGAGACTGCCACAGGACTTTAAACAGAGGAGGAAAAAAAAGAGCATTAAGCTGGTTAATGTATATACATCTGTTTGGTTTCTTTTTCTGTTTTGCTGTGAACTGATGTAGTGTGCAACCATTTATTTGGAATTTGCTTATTTACTCAAATAGTATTTAAAAGACAGTAAAATGGAAAATGTTTCTTTTCCTTTCTTTGTGTGAAATGACCAACTGTGCCGCCCCCACCCCACACACCCCCCTTTCACCAGATTTATAGGCAATGTATATGCAAAAATGTTCTAATGACTTCAGGAAGTAATTAAATAGTTATGTGATATGTATTTTCTACATTTCTTTTGCTGAACCTTCATTACATGACTGTCAAAAGTTTAATTACAAAAGGAGATTAAAACGATTTCATGATGATCAAATATTAATACAGCCGGAGCGATCATTTCTCTTGGCCTTAATATTTCTTAATAATAAGCTGACTTGTATGAGTTTTACACACATATCATTTTTGCGCAAGACACTTGACCTCAATGAAAAATCAAGGATGAATTACCCAAGATGGAGCTGAATCACATCACAATTACAGTCATTTCAGCGAAGGCATTTTCTGAAGAATGGTACAGTACTTCTTAGAGGTAGTCGTCAGACGCGCGTACAGGATGGACAGCAGTGAAAAGTACTTCAGCGCCTACTCAGAGTCCAGTGACGACGTATTGAGTTACGGTAAGTGATATCTTTGAATGGGTGAGAAACTGATACAAGCCACTCTCTTATTTCCATGCGCACACACTGAAAGCATTGTTCACTTTTACTTTCGGTGCACCTTTCCATTTGAAACTAAGGCTGCTAAGAATGGCACAGAGGTGCTAAATTTAGTTGAGAAACAGCCTGGGTGGTAGCCTAGCACAGGGACAGGAAAACCAAAGAGATTACATCCGAGACGGGGGTTTAATCTGCAGGAGCAAATTAGAATGCTAAACATTAGCCCATGAATCATTAATTCAAGAGTGGAATTACATTCATGCTAATTACTGAAGTTGAGTAGCTTTTTACTTTGGCTTGTTTTACTTGGAAATATAGAGAATGAATGTATGGTTCTCCTTACGCTTTTCATCAAAAAGCACACCAATGTGACAACGTTATTCTTTTTTACAGGAGTTTAAACTAGTTAATATACAGCTAGCTACTTTTTTAACATCATAAACTTGGCTAGGATACTGTGATACATAAATATCACATATTAATCTCAGATGTAATGATCACAAACTTAGCAATTATACTTCTAAAATAAAGCTACTTTAGCTTTTTTACTTTTAGCCATTGGCTAAAAAAGGCAGATTTTATGCTTTCAGATAGCTATTTTTAAACCTAAGAGCAGCAGAAAGTGAATGGCAGGATATATTCTAACAAAAAATATATGGTTAATATGAATACATGTTTTTCTTATCTTTATTATATAATTTCATTTTTAACCTCTGAGAGAAAGAGATCATTTTAGCTAGCCTGTTTCTGTCAAATAGCTAAAACAGATTTTATGTTTTTAGATGTTTTGGTTGGCAGCAACAGACTTAATCTCAGATTTATTTATTATAAAGTAATGTACAAAATTCTTGAGCCACCCTTTATTTGTTTTATATTTTCCTTCCAAGGAGTGGGACTTCAATGTCATTTTTAAAGGGATTTCGTTCTCAGGCTTTTTCACTCATTTTCAGTCCAATCTTTGTATTTAACCATAATTTTTGTTTGTTAAGCCACTTTAGCGCTGGCACATGAATCATACAAGTATAAAAAAGCACCTAAGTCAAGGGACTTTGTACATCTTCGCATGATATGCCATGTGTCCTAAACATTTTGAGGAAACTGGAGGGAGAAAGAAAAAGTGGCATGCCTTAAAAAAGCTACAGCAGGTGAACAGGATCTGAAAGTCAAGAACAAATACAAAAAAATTCATCAAAAACTTGACACAAAACCTGAGAGACACATTTGGCCCTCAAGTTCATCTATCTACTGTTTGCTAAAGCCTCAGCAGAAATGGTCTCAGTGGAACGGTGGCTGTGAAGTAGTACTTCCTAAGGAAGGGAAACAGACAGAAAAGGTGGGTATGTCAAATTACATAAAAACTGGAGTGAAAATCAGTGGCAACAGGTCTTTATATTGAATCCAAATGTAAAATTTTTGGTTCAAATCACTGTCAATATATAAACAATATTTTAGATATGCTCCACAAAAAACCTGCAAATGTGTAAATTTTCTGCAAATAATAAGTTACTTTCCACAGTAAAATCCACAAATACGTGAATCCACGAATACTGAACCATGAATAGACGGGGGTCGCCGGTACCATCTTGGAAAAGACTCGACTAGTAAAAGCAAACCTGGATAAAAAAAACACACAATGGAACACTAACACTCATGGATTGGCCTCCCCAGAGGTTCACGCTTCAAAATTATTGTAGGAGTGTTGGATCATCATGACAGAGAATGAAAGAAAAGGCAGCAAACATTCAGAGAAAAACTTTGGATTGTCCTGGAGAATCAGTCCTGAAGATTATTAACAAAAATTAAGAGAAAGACTGCCTAAGAGCGTTCAGGCTGTGGTGAAAAATAAAGGTGGCTGTGCCAAATACTGACTTTCAAGCTTGCTAAGTATTATAACTCTGTTTTAGCCTTATGTGCTGTTTTTCTATTTATGTTTGCATAGTTCATTAAATATCTGCAGCTATTTCCCATTTTCCTAGTGACATATAAAGAAAAGATGGACGACTAAAGACTTTTGCACAACTGTATCTACACCTTGTACTCTTATTTCGAAAGAAAAACTTACAATAAAGCACTATAAACCTTACTGATATTTTACTGAATTAAAACATGTTTTCCATTGATTTTTTGACAATTTTATGTGCCAAGCTAACTACAAATTTCATTTCAAGTGTTAGCAGACTCTTCATCAGTTGGCTCAAGCATCATATTTGTCACATAGTATTCATGGTATTGATCTTCCATTGAATTCCCAGAAACAGACCAGACATGTCTAAAGATCAAACTACACCTTTAAACGTTAAACATGGCTTTATCGTGAGTTAATTATGCACGCTTGTCCAGTGTTGTTAAAAGTCACCAGCACGCCAAATTTGTATTAATCCACAAGTGGAAACTGTCCACTAAAAACTGCAATTTTTCTGGGCAGCTCTTCATATTTGCCACCAAAAAGCACAACGCCCATCTGTTCCTCCTTAGACTAATTATGCCGTTATTGTGACCACTAATTTCGGTGCACATCTTTAGTGGGAATGAATAATCGCTAAGAACAAACGGGGCATCGGGTTGAGTTTCAGAGGGAAGATAAGAAGCAGTCCTCACACCTTCCCGTCACTACGTTAAGGCTTCGATAGAGAGTAAGGCTGTGGTTTATAATGCATCACTTAACATTAAATATTTGTATGTTGTCTGTGTCTGCTTTTGTTAGCGGTGAGGTCAGATGCAGATGATCAGATATGATAAATTATAAAATCTGGGGGAGCTTTTAGTGAACAGTATTTCTAGACAGAAAGTCTAGAGAGGCCGCGGATGGCACAAAGAGAGATGTTGATAAAGGGAGGAGGGAGGGAATTCAGTGAGAGGGAGAGGTGGAGGGCTGGTTAGCAGTAGGCAGCTGGGGCCGGCTGTGCTGAACGGGCAGCAGCCAGGCTGATGGATTACACCGGCTCTCTCCTGGGTAAATGGACCCCGCCACCCCTCCCCTTTTAACAATGTCTCAGCCTGTATCGTCATTGAAATGTCTCCAAAGATGGAGGTGAACATGCAGCTGAGCCACTTAATCTGAGAGGCTACATTTCTACCACAAGCAGTGGATTTGAGAGACCCCTGCAAAAGATCTTTTCTAAACAAATCTGATATCATTTTTCGCAGAAATGACTTGTCTACCAATACCAATATCATCTCCGAGCGAAGAGTAATGCTGAAAAACAAGACAATCCAGCCGTGCATCGATTCAGTCAAGACTAATTGCCAGGAAAGAAGCCGATATTGCTTTCATATGTATTTTCTCATTGTCATTTGCAGTACGCAGCTATGAGTGCAGCGGCTCCATTGCCTCAGCTTGGCATGTGGTTTTACAGGTTATGACACCGAGGATCACGATAGCTCCACCTGGTAAGACTGAAGCATTTTCAGGGCCCGCTGAGAGCTAGACAAGCCACTTCAATTAGGTCTGCACTGAAAGGTCACACTGCTTAAGAGTGTACTCTGACTAAATAAATAATGAGTAATGGGAATGTACGCGAGCAAAGCAGTGCAAATTAACCCCCTCACTAAACACACTCACACGCACTTTCACATTTCCTCTCATAGTGTCGATGTCGAGGGGCCGTCCTCGTGTTTTGCAGGTACAATCTGAGTCCTTTGTAAAGCCCTTGACATTTTCTCATCTATTTCGTCGGGGCTCGAAGCTAGGAAATCCTACAGTCATGCCCCTGTCTGAAGGCTTTCCGGTGCTGGGTTGCACAGTAACAAATTACAGAACAGCAATTCAATCACAGAGACTTTAATCCTCTCCTGCAGTTAAACACTAACATTCTGGCTTTGTTTGGGAAATAACCAAATGTTAAAACATGTGACAATTTTAGAACAAAAAAACCCCCATTTAATTGTTTATGCCTTGGTTTCACAAAAAAAGTGTGCCCTTTAGCAAAAAGAACTGTGGAAACAATTATGACTGTAAATAATTACATCATTCGTATAACAGCTGGGTAACTGTAATAGATGTTTTTTCATGAAATGTTCTCCAAATGGTAGGTGTCAATTAACACCGTATCCTGGGACACCTCAACAACAGTCAACAGCTTTATCATCACTCCTAATTGTAAATCACTTCTCAGCCTTGACTGCAAGTAACCATAGCAACAATGCTGTATGCTAAAATAAAAAAAGGAGATTAAATTCACAATGTTTATCTGTACCCTGAGAAACTGCCACAGATCACTGATAGTGCTTTGGCTTGAGTTTGATTAAGGTTAGCGAACCTTTGTAGTCAAAGGTTTTTAAGAAAACGTAGAATAAACAGCTGGTCCAGCCATCCACCCCAGGCTCCTCCCTGTGTGCCCTTTGAGGTCACCTATAGGTGATTAACATCGTATGCGATGCAGCTTATAAAAGATGAATAACGTTTCTTTGAAAGCACCTTCCCAGTTATAAACTGTACCAATTGACTCAGTACTTAATTTAAGCATTTAAAGCTCTTAATCTCTAAAATGGCCAATTACATAATTAAACTGTGAAAGATGTGGTGCTCTAAAACTCTTGACTTAGTGTGTCATAGAGAGAAAAATACATTTTATTTTAGCGAACAGAACTCAAACAACTGTTCACAATTGCCTTAAAACCTACAATAACTGCTCATTTGAGGGAAAAACACATTTTAAGTTTATACATTTATATATATAACATTTATTTGGAGTCGTGCTTCTGTTAAGTCCAATATCCAGCTTCTTTTAGCTCAGTTGGATTACTGACCACCTGACAGACAGGACACAGTATGTGCGACTGGACAGTGCCCTGTCTGATCTGGTTATGCGCAGCACAGCAATGTTCTGCCTTCATTCCTGTTCACCTTTCACACTTCAGACCTCCAGTACAACAGGTCATGCCACCTACAGAAATGCTCTGATGATTCTGCAGTGGTTGGATGTATAAGTGATGAGCAGGAGGAAGAGTACAGGGCAGAAGTGGATGATTTCGTGGCGTGGCCTGGGAGGAATCACCTGCTTGTGAATGTGAATAAGACTGAAGAGATAGTGGTCAGCTACAGGAGGAAAAGGACGGCTACACGGCCTTTCTCTGCCCCAAAACATGATGCTAATTTTGTGGACTACAAGGACCTGAGCATCCACATTGAAGGAACCTGAGATCCTTCAATGTGTGAAGCAAAATGACAATTTTCTGTGGCGAACACAGCATACTTTGCTGTGGTGTACTGGGCAGCAGCATTGGAGCTGGTGACACCAACAGACTGGACAGACTGATCAGAAGGCTGGCTACATGATTGGCTGCTTTTGCAGCTGTGGTGGAGAAGAGGCCACAAACTGTTATTTGTCATGGATAATCCCGAGCACCCTTTGCAACACTTTCTGGACAAGCAGAGGAGCACTAGAGGGGTCTCTAACAGACTGATTCAGCTCCGCTGCTGCAAGGACAGACACAGGAAGTATTTTGTACCACATGCTCCATATAACACAATATATCTGACTGGCAACCAGCATCTGCCAGATAATTATTTGTCATTATTATCATTATTAATATTATTATTCAACCACTGTAACAAAAGACCTTCCCACTAAGGAATAAATGAAGTAGTCCTCATTCATTCATACTCATGCTGCCAAGATGCTAAATGCTCCATTTTGCTCACTTGGAAACTGTTATCTGTATCTGCCCTGGGAGGAGGTGGAATGTCTGAGGTTTTCCTCAGAAAACAGAAAGCTGAAATAAAAAGTATGTGAGAGGTGAGAATAACCAAACCTCTGATCGCTGACCTTAAACTAACTAGAAATCTCTGTCATTCTAAAGGGAACAGTGAGTTGTGCGATAATTCTCTTTAGGTTCATCTTCAGAGAACACCTTCGCGCTGTCACATTGTTTTCACATTGTGATTTGACGAGGTGTTCTTCCGCAGATATTGACTGAACTCACTTTACTTGAATATTTAGCTTTTGTCACACAGCTTATGCATTATTCAAATCTGCACTTCAGCAAAATTTCCCGCAATGCAAAATAACGATCATCCTGCTTTGTGTCTTTGCTCATATATTTCCTACACCCCCTTCATCCATTCTCACTTCCATTACTCACCTTCTCTACATTCTTGGCAGCACAATTTGACATGGATTGCAAAGCAAAAGCCAGATTGCTGGGTTGGGATGATCCAGTGGATGTTATTGCTGATTGATTAATCTGCAGTCTTTTTCTTTTCTATTTTTTCCTTTTGAAAATAACACTAATTACTTTGATAGCACAATCTACAGTAGACTACCCTATCTAGCAGATTAACCTTTTGTACATGGCTAAGCCTGTAAAAGGAAAAAGACATGAACAGAGCGCCCCTATATTCTGCTCCTATTCTATGTGATTAAATCAATTGCAAGTGCTTAGCCTTGCTTCAGGCCCTTGCTTTAGGAGCGATAGTGTCGGCCTGCTGACTCCATGTTTGCTGAGTCACCCGGCGTGTACTGCCAAGCACTTGCCAGATCCCTGGGAAGCACATCAAACCTGGGATTTTATGAAAGGGGATACTGCAGAGAACCACAATGGGGCTTCAGGTTTGTGACAAGATCAACGGGATAAAAATGAGAAACGACAACAAAAAGAATGCATGTCTTTGTGAGGCTCCTTGTGCTCGGTTAATGCTTGGAGAGGATGGATCAGTTGTCCGGCAGCCTCTTGTACCTCTACGGTCTGGTAGCCTGAGGTCAAAAGTTACTCGAAGGCTTGAAGTTGCAGGATCTACAATTAATCATCCAACACAGAGCTTAACAAGGAGATCTGTTCACCATCTTTATTAAAGATATTGGATTTCAGAGTGTTTTTCATTTGTGCAGTGGATTTTTTTTATCCTGCCCCATAGGAGGCAATATGTGTGATCAAGTAGCGAGCAAACTGATGGAAAATAATGACTCAGTGTTACTGGACTGGCCTGTGGGCAGAGATTAAGGAAATGAAAAAAGAGTTCATGGAGTTATTCATGCCGCTCTCCCAGTCTCATTATCGACCACACACCAGAGGGGATGACACTGTGGCTCTCAGCACCTGCGTCCTTGCAGCAGCGCTAACTCTGCGACGGCTCCACACAGCATCACGGAGGAAACAAATTAAAGCTGTAACCGAGTAAGGCAGGGGAATGGTGGCAGGCTGTAATAGCAGTGCTTGGCAGAAATCTCCGCTTCCGTTGACTGACAGCTTGGATGTTGAGTGGAATCTCATAGTGCATGTGAGTGTACATTGTGTAGGCTTCGTAAGTCTCAGAGGATAAAAAGCACAAAAGCAGCTCTGAGACTTCTACCAGACCTATTAGCAGAAGCACTGGGGTGTGCTGTGTTGGTTTACATTCGGCATAAAAGCCTGAATGTATGGAGCATTCTTATCTTTTCACCTTCTTGCTTAGTCATTTTTGGCAAACAGACACATTCAAATGTAACTCGAGTAGGTGGTTGTCTTTGCATAGGCCACCGTGGTTTAAGATTGAGTTGCTGCACCGACTCCTCCACACAGCCGGAAGCTTTCTCCCCTAGCATCTGCAGCTTCAAAATCCACATAAATACTCCAGGTATGGCTGCCGTTGTGGGGTAGCATTCATTCTCCAGATTGGAGTTTTTGCTCTACAAACATTTTTCAGAGGCAGAGCTATTCTGGAGCCAGATGGTTTGCTTAGCTCTCAGTGTGCACAGCTATGAAAAAACAATGGTTCGGGGGTTATGTGTGCAGCAAACTTAAATGGCGCAGCGAGATTATAAATAAAAACAACAACTTGTTTTTTTGGGGGGTTTTTTTCACTCACATTTGAAATGTATGCATGCACCTGTTTAGGAACAGCATACTAAAAGAAAATGGAGTGACTTATTTTCAGCATGCACCAAGAACGCTTGTTTAATGCATACTTTCATATGATACTGTTTACTTTTAGCATTTAAATGCATTTCTTCAACAACCTGTAACACATTTGGAAATTTTCTATAGACTAGGACTGGAAGAGCATGTAGCATTATCATGGTTTTATATTTTCAAATTAGTTATTTACTAGTTATTTTTATTTTGCTTAGACTTTGTTTTTCAATTCAATTTAATCTCATTTATTTTGTTTGTTTGTTTTTAATGTTTAGTTTTTATTGGTTTCACTGTTAGTTTTTAATTATTACTGTATGGCAGACCTGAGCCAGAGGCAAATTTTCAGAAAATCAGTACAATACAATAAAAACACAATTTTTGAAAGCAGTTGACTCAGTCTCAGTAAAAGGTCCCACAAGTTCTAATAAATCTTACACCAAACTAACAGATAGCAAAACTAAGTGTGTTTGATTTTTAGTTAGATTTGCCAAGTTCACAAAATCATAGTTAAATTTTTTCCAAAAGGCTAGTTTTTATTTTTATTTTATTTTATGTTTTTTCCAACTGTAACATTGGAGTGGAGCTGCTCAAAGCAATATTTTTACATTCCGATTATTAGATGCAACACAAAAACAGAAGTAACATTAGTAACATCATTCTTGAACGGAAGCTTTACTTGCTAAACATGGCAGTTATACAAAATGAGAATTTTATTGAATAGTTATCCGACTATGACATTATTTTTCCATCAATAAGGGAAAAGGCCGTTATATGAAATGATTATTAGATCCAGCATATTCAGATCACGTTAAGAAGTAGAACTGGCACTTTAGATTAAGTTTAGCAAATTCAAATTGAAAACATCCTGTTTTTAGCTAGTAATCTGTTCTGTTAAAATTCATAATCAGCCAGTGAGAAATTTGTAAAAATGTGCATACTGACTAAACAATCAATCAGACTTGTAGAGCAGAGTCCTTCAGAGAATCACATCCCAAGTCATCAAGTCTCTGCAGCATTTCAGCTTATTGTTTCTGTTTGACTTCTCCAGCAGGAAGAAACTGTTTTAGCCAAAAACACAGCTCTGATGTACTCGCTGCACTCTAATCCACCCAGCACTAAACAACACACAGACAAAGCTGGCAACTGTGTAGCATTAGTGTAGCATTTAACAGAGAGAAAGTACAATTTTTCCCATAACAAAGCTTAAAGAAACAGTGGGTGTTGGACCAGGTGGCCAGAAAGCTGATGTCAAATGAATGCTAATGTTGCTCTGTGTCTGATAAACCCATAAACAAAGCAACTGTTTCCTAACAAATTAGCCTCAGCAACTTAATGTGGTAATCCATTTGCTGGGCATACAGGGCCACAGTAAGGAGTGATGATTCCTTTCTTACTGTAAGCATACTCTGCTACAGTAGTAGCAGCTTGGGGGGGGAATACTTACTACCGTAAAATAAGAAAATACTAAAGTATCTCCCCACCTCCCTGGTTTCTTATTTTTTTGCAGGATAACCTGTGTAAATGCAAAATGCTTTAAAAATGGTTAGCTCCTGTTCACATCCAATGTCTTAATTTCATATAGGGCACACAATTTAAGCTGCTTCAACCTAGCTCACAGTTATTGCACATCTGCAAACTGCTTTGCAACCCAGTTTAACCCCAGCACCACCTTTCATACTGTGTCTGACTTAATGGCTCATCTGTCAGTATTCCTGGGCTCTAGCTACGAGGCTCCCAGAACAGAATGCTGTCAAATATTAATTACTGACAGAAATCCAGTTTTATCCATTACTGTGGCTCAGTGGAGAGATCTACCTTCTAAAATACCCATGGGCAGGGCTCGCAAAATCGCTAGCCCGACGTCCCGGGGCTAGCGATTTTTCCAGTCGGGCTACCAGAATCTATCCCTGCCCTGCCCGTCGGGCTATCATAGGAAGGAAAAATATATGTCAATGCTTTTGCATTCTTTCGGAAATGTAGCTGGGTAATTATGTCATTGGCATCGGTGAACCACTGTCAATATGTGACTAGGGCTGCTCAATTAATCGAATTTTAATCTAAATTATGATCTGGGCTTTCAACGATCATTAAAAATGACTGAGCCGATTATTAGCACCTCCCTCGTGCTTTACTCTCGCGCTGCTCCGTGTGGCAAATCGAGCACACCTCTCTGCGTTTCGAACACGCGGCACAACAATTAAGAGGAACTAACAGAGGGAAGCTCGGAAAGCAAAGCAGAAGTTATTTGGAGAGGAGAGTGACTGCCGTTGGTTGAAAAGAGAGGTAAAAAAAAAACCCTTCAGTGTTGTGGAAACATTATGGGTTCGCGGAGTCAGACGTGGATCAAGTAGACATAGTGTGTAAACTTTGGTGTCGTAGCTGCACCACAGAGCGACATGGCAAAGTTCACTAAACATAGATGTTTACATTTTATTTTTTATATTGCAAACATTTGCACTGTTATCAGTATTTGCACACTATTTTATACTATTTTTGACAATCTTTAAAGCCATTATTCAATACATTGTTATTGTTAAATAAATATCATCAAATAATCGAGATCTCAATTTCAGTGAAAATAATCGTGATTATCATTTTTGCCATACTTGAGCAGCCCTATATGTGACATATTGAAATCGCATTTGAATTTGCGCTTGTTTTTTGCTTTCACTTTGCAATCGCGCGAACTGTGTATAGAGAGCGACAGTACTGATTGGTGAGTGACGATAATTTGCGCACCAATTCCTCTGACATCGTCTTATCAGTCGTTAGTTTACTATGCAAACATGACAAGTGAAATCTCCCGCAGGAAGCTTAAACATGTGAGAGGTTGATCGCGCAGAGAATCGCTCAGTGTTATGTGAGTGCGTGTGTAAAGGCAGCAGGATATATATTTTAGTTCTGCTGAGCCAAATAAGACCGGTCAGGGTGAAGAAGTGACAGCCAAAGAAAAGCTTACCACAAAACGGAAAAGTTATGACAAATCAGACTATAAGGCAAAAAGAAAGTGCAGCTTTATGGTTTCATGGACAAAAGAATTTCTGTGGCTGGAATATGACAAGCTAAATAACCAGGGGTGCACATAAGTGGTCCGCAGGTGCGCATTCGCTGTCAAAATAAAATACGCGCACAGGATAAGAAGTTGCAACGCGCGTTTGCGTCCATAAGATTTTCTGGAGGAGGACAGACATTTGTTTAGAACTCTTAAAGATGTTGAAGAAGCTCCTTTAAGCAATTACTTTGGTGTTCCTCCACCTCCAAAGAAATGTCAGATGGAGTCCGAACCACAAAAGAAGCGCGTATTCTAGGAAAAGTGGTTGCAGGAGGTGAGCTGGCTTTAAACAAATGATGAACGCACAGAGATTTGGTGCAGAATGTGCCATGAAAATCCCACTCTAGCGGACAAAAACAGTGCCTTTTATATGGACGCAAACGCGCGTTGCAACTTCTTATCTGGTGCGCGTCTTTTATTTTGACAGCGAATGCGCACATGCGGACCACTTATGTGCACCCGTGTAAATAACATAATGTTCTGTCGGGTGTATTGTTGGTTTCCCTCGATTTCTGAGTCGACAAGTGCCTTTGTTACTGGGACCAGTAATTTTAAGAAAGACCCCCATTAGAACCCATGAGAAATGCAAGAAATGGATTATTGCTCAGTCTGCAAATAACATACTAAAAATCAACCTGAAAAATCTGTTTAGAACAGCCTACTATGTTGCAAAGAGTGAACTACCACTGGCAAAATTTAGCAGTCTTTGCAAAGTTCAAAAAGCAAATGGCCTAGATCTTGGTTCCACTTGCCTCTTACCCGTGACTTCAGTGGAAATTTCAAATTCAGGATCTGACACAGACTGATTCCTGTTCTACAGTTCTTACAAGTTCATAGAAATTTCTGTTCAATTACAACCAAGTATTTGAGTTGATGATTGTAATTTTTATACAATGTTGTAATTTGTGTTTCAACAATTTTTGATTAATGTTTTGTTTCCGTTACAATATTATACATTAAAGTATAATATTGTAACGGAAACAAAACAGGAAACAAAACATAAAAAAAAATTGCTCCCTTTTTTATTCGGGCTACTTAAATTTATTTTGGGCTACCAAAAACTGAAGAGTCCCTGCCCGAAGGGCTACCAGGGATTTTGAAATTTTGCGAGCCCTGCCATGGGCCACACACAACATTGCTTTTTGTCGCAGCTGTTAATAGAAAGTGAAACTCCAGATTTCAAAATCTGATTTGTTAGCAGATTTATCTTTAGATTTCTCACACTGTAGCTTATATGACATAAATTGATTCAAAGATTTTTCACTGTTGCAGTAAACCTTTTTCTTATCAACCTTCTGTTCACAAATCAGATATTTTATTTTTAAGGCAGAAATCTGGTTTAACTAGCTGTCCTAATTCAGTCTTGGTGGTAGAAGAAAAAAAAATCAATCCTTTCACTTTTAAAGTAGCTTCAAATATTTCAGAAACTAATTAATGATGACATAACACAGCAGAATTTTTACACCTGGTTAAAACTAGCGGATGAACACATACTGCAACTGCTCTTTTCTACTGTAGTAATAATAGTAAATCCTATTCACTAGACAGATACTTCAGTGGTCTTAGTATGCTGTATTTTTAGGTGACAAACTCAGCATATGTGTAAGTGTAGATTTATGTCGGAACAACCTCGCTGCCATTTCTGACGTTGCCTAGATACCATAGCTGAAGGCTGGTATGGCATGTGAACTTAGAGGTTAACTAACTAACTTGGACAACTTGGCACATGCTTTGTTTTTCTTTCTTTTTTCACTTGGTGCCAGAAGCTTAAAAACTGTTTTGTTTTTTTGTTTTTACGTCTACATTTGAAATGGCTCAGAATAAAACAGCAGTTTGCTAGCATCTCCTATTAAATTTAAACCTGACAGATGACATCAATTTGGCATCCAGAGAAATTTAGCTTCCAAGAAATAAAAGACTTAAAAAAAACGTAATTTTATAAATATTATCAAAACGTAAGCTTTTTGGAGGCTATGCAAATATGAATACAGGATACAGTAACTGCAATTCCTCAATATGATGAAATTAGTTGTTTTAAAAAAGAAAATAAAAAGCTAAATCTTGTATGAATGATACAGTTGTCTGTGCATCAGCATCTGGGCCAACGCTGCCAACAGGAATGCGGCAGAATGCGGAGGCTGACACAGACCTCCATCTCCCAGTGGCTGCAGCCGCAGCCAGCCTGTCAGGAAGATGAAAATATGCCTGGCTTCATTTAGTGCTGTGGGGATCCTGTGGAGAAAAGGGGCAGGTAGAGCTAATGGACTACTCTAGGACACAGCGGGGCTGTCGACTCAGCAATGCCGCCGGCTGTCTCTCCAGGACGCACCATTTTTATGACAATCTCTCCAAGGCAACAGCAGGCATATGGGGCCAAGGAGCCATCACCTCAGTGCCCGCATTGTGCAGGATTTACTGTAAACAAAATCAATTTTCAGGGTATTTTCAGATATTTTTATTTTATTTTTGCATTTCTTTTTTTTACAACCAGCAGTGCTGACATAAATCATATGCACTTCCTTTTTCTGCACTCCGAACATCTATTCAGCTAGAAATCAGGAGTTGTTCTGACTCAAGCTTTAGTTCCAATTTAGCAATTTGATTATTTCAACGTATGGTCCTGTCTGAACAAAAAAAGTGTCACGCTCCAGTAAAACTGAACCCAGGCCAAACCTAAATGAGTTGTGAAGAGTTTTGCACAGTTTGTGCACACACACAGCATGAGCAGGTGTATGTAGGTCTCACTTGCATTTATGCATGTATTTGCAGGTCCGTCTTTGTAATCACACTTCTCTGCTGCTAAGCGAGAACTAGATCTATCATGAGCCGTCAGTCTTGCGGAGCAATAAGAGAGATACAGCTGCTGTACTGATTGACAGAAAGGAAATTGAAGTGTCACATGAAACATGTTAACCATATTTTGCTGTGTGTTGTCACCCACTGACACACCGCTTCAGTCAAGCAACTCGAACTGGAAAACAACAACAGGAGTGCAAATTCAAGGAGAGGAAGAGCTTAAAATAACGGCAGTTGTTTCCCAATTACCGAGCATGTAAATGTCTAGGTAAAGGCATTCTATCGTGCCGTGCCCTTTATGTTGGAGATGCATCTCCGGGTATACTGTCTGACAATAATCTTTGACAGTGATGTCAGTGTCAGACCTGCAACACGAGACATATGAGCAAATAAGGCTCAGGGAATGAGAAAAAAACAAGGCACTGTGAAGGGTATTCTACTCTTCAGGATGTCAGTTTGCAGTGTAACACACTGCAGACGTGGCTTTATGTCAGCAGAAAGTGAGAAGTACCCGTTCTCACACCATGGCAGTGGCATGTGTAATGCCTCCGTTCATCACCACCCACCGCACATCATTAGCATGAGAGATTTCAAGTTAAAAAGTACAGGAGGCAACTGTCCACCGCTGTCATCAGATTCAACCAGTTCAAGCCCGAGTGAGCGCTCAGAGGCGATCAGGCTTAAACTGCACCACAGAGGGTTAATGGGTTATTTATATCTGTCCAAAAACATCTGCATTGGGGTTGTGCTGTGACAGCGCCAGATAACAGAAAGCATGTTTGCATGAGATTTGGCAGTGAAAACTCTCCAATAAATGATCACTGGTAAAGTGTAGGTGTGAAACACAACTCTGAAGCAAAACTGTGGGCAGGTGATAATAGGATGGAATCTCAACAGCTAAAGGTCATCATATATTTTCAGTTGTTAGCTGCACTGCAGGCCAAGAACGTCTGTTTGGGGTTTTTTTTAGTTACAAATCAAACATTTTATGCACTTTATATACTACACAATATCACAATAACAATATTATTATGGTTACATTATAAACATTAAAACATTTTTTTTTTTGCTGAACTTATTTTGGTCTTAGATTGAAGTCTGCAGCAGTAAGTGCTTATTGATGTCACTCAAATGTTTTCAGTTAAATTGCCAATTGTTTACTTTTATAATTACACAAGAGCACCATATCATTGTAATTCCATTTAGACAGGCATTACGAATATCACCTAATGGCCATAATTTGCTACTGCTAATTACTACTACTACTAACTTTCCTTACACGAAGCTTGACACTGCAATATTAAGATATAGACTTTATTAATCGCACAGTGGAGAGAGTGACTTTTTAGAGCAGTAATCAGCAAGGGTCAGAAAGAACAAGTGAATTAGAGGCATACTGGAAAACAACAATAATAGAAAAATAAAAAAATAAGGTACAACAAAAAAACCTAAAATGCTAAAACTGCTAAAAATGCAGAAATCAATAAAATACAAGACACATCACTGAGATTCTTTTACGCACATCAAGTGCAGTGCAAATGATAATGTATGTATGTACATTTTTTTAGCAGTATTTATTTATAGTCCAGCGCAGACTGCAGTTGACACACAACAGAAAAAAAGGTTCTCTGAAGTTATATTTTTAATTCTATTTTATTTAATCTACAGTCAAAATTGGAATTAATCAGAAATAATCAGTATCACTGAAAATCAAAAGTTGATTTTTGTAGGGAAAAAAGCTTTTAAATACACTGAGTGTGATTTCGAAGAAACAGGCATTCTAGAAAGAAAATGTATAACTTTACTTATTATGTGTTGCTGTCTTTCTTTTTTGGACAAATTAGGTAAAACTCAAAACAGTATAGTATAAAAGTAGTTAGAGCCTCTAACTGTACAACTCTACATAAAAACAACAAATACACTGCACATCATTGTGTTTTGATAACCACGGTTGTAACCAGTACACGGCTATCATGACACCCGTCATTCACACCATTCGCTCCCTGCAAACAGACCTGTTTCCTACTTCAAATTCAAAACCTCTAACCCTTTCAAAAAAGAAAATAATGAGTCCACCTTAACAGTGGTAACACTGAACAAGTAGCAGAGCTGGAGGAACATTGCTTTTGCGTGTTTGTTAATTTGTTCATTTGAAGACGCTCTGTCTAAGTGGTAAAACTGAGAGCAGTGTTCATCCAGAGCCAGAAAACTGCCTCCAAATACAATTCTCATGCAGTGCCAAAGCACATGACACATTGTTCTGCAAAAAAACACAGCACATCCTTTTTATAATTTCAGCACTGCCACAGGGCTTTACTCATTGTTCAAAAGTAGATTTGCTGTAATTGTTGTATTTACTATCCTGCTTTCCAGAGCTTTTGATGAATAAACTGCATAAACAAAACAACGCAGACCGCCTATGCAGAATATCATTGTGAAAGCATGCATTTGACATTTTCATGCCCTCCCACTTCACCTTTTTAGCACCAAAGTTGGCTTTAAATTTGGTTGCCAAGTTACACAGTTTCCATTCTTGACTATAGATGTGTGCAAGCAAGTTGGAGAAACTTTAAACTTTTAAACCTTCAGACATGTAAGGGGAAAAATAAAGTAACGTGATGAGAAGAGGCCTTTTAGTAAAATGACGCAGAGGCAAAGTACTCAATCAGCTTCACACATAGGGAATCTTAAGGTGCTTCTGAAGATGAAAGAACGTGTCCTCGAGGAAATCTTGCCAAAAAGGGAAAATTTTTACCGTATATGAAAAGCTTAATTTAGTCTGTCATAACTGCTTCACCACTCTCAACCTCCATCAGCGATAAACGGAGAGAAAGATTAGGCCGGCAACTAAAGTTATTTTTGTTCACCTTACTTTTTTAATAACAAACTGATTAAATGTTTGGTTTTAAATCTGATTATTCCCACAGATGATTTCTAAGAGACAAATTATGTCTCGGGATATTTTTTCTTGCTCTTTTCAATCCAAAATCCACATGGCTGCCACAGAAAACTCAGAAAGCTGGCAACTACTCATGGTTAACTGGAACTCGGGGTATTCCAGATAAACTTTGTTGAATAATTCATTTTCTGTTAATCAGGGAAGAACAATCATTAATCCTTTTACAAAGCATTTGTTAATGATTATATTTTCACGATACTACTGCCATGTTCTTCTTCTATTAAACCTCTTATCTGTTTTTTCTTGTGTCAACCATTTCAATTTGTGATGATACAACAATTACTTGGAGTTTCTCATAAAGCAAACTGTCTACATTATGAACACTGTGGGTGAGAATCAGTCACATTACGATTCATTACGCAGTGACCACGATAACATCGATTGTGACATGATACTTGATGCTTTGCAATATTTACATATATGAGATAAATCGGCATATGAAAAAGAAAATATAAAAAAAGTGGTGTAATGTCAGTGTGTGGGTATTATGCTTATTACTTTATTTTAGTCATGTTTACAATCACTTAATTAGCTTTCTGACTCGCATTTCGTCTTGTGAGCTTGTTTTTTGTTTTCTTCACTACAACTCGTCATTATTAGCAACTTTAATAATTCAAACTGGCACAGGGACAATCTGCTTAAGGTGTCTGCATATTTGAATAAAATGGTTAATATTTCACATTTGTGTATCAATAATCACATCAAAGCCATGCAATACATTGTGACATTAATATTTCCCCCTAGATTCACCTCATATAGTGTCTTAGTGATAATGTTGCAGGCTGTTTTGTTCTTATCCCGGACTCTAAAGGAACGCTTTGTATACAACTTTTCTTTCTCCAGAATTGGGAGAATGTGTTTCTAAACTTGACTTGTGCACTCATGAACAGATCAACACTACATTCTGCAGGTTATGATTAGAAATCCTTTTGCTTAAAGCAGTCATGTAAAACACAGTATTATTTTTATGAATCTAGAGCTTTGGCCTGATGGATGCCGTCATTTTTAAAATAAGCACAATGACTGCGTTAATGTAAGTACGAGTCAGTGAAGTTGATTCAAAGCCAGTGCAGTCAGCATGTTTTGGGGAGGGGGGTTTGCCTTCTTTTGTAGACAAAAATGAATTTCCTATTATCTTGGTTCTAGTTGCTGCAGGAGTTCACTCCTCTTCCTGCTGTTCTTAGCTCTTGTGCTAAGTGCCAGCAGATGTCTTACAGTGCTTTCCTCAGAGGAGAGAGAACCAGACGTGCACATCTCATTAATTATGTCTAAGCTGAAATATCAGTCCAGAGCTCCCAGCCATTTGACTAAGGCAGAGGTAATGAAACCCCGCGCGTTGAAGTTAAACCAGGGACGGTGGAGGGTGGTGTTGTTGTTGTCGTCAGGTTGGGTGGGAGCTAAATCTGAGGCTAAACCCTGTGCTGTGCTGAGGCTGAGTCAATCTGAAGCTTCATTTTGGGTTGGTGGGTTAGGCTGTAGCTTTAGTTTCCAAGAACCTGTAAGCCATTGTTACACGAAAGCCCTGACCTTCACTCAAGTAGAGAATGGTAGTCTGGACTACGTATACAACACACACTGGAAATAAGCTGAATTGGCTAAAACAGCAGCAGCAGTCATATCATATCAGCATGTGCTGTATTTAAAGCACCAGAGAGAAATTCTGAAAGTAAAACGTTGAGAAGGTCAAGCTCAATTAGATGGATAAAGTAACAGCGATGACATTCACATTGTCACAAAAGGAGAAGGTTGGACCCTCTGGGACCAGGGGGCAGATAAAGTTGAGACCTACTGTTGCAGCTACATCTGCAGGATGTCAGCGACTGATGCCGGCACAGACAACAATGTTTTTGCCTTTGTGCAAATTGAAGAAACATAACCATAAATTTGCAAGCAGCAGATCAATACAACACAGACGTAGCCAAGTCCTGAGAAATGTATCCAAGGAAAACCATTCGATAACTCCGATCAGAGATGGTCTGGTGGACTGCTATTAATCTTCCATGGCCAGCCACTGGCCAATGGCCATTGTGAAGACGACTGAAGACATTCGGTGACAGATTCAAGGTGCACAGTGAGATCTTTTATAGTTGACAATCAAAACCATTTCACTCTGTGTTACTGGTGGAATCACGACTATTCATCAAATGTGGTCTATTCGAATGGTCACATTACAAAGGGCGGCACCCTTCACAAACACAACTCCACATACTATATCACTAGGAACTGGGCAAACATATTCTGTATTGCATCTGGTATTGCTTACATGACAGATCATTGATCGGCTGAGTTGGATTTCCAGCATCCCGTCCATAGAAGGATCGAGGGCTCCTTTTTTAAAAGTCTGCAGCATTTGAACGGATCTGTAATAATGCAGTAATTGTAACCTAAAACTATTCTTAGTTAGAAACAGAGCAAGTGTTTCTCTTTTCATTTTATGGCAAGGACAGGCCTGTGACTATGCTTAATAGTAATGTTCCTATTATGCACAGCAGCATCTCTGGAGACTACCCTTAAATATGGGACTACTCAATCATGACGAGAGGAACCCATGTTGGAATGAAATGGGTCATACGATACTTTAAATAAATATGATAATGAGGCAGACACCACCAATTGCCGGGAGGTGTTATTTGTATTATAAGAAGAGAACAGCAGGTAGACTGGAAATGAAGAATACTGTTACAGTGGATATGTAGTGAGAGTAGAAAGTGGTCTGCAGCCGGACCACTTAAGACTGCGGGGAGTTTTGCTGCGTGTAACTGAGTTGCATTAGCCTGCAAGTGCAATCATTTATTAACATGGTGTGAGCTGTGTGAATTCCAAATAAATGAAATATTCGGGTAATTTTTATGTATGAGAAACATCTAATGAGCAGCTCTCTCTGATACAATAATTTATAATTAAATAGGAGTGTGTTTTATTGCTCACGAGTTAGATGTTTTATTTGTTAGTCGAACAATGTGTTATTTCTTCTTCACAAAAAATTCACAAAGTCTAGCTGTAAAGAGGAACTACGCCCACATCTATGGAATACAAAATTCAGTTCCACATATACATCAGTAGGTGGTTGATAATAAAAAAAACAAGGGGGTTGTAAATATATTATTAAAAACACATCCTCATCTATGGGTCTTTCTTATGAATGTAACAAAGATATGTAGAGTGCTGTGAAAAAGTACTTCCCCCCCCCCCTTCTGATTTATTAGAAGGGGGAAGCTAATAAATGAAGCTAATTTTACATTTTTTCAAGGGAAAAAGTTATCTAAACCTACCTGGCCCTGCATGAAAAAGCAATTGCCCCCTAGACCTAATAACTGGTTGGTATCAAGAACCGCAAGCAAGCATTTATCATTATCTTTATCGATGTCAGTTATTGTTGTTTGTGATAATTTTGTTATGAACCTTAACTGAGTTACATGAGGCCTGCAGGTCTTTAGCTGTTGTACGTGTACAGTACTGTGCAAAGGCAGGTGTGAAAAAAATGCTGTAAACAAAGAATGCTTTCAGAAATATAAATGACTGTTTATTGGCCCCAAATGTATTTTGCAGCAGGACAATGACCCCAAACACACAGCCAAAGTCATTAAGAGCTATCTTTAGCATAAAGAAGAACAAGAAGCGCTGGAAGTGATGGCATGGCCCCCACAGAGCCCTGATCTCAACATCATTGAGTGTGTCTGGGATACATCCACAGAAGAGTTTACAACATTTTTTCTCACCTGCCTAAAACTTTTGCACAGGCCTATATTCTTTAGGTAACTTTTGAGTAGGTTCCTCAATATTCCAACTTCTCTCCTTTTGTGGATTATGGCTCTCAATGTGGTTTCCTAGAGTCCCAAAGATGTAAAATGGCTTTGCAATCAGTTCCAGACTGATAGATGATATGCAATAATAAATAAATACAAAAGAAATCAGGAAGGTGACAAATACTTTTTCATAGCACTGTATGTTTCACGGTTTATTAAAACAAAATTCAGCCTTAGTGAAGAATCCCCTCACTCTGATTTTGATGGTTCAGCCCATTCTAACCACTTAAAACAACCCTTTCCCACTTCGTGCTTCTATACGAATAGACTTAGTCGGTCACTGTCATGAGCGAGCCACAGAAAGTCTCATCCCGCAGCTGGACAGACTCCAACTCCACCTTCATGGACTGTAGCTAGTGACAGCTGTCCTGGTTCTGCTCTGGAGAACTTCTGTGAACTAGCGGGTGTCTCTAACCAGAAGCAGGTGGAGGACTGGTTCATGTGCCCTACACAAAGCTCAGTGAGACTGAAGAGCAGAACAAGGACTATCTGCTGTAGTCCAGAAGGCTGGAGGGTGAGTTGGAGGGTGTCCACAGGATGTGAAACTCAGTGTTGAGACAGCTGATATGTGTGCCATTACTTACTGACACAAAGAATACCTGGCAATTTTTGTTAATTTGTTAAAAACCTACCTGCCTACTTCCTGCCAGAGGTACAACAGCATACCATAGGGCAGCAGTCCCCAGTGCCCGGTCCGTGGCCCGGGCTGCTAATAATAAAGTTACACAATTACACAGTGAATTCGCATTTATTATTATATTTACAAAATACCACAGTTTTTGTCTTGGTCGTATCATTTTATTTTGTTGTATGTATTTATCCGCGACACCTTAAAGGCTGGATTGGGGACCGCTGCCATAGGGGACACTGCCTCAACAACAAGCCATTGTACCCCTAGAGGTAAAATAGGCTACTGTGGAAGACTTGAAAACTATTTTGATTGTCACATTTTAATGTCTACATACTGTAATTTGAAGTTATCGGTAAAATTTCCCCAGCTGCAGTGTGTAACAACCACCAAAAAGGAAAAGAGGGCATAAGGGAAAACATCAGAGGAATGAGCCCAGGATCACCCTGCTGACTCTGAAGGAAAATACAGTAGCTGAATGCCTCTTAAAGAATAGAAGATGGCTCCTCTAAGTTGGAGTCTTCCCTCTCAGCAGGGGTCACAATTATCTCTCACTAGGTGACCTGAGGATCTCAGTGGGAGTAATGTAACTCCTGACAGTAAGATCCATGACACATAGAGCGCAATTTGTCCTGCAGTGCAATAGATTCTCCGGCCTGGAAGGCAATGTGTTGAGGAAATAAAAGCAGCACTGAGTCAAGTGTTTGGAGTGATGTCACATTCCAAGAGGGTCTCGCTGATGTATGGCTTTTGATACGCACCATATATTGATCGACGGCGTGATCCTGCTCTGATACGTAGACTTCTCCACGTTATATTACCTGTAATCAGACTAGCTCTGTAAGTTAGCGTCTTTGTGTGTTTGTTATGATATTCTTTGGTGCGGTGTCAAAGTTTTTTTCCACAAATGAAGAAATAAAGCTCAGCTCTGAACCAGTGTTAGTTCTTACAGCAAATTTAGCAAATTTAGTTTTAGTCATTTAGACATCTAAATTATTTTAGTCTTAGTTGATTAAATTTCATAACATAACTACAACATAATTAAATCTAAAGTTGATTCAGTTGACTAAAATAAAGTGTAATAGTTTGTAAACCATGTGGTGAAACTCTCACTGGTAAAAACATGAGGGTTTCCTACTTTCTTTGATATAAAATATAAAATGTGCCCATGTGTCTACTCTTCTCTTCCTTCCAAGCACTGACAATTTATCACATTTTCATGAGAAACAGCAATCATGGAAGATCTTCCCTCGTTTCCTGGGGGCAGATCAAATGGGCGGGTCCAACTTTACTTCTGTCTCTTGAATCACTTCCAAGCTCACCTCGCCTTTCTACACGACTTCTGAACGTTCTGAATGACTCTCTTCTCTCCAGAATACTTTTCTTATTTTTTTAGTAATCATTTTGTTTTCATCAGAAAAAAAAAATGTTGTTAATGAAAACTATTGCCCCTTTTCCATTGTTACCTACAAGGATTGACTCGTCACAACTCATCTCGGATCGACTGGTTTTCCATTCAATTCCATTTGTCCTCATAGCAATGCATCTGATTGTCCCGCAACTCAATTAATATGCAACACGAACGCTACAAAAAAGGTGGACGTTGAAGCAAGAATATAGCTGCTGCTCGATCTGTAGCTTTTTGTAAGACTCAGGGTTGTTTTTTGTAGCCATTTCCCTCGTTGCCGACTCATGACTCACCGACTGACCAGCCAATCTGGTGGCATGCAGTCTGATGATGTCACATTTTAGTACCTGCTTGGATCACTTGGAACCCCGGCTGAACAGGTAATAAAAAAGTACCTGGTACCAGGTACTATGACCTAATGGAAAACCCTTGAAAACCATGGCAAACAGTGCTGAGTGGATCCAAGTAGGTATTTGTGACAAAAATTATTTCAACAAAATTAACACTGCTCTGAATGTATCCATTTTTAGTAGCCAAATTCATAGAAAGAAAAAGGAAAAGGAAACTGATAAAGCTAATACATAATGAGTGACACAGACACTGAATTAGACTAAACTAGATTAAATTAGATTAAACAGTGAATATTAACTCAGCTCCTGCTCACAGCCTTCTGCTGCAGGGCTAAAAGCAAGACAAACGTACGTGCCTCAAGTGTGGTGACAGTTGTTTTTAAATATTTTTGAAGCATTATCTAAATTAATTTCAATGATCACTGGGACGTAAACACTGCAATGTATAACAACACCAGTCAAACCTCATCTTTTTTCCTTCTTACCACCATCTCTGCTGTTGCAGAGTTCTTCCGAAGAGTTCTTCAAGTGCCCCGTCTCTCTCTCCTCTAATGTCTGTGATAAAATGCAGTGAGGTTCTCAGGCATTCTGTACGGCTTTCAAATATTTATTCTCACTTTTCTCAATAAATGTCATCCCCATTGAGCAAACACACATATAAGGATGATTTGCTCTCTTCAGTTTTCTTATGTTTTGACTGGGGATGTAGCCTCCTAAGACGTGTAGGTGTCGTCAGCATTAAAGACTCATTAGACATTTATAAACCTGTGGACCTGTGAACAGCTCATGTTTAACACTTTGTCACGCACAGGTTGTGATGTGGGATGGGAATCCTGTACATTGCGACTGTTTTACTGAAGGGAAATTACATTAGTTAATTAAACAAAATTTCTAAAGTATAAAATAAAAAACATGACTAAGTGCTCATCTAAACACTGGGTCTGCTTGCTCACAGTAACACACTCTGTTGTTGGCTGTGATTACACCGCAGTGTGTATGAGGCAGGGATAACTGCATCTGTCCAAATGATTACTTTTTTTTTTTTTTTTTGCAGTAAAAAAAAAAAAAGACCAGACAGCATGAGAGGCATTGTTGCACTTTAATAATGTTTCAGTCCCAAGCTTAAATATATTTTTTCTTTATAGGATGGCCAAAATCAGATGTAACCAATCATGGTCTGAGTCATCCCCTGAGGGCCGTTCTGTGGTTGGAAAAATACTAATATTTTCTTAGAAAAATAATTATCCAGTGAGCCAGATTTATAGCACAGTGCGGGTAAACTTTAAGGCCAGCTACTGTTAAAAGCATCAAATTAGCATCCACGATACAAGAGCAAAAGAAACAGGCAGGAGCAACAGAGCATCTTCTGTCTCTATAAATGCGTGTGAGTAGAGCCCCAGCAAAGATAGTAGCAACAAAACAGTGGCCCAGCAGAAAGAAAGCAGCAAGGTCCCCTGTGTTTGTGTTTTGTTTTCAAATCAATGCACTTTCCCTCATTGATTTCAAATACGATGCTCCTCAAGCATGCAGGTGTTTCATTTATGCGCAACCTCTCCACTCATCCTTGCCATCTACTCAGGCATTTTCTCTCTTGCATGTGCATTCGCAGTAACACCGCTACCCTGCTCTTTTGTGCCCTCTAGAAGTTAAATGTGACCACTCACTAGCCCCCACCACACCCACCCAAAAACAGCTTTGATTCCTGGCCCCGAAATGCAATCCGCTTCTACTTTAGATCGCGTGTTCTTATCAGCTCCTCCAGGATGGGGAGCTGTCAATACAACAACCACAGAGAAAGAAAACCACTCCTTCCCCCCTCGCTTCTCGTATCAAGGCACCACATCTTCACACAGACCCAGCTCTGGTCAGACAGCAATTAAAACCCCAGTGTTCTGGTGAAGGGGTGGGCACGCACCAACCGCAGATCTATACAGTTGATTTCTATCCGTTCACCTCTTGCAGCCTCCCATCGACACTCCAGCTCAGGAGGCGTCAGCTCTGTGGACTTCGCGCTCGCTGTAATTACCATCATCTTTGCTTGGAGACGCGTCACATATGACAGAAAAGAATTCAGCTGCGATACTTGTGATCCCCGCCGCTAATGAATGAGCTACCTCCTAAAAGGCTGCAGATGTGCAGACATGGAGTTTAACTTTTAGATATATACCAAAGGCTCTGTGCTCTGCACATCATTAATTTCTGCTGTTGGTAATGTTCTCGATTTTTCTCCTCGTAAATAACTTCCACCAAACCAAACTGATGTCGCAAACAATCACAGCCTGCGTCCAGAGCTGGATATTTATTATTCAGCCGCAATTGAGTTGTTTTTGTCGACAAACTACACAAAAAAAACCCGCACAAATGAGGCACAGTGACGCGCTTGACTGGCATGAGCTTTAATTAATATTAGTTTGAGTCGCTCCCACATGCTCCAACCAGCTGCTGTGAATACTCAGCGGCACAAAAAATTGATATTAATCCGCAGCTGAAAATAGTCCCAAAAAACAAATCTATTGTTTTTCCTGCTGCAGTTTTAAAAAATTCTTCATTCATTAACTGATATTGTGGTGACTTTCTATAACAGACTCACATCCATAGCAAAAGAACCACAGACAAAGCAGAGAACATGCTTTGTCTTTTGCGAGCTTCTTTTTGGCAGCCAGGAGCTAATGCAATATTCAGGAAATGTAAAATATTTCACATTTTTCCTTATTTCTTTAGGTAAGGTTGTGTGACATTCATGCGCTCAAACAAACAGCGGTACTGGCACTGAAGCTGTGGGAAGGGGTCAGCCGCAAAACAGATTTTATCCACCAAAATAAACCAATGCTATGTTCACAATTCCCACAAGCTTTTCAAAAAAACAACACCAGCACCTTGGAACACTGCAACCCTCTCTTACATTTTCACCTCTTGGGTACATTCAACTTTAAATGTGTGATCATATGTACATCTACAGTTCTGATATAATAAACAAATAATGTTTAATATGTGCAGAGTAATGATCTGGCATATATCAGTACTGAGCTAATGAATGGAGCGAGGGGAAAATTTCAAACATAGATGCAAAAGCAATTTACTTCCAATTTCACCAGATTAAAAAAAAAATCTTATTGATTAGATTATTTAAATTGATGTTTGTTTCTTTTATTCCATTATCTTTTACAGTGTTTTGTAATGTTAAGGGTTGTTTGTTTGTTTTTTGCAAAAAAGCAACCAAGGCAACTCTAGTCAAGCCTGTTGCTTGTCACCATTATGAGTGACACAACTGGACAGTGAGTACAAGTAACCTGGACACTGCTTGACTTGCCATGCAACCACACCTGGACAGTGCGCCAGTGTCAGCATGGCTTATTGGAAGAAATAAGTATGCAGACAATTCACAGCTCAGGCATAAGATAATGACCACTAACAGGTAAAGTCAATAACACTGATTATCGCTTTATTGTGGCACCTGTTAGTGGGAGGGATATATTAGCGAGGAAATGAACATGTTGTCCTCAAAGTTAATGTTAGAAACAGGATAAATGGGCAGGCATGAGGATTTGAGCGAGTTTGACCAAAGGGCCAAATTGTGACGATTTGATGATCTGACCCTGAAGCATTTTTTAAGAGCAAAATGTGGTTTGAGGAGCACAACAATGAAAATGAGGTGTTGATTGGCCTGCAGATTCCATAGATCTGAAGCTAATCTAACATCTGCGGGACGAGCTGAACTGCAGGGTCGGGGCTGTTTTGGCAGCAAAGGGGGGAGCGACACAATATTAGGCATACCATTATGCCTGATCAATTATAACCAGTATTGCTCAGATTTAAAATCGATCAGTAAGCCAATACATGAACACCCCCACAGTCATAATGTGATTGGCTATATTTGTCCAGAACTGAATAACACCAATGAATTGCCACCATGACACCATGAGTTACATTTTTAAGAATCTGTTGTTTAAGGGTTTAATGTGTTGCACAAAGTTGGTAATTTTTTTTTCTAGAAAATGCCCAGAACAAGAACTCTGCAGGACACAAGCAGCATTATTTTTATTATAATTATATTTCGCCAAGTATTGTTCAGTTCTTCGATTATATGTGCCTATATTGCCTATATAAAGGTTATATAAAGGTTTGTATAATTAACACTGTTGGTTTTGTGAGAGCCATGCAGGATTTTGCTCATACATATAAATATAAATATATATACCAGTCTATATAAGTGCCAAACCTTTTCCATGTTGACTAATGATGGCCGCCGACAGAAATTTAACAAGCAGACAGACAGAGATCAACTCCCAGGGCAAACTTTAACAAGCCTCTTACTGGGCAAATGCTGGGGTCAAACTTTACCAAGAAGCACTGCCAGATGGCACAATGAAGGAACCATCCGCTGCAGTACCGAAGAACCAGCACTATCTTTTCATTACCAAGGCGAGAGTGGAAAACTGGGCTGGTTATGAGGGTCGTATACCCTAATTTGACCCCTTGTTTGTGGCTTTTCTATTGCTTAGACTTAATGAATGATTTACAGCCAGCTGGAACAGCAGTGACATGTTAACAGGCTGACTGAAAAGCACGCTGCATCTGTTCCCAACGCTGTATTAATGAGAACGAGATAATTCATGTTTAAAAGCAGCCATCCTAAAAAAAACACACAAATTACAAATGGTGCCTTCTATTTTTAATGATTTTGTTGGCGTGCTATGTGACAGGAGAAAAAGGGACACAAGAAACAGAGGAGAGATGCCCCTGAAAAAACTCTGAACACAATTAGGCTGTAATATCAAGCTCTTAAAATAGAGATGGGAGACACAGCGAAGCCAGCAGCCCGGCAGGACACGAGGAAAGGTCTCCTGGCACAGGTGGTAAATGAGCATCCATCTCCCCTCCTCTTCCTCCTCCTCTCCTAGTGCATTACAGGATAACTTCTCCTGCTCCAAAAACCCAGAAAATGCACTTAACTTTCATTTACTGATATCTCCACCACCCTCGCTCATTAAAGATTCATGTTCCACCAAAGCCCGCCCTGTTTTCTTTCTTTTTCTTTTTTTTCTGCTGTCAGAAGATGAGCGGGGCATTTAATACTTAACGCGACAAACAAGATTAATGATGTTTAATAGTTACTTAAAGGATGATGCAGGTCGCCTCTGTGTGTGACATCAAAACAATGCTTAAATGTAGGGATGTTTTCTGTAAGGATGTTTTCTAGTCCTGTTTATTATATTTGATCCTAATTGGATTTGCATTATCCTACACTGCATACAATGTTTGTTTTACTCCTGACAAATGTTGTATATTTCAGTAACAGATTAATTCTGCAACACTGAACCAGACTGGTGCAGACGACAGAAGTATTGTAGACATCAGAGCAGAGCCTAGACTTTTATTTTTTTCACAATTGGTGGGTGATAACTTCTGCTGCCTAGTAAAATCCACTGCATTAACACTGCCACACAGAACTGGAGAATGTCCTAGTGTTGGCCTCTTGTTTGTCAAATTGTGGTTTCTGTTTTATTCATTGTTCGCCTCTCTCATGTACACATGTTCTCTAGAATCCAGCTGAAGGGTTAATGAAGGGTTAAAAGAAAAAGAAAATCCCCCCCGTGTTTTTTACCAATCCCTTTTTCTCCGTTTCGACTGAAAACGTCACGAGTTTGAGGACAGATGTGAAGGAGGACTTGGTGAAATGAGTGCTCGGGGAATCTGATGACACCAAGACGGCACCAAATACGTGACAGCAGATGTGTCCAAACTACAAGCGCCAGGGAAGAGACAGAATCCAAAAACAGTCTGAAAAATTCATCAGGCCAAACTTACATGAAAGGCAAAAACTGTGATCCAAAAAACAAAAAAAACTGGCATGAGGACACACATGAAGGTGCGGGAGCACGCTAGAAAGGGTGCGGAGCAAATGGAAGCATGGCTGTGTGCTGTATGCTGGGTGAGTAAACAGGGAAACAAAGGGAGGAAGTAGTAATAGCAACGATGAAACCAGGTGAGTCATTTGAAAATAACAAAACTGTGTTCATGTTGCATGAAAGTGGACAACCTAAAGACAAATTTACAGAGGCTGGGATTTAAATTAAAAAAAAGAAAGGCTACCTGTCACATTTATGAAATGAAATGTTAATAAATAAAAAATGTTGCTCAGCCTGCTGTCCGCTCATATTCTCCCATCCCGCTGCCTTCCCGCTCCCTTTGTTAAAGCTTTCAGCATCTCCAAAGTAAAATCATGCAGAAATTTCTGGACATCATTCAGTTAGGAACCTTCCCAAACAAAACTGATTATCCAACAACAGCCTAGGTATCTTCTGTGCCTCCTTGACTGTTTGTTTTTTTTTTGTTTCTTTTGCTGTCTTCACTCACATGAATGTATGTGATATAACTGTGCTGTATGTAGGTCTGTTGAATTAAAAGGTGCTTTATGAAATTATGTGCACTCTGACTGATCATTGAGACAGAAAAAAGCCACAGCAGAAAGCTGACCAAAAAAAAAAAAGAGGACTGTGTCAGTCAACAGACCTTTTAGTATCACTGCCCTGTAGCAAGAGTACATCTGTCTATCATTATCTGTTAGATCCTATAAGACATGCGGTAAGACAAAGGATGTTCCTGGTGACTAATTTCAACTTAACGAGAGAAAAAAATAGACTACCGGAATAGTCTAAAACTAACAACAATCAGATGTTAAATTTGAGACCCGGTTAATGGACAATGTTAAAAACTCTCTAAACAAAGGCATTTGAAAGCTTTAATCACATCCTTTAAAAATAAAAAATTTAATTGCGCTTAACTGTGTGGCACCTGGCATCGCACATCATGAACATTATACTCCAAACAGACAACAAAGAAGAATAAAAAAGTAAATTAAATTAAATAAGCTAATTTTAAATATGATATAAAAATATGTTACTACAAAAGATGTGCACATATTATTAAAACATGACAAATTAACACGCAAGAAACGAAAAATTGTGATTGAAAAATGTGATGATTGTGCCATTCTACTATTCATGTCTAAAATGAAAAGAAAACAATAAATCATCCATCCATCCTCTTCTGCTTATCTTGGCCGTGGCAGGAGTGGCACCTTAACCAGAGAAGCCCAGACATCCCTCTCCCCAGACACATCTGCACATAATCTCTCCAGAGTCTAATGGGTCTACCCCAGGGCCTCCTTCCAGTAGGACAAGCCTGGAACACCTCACCCAGGGCGTGACCACCTCGGCTGGCTCCTTTCAATGTGGAGTAGCAGATCTACTCTGAGTCCTTCCCAAATGACTAAACTCCCCATCCTATCTCTAAGGAAGATGCCAGCAACCCTTCAGAGGAAACTCATTGTATCCACTGAGTATCCAAGTAATAAACAATAATAGGGCTAGCAAAAAGATCATGCCTAGATTAACAAAGTTCTGGCATTTTGCTACAACAATATTGTGGCTGCAGCTCCACCTAGTGGCGGATGGCTGCATAACAATCATATTACGAAAATTTACCAGCATTGAGTGTCATTAAAAATATTAACAATTCGATTAAATAACTAGTACATGTGGTACTTACTAGTGACAATAGCTAAAATTAATCGTCTACTCGTCTAATCAACTTGTCGCGCACACCCCATTATAAGACAGTTTTAGCTATATTAAGGCTTACAGAACAAAAAAATTGCTCTAAAATAGTTTGCTCCTAATGGGGGGGAGTATCAAGAAGCAAAGTTGCTCCTAGAAATCTACATTTCTTATTAGTATTATTAAAAAAATTTAAAGACTTCAGTCTAGTCCCCACAAACTATAGATCCTTTTAGAATGTGCACATCAAACTCCACAGGTATGCTAATGCTATTTTTCTGCTACAGAACAGGTTATGTCTTCAGTTTGAGTTACTACAGCGATGCACCCCAGTAAGAAGTGAACCACCTTCACGACCCTGAAAAAGTCTTGGTTAAACCTGAGGTTACGCCACTAAGCCTGAAATCCTGCTCCGTAGTACAGGACTCTGGATCTCCAGCTGTCTTTTCTTTGAGACCGCCTCTACATCAAAAGTAGTCTTTTTGTTCATTTTCATCTGCCTGTCTGCTCTAAGTTTGCTTTGGGTCCTCTCCCTCGAAGAAAAACATAATAGAGGTATTTCTCACCCATGCAGAAATTGTGCCATGAGAAGCCAAAGGACATCTCGCAACAAAGATTTACCGCACAATTGACACATTCTGAGTCGTATTTTCAATGTGGTCAGGCTATTTGTGAGCCCTTGAGCCATTTTTTAGGCTTTGGTTGTGAGCCTTTGAAATTCCATGCTGAGGATTAGACTTGCAAAAGTAATAAGGAAGACTGTATAGTGGGCGCATTAACTCTCTCACTATCAAGAGGGTGGAGACGGTGCTAAACTGTACAAATTCTCCACAAGCGACATCAAAAATTGGGTTATGATCTTCAGCCTCGGATATTTTTTCCATGTCATCCTGATGTTTGAGCGGTGCTTGAAAACATAATATTGTGCCTAACACATTATTTACTGAGAGTGTAGGTGACTTACACCATCTGTTTATAAAGCAACAGGCTCAGGCAGATGCTCTGCCAGCAAAGAGGCACAAGGTCCCCAGGCTTATCTTGGTAGAGGTGTGCTGCTGCTTCTCGGCACCAGCGAGGTGGAACGATAAACATAATTAAATTGAGTTGGATTACACAAAATGGATCGGATCAGTTGGGAAGGCGGAGAAGCTAATCCAGTGCAATCCTCTCTATAGAGGTGCCAACCACACAAAACGACATAAATAAAGAAGAGAGTGAGAAAGGGAAGCAGTGGCTGTCGTGGGGAGATCAAGGTGAGGCAGGGGCATAGAAAGAGCTCCTGCAAGTTCAAAAAAAAGAAAAAAAGGGGGAGGAAAGCTCCAAAGTTAAACATAAACTATAATAGAGCAGTTTAGTGCAAAAGAAAAAACTGGGCTGAAAATATATCTGATTCTCTAGTGCATCTCAAAGTAAAATAAAACACTCACGCGATAAAAGGATGTTTCTGAGCGTGCAGAATGTGTTTGCACAGCTTCCATAGCGTCAAAAATGAATAAGCGATGACTTTGCAGCACACCGGTCCTTTGAGGGAGTGGGGAATCACACTTATCCTTCATCGTATCAGTAACGACAAAAGATTTTGTCGGGGATGCGCAGTGCCACTCTTTTAAGCTTTTAAAACTGTATTTCAGATGGAGAAGATGAGATATAGCATGAAAGCAGGAGTCAACAACAGTGGACGTGGACTTTTAAAAAAAAATTGTATTTTATCACTAACACATCAACAGCAGCACTCTATATCATAACTGCGTTTTTTTCTATTCCCACTCCCATTTCATTCCACTCACCACCCCCACCAGATTGCATTTTGCCTTTTGTAAGTGACTTTGGTACAATCCCCTTACAAATAACCTTTCCCCAGGGGAAAGAGGCTCTTACTTTCTCTACAGCCCTGCCAACCCTCTCCTTCTTTTATATCCCCATCCCTCTTTGTCTCTCAGCCTCAGGCGCAGCAAACAGATTGATACAGTCTGGGAGTTTCTACTGCTTTTCAAACTAATCCAGTGTAATCCTGGTCTGTCTGCGTCCTGTCTTGGACACCGCTGTGGATCACATTATCATCCAATAAAATTTTGATTAATGATCTCTATATATGTGATGTATGAAAGCTGAAATCTAGGCTGCACTGTTAAGGTGATGAAACGAGCTTCTCAGCATCAGTTCTGCAATAAGAGATCTAAACTGCCCGGTCTACCTGAACACTTTATTTTCTCTTGGCACGATGGAGACAGCCAATCATGATAGAAGGCATGGACCGATACAATTTTTTATAACATTAAATATTTTACATATCAGTGAAATCATACACAAGAATGGGAGCAAGATAAATGAAATGAAAATCTCTTTATAATACTCGCCTAATTTTTTGGCCTGTGCTTCATTTCAGCACATTGTGAGTCTTTGCTGCACTTTGCTGTGATTTGAATTAGGGCTGCCACGATTAGTCGACTAATAAAATCTTTGACGACTAATTTAATAGTCGATGCGTCGTTTGAAGCTTTGTAAAATCCCAAAAGACGCAGGAATAAGTAGTAGCATTTAAGAGTGTAATAACGGACTGAAACAGAAGATGGCAGCACTGCATGTACGAGGATGCCAGCTGCTAAACCTCGAAGAAGAAGAAGCTGTGTCCGGTATCGTAGCTGTGTCCAAATTCAGGAACCGCATCCTCCTGTGCCGGCATTTGTAGGCCGATTACGTTACAGCGACACGACGAAGACTGTCCAAATTCCAAGACTCTGACAAATGCGCCCTTCATTTCCCCAGATTTGAAACTAACTAGCTTCCGCCATTGTTGGAAACTGAGCTGGGCCACACTATGAATTCTGGGATAGGTTGGGCCACGAAGTATACACCCGACCCATCCTTCATATCTGGGGAAATGAAGGGTGCATTTGTCGGAGTCTTCGGCCTAACAAATGCGGGCACAGGAGGATGCGGTTCCTGAATTTGGACAAAGCTACGATACCGGACACTGCTTCTTCTTCTTCGAGGTAAATATTCACTGAAAATCTGATATAGATACAACATTAATTCAGCATTTTAAGCTTTCATTATTTTGTTTATTCACAAAATTATTTTTGTTTAATTATTTTGTTTAATTGTCTTGTTTATGCACAGTTTTGAAAATATATTACAAATAGCCAAACTGCATGGAAAAAAACAAATTTTTCAGGGAAAACAGTAGTTTTATTGTACCAATACCTGTATCTAAAATTTTAAACCATACCCAGTGCTGTCAAGGACCTAGCAGCACACACCTATGACTGATCTTATAACCAGAGAGGTGGAATATCTGCTTACAGCATACTGCTGCCTAAACAAGTGCGCTTTGCATTATTTAAGCAGCTCTGACCGTCCGCTTTAATTGAGTCTCCTCTTGGACAGCCTTCCTAGTAGACAGCTCAAGGCAGGCCCTCAGCAAGGTATGCAAGCCGGTCGAGGAGGAAAACGCATATTTCTGTGGCATGTGAAATATGAATGCAGCGTTTAGACCTGAGGAGCGTGTTCAACATGGAAATTTGACAGTCTCAACATTAAATCAACAAACTGAGCCCACGGCAAGCTTTGCGCCAGGTGGAGACTGTATTCTGTGAAATGTGGTGATGAGATTGTGTGGACAATGATAGAGATGCAAGGAGAGACCAATGAGCCAAAAGCTGGAGAGGAATCATGCAATTATTAAGCACTGTGGCGTGGAATGAGCAAAAAAAGGGCCCAGAAAAGCCACAGCCCATAAGCTACAACAGGAATGCTCTTAGTATTGGACAGTGATGCTAAAACGATCCCTATTGGTAACAGCTTTAAAAACAAAAAAAAATACAAAAATTAACAAATAAATAAATAAATAAAGCTTTCCCCCAAAAAAGTAAAAGAACAAAATGTGCACAACAAAAAAATGAGACTACAAAAAAAATATTTATGCCAAAAATGCTCATTTTAAGTAATCTGATTACAGGTGACTTTTGCGTGTTATATAAGTACAATTTAAAATGTTATATTACATGGTCAAATACAATTTTGTCGCTTACTATACATTTAGTTTTTACCAAGCATATTTTTCTTAAATAGATAATTGTTTAAACAAATAAACCTTTGATTTTATAAATTTAAGATATATCTTACTCAAAATTGTTGCTTTATGTTTATGGAGCCAAATAATTTTGGCTCTTTTTTTCTGATATTCATGGTATTTAGTACTTACTTGAGAATTACTTGCTAAGCGTACATTGTATTGTATAGGGCGATCGTGGCTCAAGAGTTGGGAGCTTGCCTTGTAATCGGAAGGTTGCCAGTTCGAGCCCCAGCTTGGACAGTCTCAGTCGTTGTGTCCTTGGGCAAGACACTTCACCTACCGCCTACTGGTGTTGGCCAGAAGGGCCGATGGCGTGATATGGCAGCCTCGCTTCTGTCAGTCTGCCCCAGGGCAGCTGTGGCTACACCTGTAGCTTGCCTTCACCAGTGAGTGAATGAATAGTGGTATTGTAAAGCGCTTTGAGGGGTCCCGAAAAGCGCTATATAAATGCAATCCATTATTATTATTATTATTATTATTGTGCTCTATTACTTACGTACACATCAAGCAACCATGGCATTAATATCAGTTGCAGTCTTGTTTCTGTAGTGCACGTAAATATAAATAATTCTTATTTATCTTTTTACCTAGCTGGCAGTTTATGATGGGCATATACTGAAAATGCCAAATGGAATATGGACTATAACTGGCACATTGGTACACATGTGGTACATTGTAAAACCAAAACAGTCAGCTGAAAGCCACTAAAAGGCCCCATTTAGCTAGAGGAAACTACAGATAAGTGACATTTCTCTTTGGGTTCATCACTTCAAGCAATTCCGTTTTCATTACACACATTTGTCATGGTTTTCTTCCAGGCCTTTAATGACATATATCAGCGGTCCCTAACCTTTTTTGCGCCACGGACCAGTTTATGTCTGACAATATTTTCACGGACCGGCCGGCCATGGATAAAAAGACAACAAAATAAAACCAGTACCGGTACCAAAAAAAAGAAGACTTATTCATAACATACGGGAAAAGACCCAGGAAAACCGAGTTAACAATAAAAACGCTAAAAGAATAACAATAAAAACCGATATAGGCCCTGAAAACTATAAATTTCACACCCGAGCCTCAACTCAGGTACCAAACGACTCAGTACCGTTCCGTGGCTCGGGGATTTGGGACCGCGGACATATATAATAATTATTATTAATATTATTATGCAACACAGGTGGTTTAATCACTAGCTCCTCTACTCTATATGTTGAATGGATCTTAAGGCAACCATTTTTTACCCCTTCAAGGGGGTAAACATATGTATATTTTTGATATATAAAAAATATACGTGCGTGTTCTCAAGCAGTAGAAGCTACATATTTGTACCATATTTGTAATAGAACATTGCAATAATTTAATAAAATTGCATGAGCTGTGAGAATTGCAAACTATTATCTAAGACGTTTTTAGTTTTTCTGGTAAATTTCTCATATGAAAAACAGCTAATAAGCAGCTCTGATACACTCATTTATAATTGTGTAGGAGTGTGCTTTATAGCTCATGAGTTACACTTTGAGATTTGTATTTGTTAGTCAAACAATGTGTTATTTCTCCTTTGAAAACACACAAAGCCTAGCTTTAAAGAGAAAATATACACCCACATGTATGGAATGAAAAATTCAATTCCACATACACCAGTATGTGGCTAAGAATAACGAAGCCCTATGTAAATATGTGCTTAATAAAAACACATGAACTTCTACCAGAAGAAGATATGTATAACATATAATACAGAAAAGTTTAGTCATTTAAATTAAAAGGTGCTAATGGAATTTTAACATTGTGAAGTATAGATTTATATGTATTGTTGTGAATTTCTAAATGGATGCATTTTCTAACAGCCATTCATACATAATACACACTTTTGGAAACAGAGACACAGTAAAAGTCAATTTCTGTCTCTACAGTTGTCTACCTTAATACTAAAGAGTTGGGCCTTAACTTAACTATGTGCACCATGTTGAAGGCCCAAAATAGATATATATACATATATTCATACTTCTTTGCAAGTGTTGCCTCATTTTAAGGATTTTAAGGTTTACTACCAGAAGACAGTCTGTGTGTGGCCAAATAAGTTAAAATACTAACTTTACTTTTAGATTTTAAGGTTTTACTAAATTTAAAGTAGATAAAAAGCATTTAATATGTTCTAACAAGTATCTAACTCTGTATCTGTCTTTAATATTGGTGGTGCCTGCTGGGTTTTCTCTGGCAGTCAGGTTCCTCCCACAGGAGTGTGCTTTATTGCTTATGAGTTTTTTTATTTGTTAGTCAAACACTGTTTTTTTTCTTTCGAAACTCGCAAAGTCTAGCTTTAAAGAGGGAGAAATCCGCCTACATCGTTGGAACACAAAATCTAATTCCACATATACATCAGTAGGTGACTGAGAATAAAAACAGGACTTGATAAATATGGGCTTAATGAAAACGCATCAACATCTATCAGTCTTCCTCATGAAGGCAACAAAGAAGCTATATGTATTAAAGGCGGATTAAAAACAGCGGGTTGCTAATGGAAATTTTGCATTGTGAAGCAAATATGTATTGTTATGAATTCTAAAATGGACACATTTTCTTGCACACACTCATACTTCATATACTCTCTCAGAGATAAGGATGCAGGAAAAATCCATTTGTGTACCTACAGGAATAATCTACATGATTATTGACTGAATAAAATAATGACATGAATAATTATTGGACCTTAAGGTAACTATGTGCACCGTTTTAAAGGTCCAAAAGGTTCATATATATGTTACCAGGCAGTAAAAGATGCATATTTGCACCTAGAAGTGAAAGTATGTATCCTTTACAACACCAGGAAACATCCGAAGGACAAAAATTTTACTCTAAGATTTGTTCTCCTGTCCTCTCACAGGGCAAAGATGTACATGTTAGGTAAGTATTCCCCAAATCTATTGTGGGTTCAGATACAAAATAAAGCTTTGAGGAGTCAGTAAAGTTAGAAAGGCCACATACATACCTACCCAACTCAAGAAATTACCTGAATAGGTACCCCTATGTCACCCTTTGTAAAGGGTCTGCTTGTTAAAATAAGTACCCCCTCAAAAGGATACAATAGACATACCTTAGGACAGAATATGGGTTACAGTAATAGCTGAATGTGTCTTGCAGTGTAAAGTGCTTTGAGCACTCAGAAAAGTGTTTTATGAATGCAGTCTATTTACCATTCTAATTGATAACTAGTGATTGTGTTTGTTTACATGCACCAGTGTGACTCTATAACTTGAGTAATATTAACATATTCCAGGTTTTACATTTTAACTGTATTAAAGCTTATCAGGTGCAGCTTGGAAGTGGGAAAAGAGCAAAATCACAGTCTCATCAGCTCATTACTGCTGCCCTAATGAGCGAGAACATGCATTTCACATTAGCGGAGAAATCAAGGAAGCCATGTGATCCGTCACGCCTGCAAACAAGCAGGTCTTAGAAATAGCCGGGGTGTGCCCGCGTTCGTCCTGGCCTACATTTCACCCCTGGATTCCAGTGGGACCTGCTGTGAAGCAGGAGACGGCGCTTCGCAAACAGCCCTCAGCCACGGCAACGCTCTGCAGACTCGTCTGCATGCAAAGCCAGTTTCTGGAGCTCCGCTTTTCTGCTCTCTTACAGTTCACTTGCGAGTTCACTACATCTGTGGGTCAGATCACCGGTCAGGTCCCGGCCTCAGACAGATTCAGTGCTGTGGCTGCGCCTTCGCCTTCACCTCCACCTCGCTGTGTGGCTCAGCGTGTCAGCCCGCCGCAGATCCGCAGATCATTATCGCTATCAAGTACTGTTTCCCCAACAAAATGATATCTCTGCCTTTGATCCTATGCCAAAGCTTATTTCTGCACACTTCTGGGCATTCTATCCCACAGACTGCTCTCACTCAGGACACAAAATCAAGCATGGCTAAAAATACCCCCTGTTCTTTTGATGAGACGGAAATGTATGAATTAACAATAGGAGCATCACGTCTGAATTAAGGTTACTTTCCCACACCTGCTCATTTTTTGCAGATGTTTTGTGTGTGTGTGTGTGTGTGTGTGTGTGTGTGTGTGTGTGTGTGTGTGTGTGTGTGTGTGTGTGTGTGTGTGTGTGTGTGTGTGTGTGTGTGTGTGTGTGTTGCTGTTAGGGGGGGGTTTTTGATGGGGAAGCTAGCTCAGGCTGTTAATGTAATCCAAACATTGTGCCAGGCTCCCGCTGTGGAGTATCCAATTAAAAAAAGCATCTTATGTGTGGGACTGAGGTTACAATGTCCAAACTGGGCCAGAGGTCCTGAAAGATTCAGAGTGGGCTGCACGCAGCTCTGCAGACACATCCTGAACAAACAGAATACATCTGGTGCAAGGAGACACTTGTTTACAACTAGAAACCCACACAAAAACATGACTGTCTGTCCTTTGAAGCACGGCAAATTTTGTTTCAATGATCTTTAAAAATCAAAGGTGTACAATAAAAGTTTGCATCCTCTGCCTGATATTGTGGAGGACTGCAAAAATGCCACGTTGGGTGGTACAACTCCAAGGTGATCAAGGCTGTCAGCTTTACCTCCTTTTAATATTTAGCTCATCAGTGTGCATCGAGGCTGCAACGTCAAACGAGAGCTGAAAAATCTTTGAGTCTCTCGCATTTTCGTCACATAGTCTACCACCTCACTTTAGAGCCAAACAAAATGAGTTGACAGCGAGGAGCTAATCAGGAGTAGAGTAACACCTACACGCAGAAAAAAAGCTTACATTTTCAAAAGCATTATCAACAAGACTGTCAATAATGTGTCCTTAAAGTTGTCCTCTTTTTTCTCTATGCTTTTATGTAACTTTCTTTGTGAATTTTGTTGTGATGGTTTGTGTTTGGTTTAAGACATCTATCTCTAACACTTTTCTCTACTCCATCAAAAACAAGTAAGTAAAGGTTCAGCCAATATTCCTTTTCTTTGATGACGCTGTGCTATTAAAAAGACAAGGACTGGTAATTTGTAAAGAAGTTTGCACTCATTTCCATTATTATCACTATTAATATGTAGAATTTGTAGACAGGGGAGGATTTCTAAGACCTCATGCTTTATAGTTTCTGTAGTCCTGACCAATCACATTTGAGCAGGCTTTGGTTGCAAGTAGGTAAATGGCCTATCGGACATCATGTGGCCTTTAACTTATCTAATTTAGCTAATTTGGCAAAGCAGCTGATGAGTTCCCAGACTGAGTTTAAACAAATATAAAATGTATTAACATATAACTCTAATACACTTTGGGAGAGCAGCACCAACAGTAGCAAATGGTGCTTTGCACTATCAAACTGAAAAAAATACAAGAATCCAAATTATCTGTTGAGATGATCTAAAATATAACACTAAATGTGATTCAGGGCATTTATTTTTTTACATAGTTTAACAGTATCATTCACATCATAACATATCTCAAAAGCTTCTGTGTTAATTACAGTTAGACGTGTCCACAACATAGACAGCATAAGCAAGGTAAACTGTCAATAAAATCCACAGAACTGCACAGTTAGTTTTTAAAACTCTTACATAATTTGAGGTCCGCACTTTTGGCACAAGTTGAAACAGAGAGTCAGTGGGACTGTGTCTAGCTGCTACGTCATCTTAAATCGGCCATGTGATTTGGCCATTTGTTGACTCTCGAGAATTAATTATAAAATGTCTCATTAATCCTAACCTTTTAATATGTGTATATTCACATGCTAACCTTGTTGTAACTAGGGTTTCTACAACAAGCGAAGCCAAACAGACCTCAGCTGACCTGTGCTGCGTCTATCCACTGGGAATTCCAGGTTCACAACAGGTGGAAACAAACCCAGCCTCAGAGCTAGTCTACGCCTAGTGCCAGTCCCAAGATCGGATAAATAGGATGGTTGCACGAGGAAGGGCCTCCTGTCTAAAAATGTGTGCCAAATCCATTGGATCCATCAACTGTGGCGATCCCTTGGAAAAAGCTTCCCAGCGCCCCCCACCTCTTTCTCCTCCTGTTTGCACAGGGACTGTAGCTGCTGGTCTCTCTGCACTACCACACAATTAAGAATTAACAATTGTATCGCACTTCATGAATCCTGTTCAACACTGCATCAAGTCCCTTCTCCCCTTATAGTCACCAGGGTCTGGCAACTTTTCTAATGGAAAGTCAGTGGCTCCTAAAATCTATTTTTACACTCTAAATTTATTTTCCTGTATTCTATGTGCATTACTACAGTGACTGTAAGCTAGGCTTCCAGACCTGCAGGTGATGTACAGCTGAACACTGCACCTGAACGCCTCCTGTGCAGACCCACGCAGAGCACCAGAGCTGCTGCTCTGCTAACATTCTGCATGCTGTGCAGACACACACGGCTTAAAGCAGATTCATTTCCCCCAAGTCAGCAAACAGTCCCACCTTTATCTATTATTTTACCGCACATTACTTCTAGATGCTTTGGTGTCATCACTCGGGTAGCATGGCTTGCTAGATTTCTCCAATTTGCATCTCCACTGAGTGAAGAGAACAATAAAAGCCTTGTTCACTAAGGGGAACAAAGCACACAGTGGATCACATCAAATATGAACAGAAGCGAAGCAGAATTCCACTAATAATGTGAAATTTAAGATTGCTTCTAAGATCCTGGATGAACTTTTGCTCTCAAAACAACTAGTTAAATTCACAATGGAAATAACAATTTTTTACAGTCGTGATTTCATGTTAATAACAGACGCACTTCCTGCCACATGAGGTGTTTTCGTACCTGGAAGCACTTCATTAGTATGCTGCTGAGGATTTTTCATTCCAGGCAGACTGTTAGTCCTGCTTGTCTCTTATTTTGGCTTACGATATTCCTCCAGCTCCAAGAGCCTGCTGCTGCCTGTATGAGGCTTGTCACAGGGGGAAGAGATACGCTCCTTGCAGGAGAGGAGCTTTGCGAATGGCTCAAACTTATCAAAGCAGTCCGCCCCATCCCCGAGCTTCCAATACAATGCCTCCCTAATTTTTCCTGAATGGAAGTCTCTCCAGACCCGGAGTAATCTCATATTCGCCGTGTGCACGCAGTAACTCCAGTTACTCCGGCTCTGTTCCCTGCATCCCCTGCCAATTGCATAATCAAGTCCAGAACTCATCAGCAAGATGGCAGAAGAAGTGCTCTATTAAGCCGCATCGTGTTCCATCTGTTGTGTAAGAGAGAGATAACAGTATTTACAGTTTTGGAGTTGTGGCAGACTGTTTCGGCCAAATTTTGTGCACCGCAGAGTACCGCTTACTTCATAAAATGTCACGGATTAATTCTGCCACTGCGACAGCGTCCAAGTGCAATCTTTGCCCTCGACGGAAATATCGCCAACTAACTTTATTGGAAGTACTACATTAAGAACTTGTTGTACAATATTTTACTTCACACTCGTATTTTTAATTTCTTTTTTGGCATATCCTGGCCCATACTTTAAGTATTAACTCACTTTTATTCCATTCTGGTAAGAGGCTAATATTTGCTAGAACTCTACAGAAGACCTGCCATGTGGATAAAGGTCTTTAAGAGAGAGTCTGTCACGGAAGTGGCTGGTAAGTGTCTTTCAACTAGCATTAAGGAGTCGGTGCTGCCATCTTCCCTCTATCAGCAAGGGAAATGAGTGTTGTTAGAAAAAAAATCTAACCTAGATCTGAAAAGGAGCTGATAACCAAAAGTGCTGAGTGAAACAAAGGCTTATCTGCCTTACTAAGTGGAATTAACTTACCTTACTGTACATGAATCAGCTCAATGAAAAATGCTGCTTTTTCAAATAAGACCAAACAGTTGATATTGTGAGGCCTCCAAAATATACAGCCCTAACAGAGGACAGTTACCTCTGTAAGTCTAGAGTCACTTCTGTTTACATTTCACTATATATAAAAAAGAAGATCAAAGTCTTTTGGCTCTTGCAGTTTTCATTGTCTACCTTGCAGTAAAGAATGTGCCACACTTTTAAACCAGTCACTTTCATCAGTAGGCTGTGAGACAGAGCAGTGGCTCATAGTATGACTGGCAGTGGAATAGTTTTATTTTTAATATTGTGCAAAAACTTGTTAAAACAGAAAGTCAGTCACAGAGTTTGTGATTTACACCGTGCTATCTGCATTTTTTAATATTTAGGAGCATGTATAGGAGTGTAATAGAAGTATAATTTCTTCATTTTTCTGTGTACACTTCTGTCCTTGCAGAACCTTGTAGAAAAACAAGGTGCAATGCTCATTGGACTGTTAACAGGACATGGAATATTTAACACAACTGACTTTTACATAAAACCAACATGTTTTTATTGCGATTTACTCCGAAAAGAATTTAAGCAAACTGAAAAGTTAGTTAACCTAGAGTTAATACCTTGACACCTCTCATTTTAAGTTAGATACCCATTACACAACCTCAATATAGTAATCTTTATAGTACATACAGTCAGAAAATGTTGACATAAAGGAACCATATTTAACTAAGTGTTTACATTGTGTGTTAAGAGACAGCTTGTGTTCATATCCCCCACACACTGCAGCACATTTGAACAATATGAACAATGATCATCTCAGTCGTAGTGGCCCATTAACAGCTCAATCTTTACACTGTTCTCGCACATGCAAACACTGGGAGCCGCAATGCACATCTACACTAATCAATCTTTGTCCTCAACACAACTAAAACAACAAAGGCAACAGCACAAATTTAGAGATTTGAACCCAAAAGTGAAAGCTCAAACAAGTATCCACAACTATACTCTTCACTAGTTGTGCAAAACAGACGGAAAACTCAAAATAAGTAAGTACATTTTAAACACGTGCATACATTACATTAAAGAGCCTATTTTAAATTAAGGGCCCACCCTTTAACTGCTTTCCTGAGTTTCCTTTTCCTGTCATTTTCAGATCACTTTACATGTTCTTTTATATTCGCTCAAACAACCAGGGTTCAAAATAACCTGTAAACTGATTGTAACTATGGCAAACTCCAGCATCTTAACACCATTAAACTTGATTCGTGCCTGACTTTACTCTGAGCCCCGGCGAACCCTTTTAACCCTGAGATCCCTCAAGTTTGCGAGACAGCGAGTAGCACTGGCGCAGCTGTCGGCATAAAAAGAGCTGGGATTCAACAGAATTAGTTCCAACCCAGAGGGACTGCTTACAGACCCGTGCTCCTTGTCTCGTCTGTTACCTGTAAAGGCACCAACAGCCCGCTCGACTCTCGAACAAAGCCCGTGAGTGCTGCTTGAAGGATGCACTTGGCTGCTGTAAAAACGCACTCCTTAGAGCTCAGGAGTCTCCAGAAAGTGTTTGCAAGAGAAACAAGGGGGAAAAAAACCCCGACAGCTTCAAAGCAGGACCCTGTGCAACGGATTAATTAAAGCGTCTGCATGCGAGCGCTTCTGCCGCTCCATCCACACACACACACACACACACACACCATTTCAGTCACGTCCGTGTCTTCAAAGCGGGAAACACTTCTATCTGAATAAAGAGCGATTATTCCTGCGCTGGCACCACAGCTCACACATGTCAGCACGGGGATAGAGATGAGGGCAGCCTGTAAACTGAGATGTCATTCCGTTCCTTTCACGAACTGCAGGCTAGCATTTCACGGTATGCCATCAGAAAAAGAAAATAAAATATAGGATATTCAGATATTCACTTTACCGGCATTTTCCCCGGCTTTATCACATATCAAATCCACTAATTACAAGCTAACTAAGAGAAGCTGAAATGTCATCATTCACACCAAGGCTTGGCCAATTTAAAGTTGTTAACCTGTGAGGTTTGAAGGTGCAGTGTTTAGTCTCTCCTGCCATATTTTCTTCACTACTGGAGGCTAAAGCACAGTGTGAGCATGAAAACTTGGCAAAAACAGCCCTGTTGCTAAAAAGCACCTCGCTGTGCTAGTGTGACCAAGGGAAAATTTGTAAGTACCTCTTATTTTTAACTCAAAAGTGGGCGGACTGCTGATGTCGTGTAGCCTGGAAACCAAACGTTAAAAACTAAACGTTCTTACTAAACATTTTTCACGCAGCTCAAGTGTTTACTTCAGTGTTTATCCACGGACGCTTACCTTGATCCAGTAGCCGCAGGGAGTGCTGAAAAGACGGATCCAGCGTGTCCTTCTCTGCCATGAGCTCCGGTAAGTACTTTTCGCTCCCCATCTTGTCCTGCGCTGCTTTCTGGGCTTCCAGCTACACGGCTCAAACGCAATTCAAGAAAAGATAAAAACAAAAACTTGCTCGGTGTCCAGGAGGCTCCAAGTTGGGAATATTTGTGTGGGGTGAGGAAAAAAACGCGGGCTCTAATGTCATCCGCGCTCGCGCTAGAAGAGCATTTCCCGGTCCTCGCGGAACACACACACACACCCTCTCTCTTTCGCACGCGCGTGCGCGCACACACACACACAGTGAGCGTTTAAATTTGAACGGTAGGTTTTATCCCATCCAAGAAGAAGGCAAAGCCCAGCTACGCATTACACCCGGAGCGGTCCTCTCCTCTGTGGGTGAAGGGGCTCTTTGAAGCTCCCTCTGTTGTAGCCAGAGCTGAACTGAGGCGGAGGCAGTGATTGGTCGCCGCGCGCTCACGTAGCGGGTGGAAGGGGGCGGAGCGACACTTGGGAGCTGTCCGCGGTGCTGAGTCTCGCCATTACCATATCATTATCATAAAATCACCATGAAGAGTGGCAACTGAGAAACACCCAACTAAAGCAAACACTCCAAGAGTAAGAGTGTGTTTTGTTCTGTGCAATGTAAATAATGCACATTACTTCCACTGCAGCTTATTACACTCTAAAGCCCCTTTATTTTTCAAGATACACAGAACAATTTGCTATGAGTAAAAAGATGCTATTAGCATAATAAGTTTGTGTTTGAGCACTGGGAGACACAATAAGCGTGTCTAAACCAGGAAAGTGTAAGTTTCAGAACCAGTCTAGGACAGCCATTCCTTGTTATATTAATCTGTACCGAAATTAGTTAGCAGTCCAAGATGGTGGCACTGAACTTTACTACTGAAACATTAGTAAAGCTGTAAACTTTTACTCTGTACTGCCACCGTTGTGTATTTTTTGTCTTACTAAATAAGCCATATGCAGAGCACTGATAAGGCTCTATGCATAAATGTGTTTTTATGCACAAAAAATAAGTACTATGCTGATAGTACTGGGTGTGATTGACTCTACCTTGCTAAGAACTCTCGGCATACAAGTTCTGAGGTATCTGGAATGCAGTCTTAGAAACACTGCAGAAACTTCCATGTTTGTATTGTTGCGGTTGAAGGCAACAACTATTATCAGTTTGCTGCTAGAAATTTCTGCTGCTGCTCACTTCATGACTGAAGATAATGGATTCTATAAAGCAACCCATGGTGTTGTGATGTCCCTAATACTAACAGAAATGCATTTTATTGCAATTGAAACCTATAAAAATCTAAAATAAAACCCAGTATGTCTCAGCCACTTTTATCAAAAACACGATGAACATTTCCAGAAGTTGTTTACCTCACCAAATGTATATTTGGGGGAGTTTTTGTACTCCATGGGACCCCCATTCAATCTGGACTATCTCCCGAGCTCCTCCAGAGAGAGGGAGTCATCCATTATATTTGAAGTTCATCAAAGTGTACATCACACACTTCATTTCCTGCATTCTGGTGAATTTTTATGCACCAGGTGACAGCACATCATAAACTGGAATATAATGCAGGCAGGTTCAGGCATTCTCAGCTATTCTCATTTTTTAATATTATGCCTGCTGAGTCAACACACATACCAGGCAGCATTTTACTCTTCTGTCCTCTTTATGTAATTGTCTGATTCAAGATGTGAAAACATGATGAGATGACAATTCTCTTTGATATCAAGTCATTTTGGGTCTTTTGTTTGGATAAGTGAGACAATTAAAAATGAATGTGTCACCATCACTGATAAATTACTTTATTTTCATGTATAAGCCCCTGGATTTTAAGAGCTTACATGTGTTTTAGCCCACATTGCAAACTTTTTCCAGAGGAATCATGTATATCTCAGTGATGGAATTGGGAGTGATTCAAAATAAGGAAAAGAAAGAGTGGTAACTTTAAATCCTCTTTACAGTTTGAATGTGTTCGTACTTTGTAGAAGTGCACTATCTGTACATTCCCTCCTAAATATTCTATGATCAGCCCAAAGTGGTATTACTGCAAAGTGGAAGGATTTAGGAACCATGGCAACTCAACCAGGAAGTGGTGGACCAGGTAAAGTTGGTGAGGTAACTGAGTGCTGCTGTGCATATTGTGGACTGTACAAGTCACCAACACTCTGCCAGCTCAGTAAGCAAAAAGTTCCAAACCTTCTCTTGCTTTAACATCAGCACAAAAAGTGGGAGCTTCATGACAGCTTCTGTGGGTGTAATGTGTAGGTGGCTCAGTGCTTATGTCCACATGATGCAATTTTAGTGTTATATTTTAGATGCAGATATTCCACATGCATTGTAAAGCTTTAGTTTTTCATTTTCTCCTGTCTCTTTCTCCTCACCCCCAACCAGTTGCAGCAGATGGATGCCCCTCCCTGAGCATGGTTCTGCTAGAGATTTCTTCCTGTTGAAAGGAAGTTTTTCCTTCCCACTGTCACCAACAGCTTGCTCATAGTGGGTTGCCTGACTGTCTTTTTTTTCTCCATATTACTGTAGGGTCTTTACCTTACAATGTGAAGCGCCCTGAGGCAAATCGTGTTGTGATTTGGTGTTGTATGAATAAAACTGAATTGAATTTTGCAGATTTTAAATTTTAAATCTAACTTATATTGTAGTATTGTAGTCCAAGCTACCTAGTAGTAATAAAAGCTGCAATAATATACATCCATAAATCATTAATTAACTTTTTATGTTAGTATATTTTTATACCAAAAGTTTTGCACTATTAAGTACGATTATGAGTTTCACTGGAGTAACTATCCTAAAAAAAATCCCTCTTTGCAAATCAGTTATTTAACACCAAACAATCATGTGCACTTTTGATGTAACACACTCTGAACTTATAGTGCTTTCGACACTACTTTTTTGCAGTGCATTTATTTCTGACTCGTTTTCTCAGTCTTGCGAATCAGAATTTAAAAAGCCACTACACAACAGTGGCTGCAAAGTGATGAGATATGCTGGGGGAATAGCATTAAATACAATATCTGTAAACTCTTTAATGAGTAAGAGACACAGTCACTGTGTTTTAAGGGCATAAATCTAGTCTGCAATTTTTTTTTTTTTCCAAGCCTTTCTCTCACACGTTAGAAATAGAAACACAAGGTGTGGGCATAGAAACGACTGTTGATAAGCGCTGACAGATCCACCCAACAGATGTATGTATGAAAATAGATTTCCACAGATGCTTTTTTGACTGTTTAAATCCCGTGAAAAGTGCTCATATATTAAAACACTGGGTGTCACTCAAGGCTACACAGGCGAGGCTGGTCGGGGCAGATACAGGAACATCTCGGGTGGTGATATGTGCTCTTTATTCATTTAAGCAATTGATTAGGACAGCGTGACTCTTTGTTAAGGACAACATGTCAATAGTTCTCAAAAAAAAATCCATTCACCTTCTTATAGGTCAGCCATGTGTTTCTCCTGGGCGTGATTATGAATTCATTAAATAAGTAGGAGCTGCTGCTGTTGAGAAAACACAGCCACAAAAAAAAGGCCTGCGGACAAACTTGGTGAGTCTCCACACAACTGGCACCAGCGACATTAAATGGCAGATACAGAGCTTATCCAGGCGGCAGATATCTAAAGATACGTCCACTTTTATCAGATGGAGCCCAGCAGTTCCTGGAAACACGCACAATGACAATGAATACCGAAATGTATTTGTGAGGAAATTTGTGCGGTGCGGTGTTCGAACAGATGGGAAGGTAACAGGATTTGCACACAGGCTTCATATTTGTTCGAGAAAAAAAAAGTGGTAAAAGAAAAAAAAGAAAAAGATAAGAATTCTGTCAATATTTGTGGAGGATGCTGCGGTAGCCTCAGGTGGGCGGCTATCTGTAGGCTGATCAGCACTGGTTATATAATTGAGAATTTTTTTCCCTTCCCCTCTCCATTCTATTTCAATAACTTGGAGAAAATGTGACCCAGAGGCTAAAAGCAAGATGGGTTTATGTATATTTATCAGCGTTTATATTCTCCATGAACTTTGGAATGCGCTATTGGTTATTTTTCCTTTTTTTTATATTGCTTGATATTTGTGCTCTGGAATAACCGCTCAGGGCATTAATGATTATAAAATAAACAGCGCGCAGTGAAAATGAATGGGTAGAAATATGCACGCTGAGGTCTGAGAGCTTAGGAGTCAACCGCGCAGATAACGTGTAGAGAAACTGCAGTGGCGCAAAGAAGGCATGCGTCATGCAACGTCCCACTTTAGACATGTGAGCCCTCCCCACCACCACCACACCGTCACCCCTCCCCTCCTGCTCTGATTTTTCCCAGACTCTCGTTTATGTGTGATTCACGGCAAAGAGAAATGCATTATGAATCAGCTTACTTTTTAATCTCTCCCAGAGACCATTAAAAACCGGCTCAAATGCACTAATCTCCTATTCAGAGGAGCGACTTATTTATAGATATGCTTGCCATCTGTTGCTCCCCGTCTTCTTAAACAAAGCCTGGCGTTACCATTGATGTTTGGACCAAAGTTACCGGGGCCTATACCTGGAGATGCTGGCTTTTTTTTTTTTTTTTTATATTTTTTAAAAAAATTTATGGAAAGGGAGCTCAGTGCTGTAAGTGATCGCAACACATCAGCTCCAATGAAAATAATCATGGTTTATGGTGGTGTTGGAGGGACCCCCTCCCACCCCGGGCAAGTCACGGGCAACCAAACGGGCAGCAGGGCGGGGTGTAAGCAAAGCTGTGAGGAATGTTCTGTCAGGCGGGTGTAAAGAATGAACAACAGCGGGCTATTACATTGACAAAGTGTTATTTTGATCATTAGAGAATGGCTGGCCCGCCAGCCCGTCCCAGCCCACTAAATATGATGTCGGACTGCTACACCTAGACAGGCTGTGCAGCGCCCCGGGGCGTCATAAATGCTACATGCACCCATACTATTACATCTGCAGTCTTCTGCTTTCAGGGTCAGCGTTTTCTTTTTTCTTTCTTTCTTTTCTCTTTCTCTCTTTCTTAACAAGAAGAGCTCATCAGAGCCGGAGACGCAAATGTTTATTGATTTCAATGTCTTGTCAGCTTTCAGTCTTCTTAAAATTTCTTTCCAGGGAGAGGGAGCCGTCACGGTTTTGGGTGGAGATGTTCGGCTTGTCACCTGAGGAAGTAATTAGACCTTGATTTGTCCTCAAGTTAATTGCGGTGTCACTTCGTGTCAGGAGAGGAAAGTGAGGTGGGGGGTTTCAGAGCCTTGGGTGGTGTTAGTGGTGGGGATCTTAACTTTCTACTTAAATTTGGATATGACAAATGGAGGGGGCACTTTTAGCACCTCAAAAGGGTGGATTCCCTCAGCAGTGCTTTGGCAGGAGAGCAGCAACACTGCCTCCTTGTGCCCATTTTAACAAACAATGTGAGAAAAAGAGATCCTCATCATTAAGGAAAGGGAGGTGGGATGGAATTAAAGCCCTATAAGAGCAAGGAATGCGTGTCTGCGCTTAAAGGCGGACTAATTGCTGTAAAGCTTTGCTGTAAATTGGGCAGTTTTGCTTAATTTATCAGCACTCCCCCTTCTACACACATACACACACACACACCCTTCAGTGCATATTGTGCTTTGGTAAAAGCATCATTACACAGATAGACCGGTCTTGTGTTTAAATCCAAAATAGCGGGTATTTGGAGAAAATCATTTTAATGCGTAACTAGAAAATGAGGGAGGAATTAGAAGAGGTGCGCAAAGAGAGGAAATGGGTTTTTTTATGTCACTGTGCTGCCCCTTCTTCTTTATTTATCCTCTATTTCCTCCTCTTAAGAGGTTCTACAAGCTGCATGCACGCTCTGCAGTGCCAAAAAGCTTTTGTAATGCTAAATTGCATTTTCTCTTATACACTTTGCAAATACCCCCTAATAACAGAGGAATAAAGCACAATTCCTCCTGCAGCCACGCTTGTCTTCCAGAGTAATTTTAACAAAGCTCTCCTTTCAGCATATTGTTTGCTTCCTCATAGAGACCCACAATGCCGCTTCAGACACAAAAAGGCGCCTTATTGTGGCCACTAAATGGAGCGCTTGCGTCCATTAAAGAGTCATTCAACAGAATGATATTGCCAGTGCCAGTCTATCAGCCGCATTGATCATGCATCGTTGGCTGTGAAGTGCAGACTCTGGTCTCCTGTCCTGGAAGTGTTGAGCAAAAGAAACCTAATGAGAAACTGTCAGCAGCGCGCAGGTAAACAAATCAATGGTACCCTGCAGGGCTCCCAAGGTCAAGACACACACAAACATACTCCCAAACACACACACCCAAGTCGTCCAAAGAACCTGAGGTTGGAGCTGCCGTCAGAGCCTGTGCAGTGTAAAGGGGCACTGTCAGGGTCTGACTCGCAGCAGGTAAACTGGCTTTAAATGGGATTTCTCCATGCTGCTTCGTCAGTGCTTTACCTTAAGGAATAGTTCTGACAGGTTTGGGAAATATGTTTCTTTACTTTCTTGCTTTAGATGAGATGATTGATAACAGTCTCATGTGTGTAAAACTGGGACTGAGAGGCACTCTATCATCTCCACTCACAGTTACCGAGGCTGCACTCGTGTTCCTGTGAAACGGGGATTTTGCATAGAAAACGACATAAAGTGAAACCACAGTAAAAAACAAGTCCGCAGACTGCTTTAATAACAAAAACGATGACAAGTACTGTGAAAGCACAAATTCTGAAATATTCATACACTGACATGTTCCATTAGGCTTTGTGCTATGGCAGACTATAACATTGTCTTTACAAATGCTTGTTTTTGCTCTCATAAGCAATTCTAAACACAACTGATAGCTAATGCCAAAGCAGATAAATCATTTTCATTTTTTTGTTTAACTGGCAGCAAGTGCAACATGTAGTCAGTGGCTCAGTTTTCATCTTTTTGTTGTTGTTATTTCTGTGTAATGAATAAGAGCTTAATAGAGCAGCCTTAAGTAGCTCATGCTACAGTATGTATTGACTGAATGTGTGGTGAGTGTTCTCATAGTGCACTTACATACCAGAGAAAGGCACAAGGTCAACAGCGGTAATTATTCTGTGGGAAGCACGTTGGTCTTCAGTGGGTGATTTCATTTCCTGTCATTAGCCACAGCGATTAAGCACAAGAACAATGATAGCACGATAGCATCAGCAACCACCACACAGCCCCAGGCTGCTCTCAATATTCTCCAATATTCTCTAAATGTCGCTTTGCATGGGCTTGAGTCTCATGTTGTGTTGTGATAGCCTGAATCCTGAATGCCTTTCTTAATTACCTGTATCTGTATGTCTGTTTGTCTGTTTGTCTATGCACACTAGACAATTTACGAGTTACACCAGTGGTTCCCAAACTGTTTTTGCTAGCCCCCCCCCCCCCCCCCCCCCCGCCTAGGGGGCGGGCCCCACACTATGGGAACCTCTGAGTTACACCTTGTTAGAGTCTCCACATTCCAAGTGTGCTTTATTGGATTGAGATCTGGTGACTGTGGAGGCCCCTTGATCAGAGTAAACTCATTTTCAGTGGTCAAGAAACCAGTTTGTGATGATCTGAGCTCTGTGACATGGAGTGTTCCTGCTGGAAGCACTCATAAGGAGATGGGTACACTGTGGTCACAAAGGAATGCACACGGTGTTCACCATGGTACAAAGGGCCTCAAACTTGAGTTCCTGTTGCCTTCAGCTAGAAGCAGTGTGGCCGTTCTCTTCTGTTCTCTGACAAAATATCCAGACAGTATATTTTGCATATTTGTCATATATTTATATTTCAGATCATCAAACAAATTGTAAGATTAGACAAAGATGACCCTAGTAAATACAAATAATTTAATCAATTTGATCAATTTAATAAATGAAATAATTAATTTCATTTATTAAATGGAAAAAAGGATACTCAAACCTACATAGCAAATTCTCTGTAAAATGACTTTGATTTCTTCCAATTTCAACATTTGCACAGAGAGAAATGGACAAAACCTGTAGTGTTGGTATATCTCTGACAAGCATGCCCTTTACTTGCTTTTCCAAGGTGTCGTAGTTATGGCATAAAGGAGATAAAGGATTTGGCTAACAGCAGTCTTCTTCATCCCCACAGATCAGCTGTCTAGGCCAGGCAGGTAAATCCTCTGCTCAGCCCTTTCAACATAATCTTTGATCCATCATCACTGCAACTAATGGCTCAAGCAACCAGGAGGGAAACTAGTTCAACTTCCCCTCCTTCTCAGTTCCATTTCCTGTGATCAAAACTTTCTTCCAGTCTATAAAACATATGAAAATAAGAGAATGCAGTAACATCTTAATTTATCATCCCTGTCAATAGCTTTTTACCCCCCTTTTCTCATCATGTTTATGTGACGGTGATGTCCAGTGGTTGAAAACTTGATTTAATTTGAAGATTTTTATATTTTGACTTTGTATGAGCATTGTAGTTTCACCTTGTCAGTTTAAGTTACTGGAATGTCATTCCTTAATTTGAGGCATGGGGGAAAATTCTGGAAAATACATCTTTTGTCATTTCATTCTAGGAGAATCTCTTTCTTTGTTTAGTGCTTCTCAAAACCAAGAGAAATATAATAGGGAAATCTTTCAAAACATGAGGCTGATAGTCTGCTCTCACTCCCAGCAGTTTTTTTTTTTACTTAAAAAATTTAGAACTTTATACTTAAACTATGTATATGTATGTATCCATCCAACCTCTTTAACTTGTCCTTATCAGGGTTGAAGGTGGAGTGTGGGGTGATGAGTGTGACAAATATGTGAAGACAAAAAAGTGCTCTACATGGAAAAGACAAATCAATTGTAAAGACAGGAGTGACATGTCCTAGAGAAGGGGCCCTAATAATTGTATTATTAACAAGTAAGGTTTTCACAAGTGGCCTGGCAGCATAGAGGTCATCCTGTAATAAAGAGGTGACAAGAAGGTCATAGTTTCAATGGACGTCAATATCAGCTAAACACCAAGCAGCTGACTCACTGCAGTGTGTCTTGATAACAAAGTCACTTACCAGGGCATGCCCTGTAGTGGGGTGATAAGATGATAGTAGCTGAAAGGCTGTATTTGTAAAGCTACATATTCATTTCAGGGGAAGGAAAATCATTACTTGGAATTCACTATTCAGCAGCACTTAAACACAAGGAGCTAACCTGCTTAAGTGTCTCGAGTTACTGCTTTGACTTCATTCATTCTTTATGGAGGACAGCAGGTTGGAAATCCAAGTAAGCAGTTTGGAGCGCACCAGTTTTGATAGCTACTATAAAGATGATTAATTAAACTAAATGGAGTGGAAAAATACCGGGGTTACCAGAAGCCTTGAACCTGACACATACTGAAGCGTACTGGGGCCTGGAAAGTTTTAAACTATCCTCCAAAGATATGTGGCTGCCCTGAAACTGCCAAATATGTCACCATTATTGTCACAAAAGGAAAAGAATATGGGGGCTGGCAGGCAGGTGGATAAACACAGACCTTTATTCTATAACTACTAGAGCTGATAAAAAAAATATAATCACTGCAAGATTCAGTTAAGTATTACAATCTACAAAACAACAAGAGCCAGCAGGAACACAAAAGCCTGACAAAGACTGAGGGAGGGCACACACACACGGACACAGGATGATATGGCACAGGTGAACTCAAGTGTGACAATAACATGTCACACTTGACATGTTATTGTCACAAACGGCATACCACTCCTAAACAAGAAGTATCAGCAGGACTGACCTCGCACTCTGTGAGAGTAACACATAACCCCGGTGGACCGACGGCCTCAGCAGGGTGGTACGCACTTATTTGCAAAGGTTTCCAGCATCAGAGTTTGTCGTGCATGAAACACATTAAGAAAATAAAAGTGACCACAGGCCAGGGGGAGCAACAACAAGCTAAGATGGTGATGGTGATAAACTTAGCATGGTGTCTATGAGACTTCAGCACAACCTCATTGATAGTATCAATTCCGGTTTATTTTTTCAGTGCTAAATCACAATAATCACCCCAAGGTGCTTTATATTGTAAGGTAAAGGCCCTACAATAATACAGAGAAAGACTAATGACTAATGGTCTACAGCTAAGCTAAAACTGATCCTGACTATCTAAAGCCATAATACATGCTAGCATCGTCCGTCTCATGAGATTATGGGCTGCCATGTCTGATGGACCCTGCAGCGCTTGCTATGACTGATCTGTCACAAAATGACAACATTACACAGTTGTGGCAGAACATCTCCGATGGTCCTCGGCTGTGCCGTACTCTCTTAAAAACTGTATTTTGCATTTACTGGTTTTATCTTTGTCTAATGTTACAATTTGTTTGATGATCTGAAGCGTGGCAGAGTCTCTCTCTCTCTCTCTCTTGTCCTTAGCGGGCGTCTGGCGGCGGTTGTCGACCGCGCAACCAGTACGCTGCTGTAGGTGCCGCAGGTTCTCTTGCTTGACCAACGATGATCTTCCACGCTTTTTGATCTAAGGCGATGGTTCTTGCCTGCTCGAGGTCGAGTCGACGGGCCTTCAAATCATCCTCGATTTGTTTCGTCCATGTCTTCTTTGGTGCATTTAGCTGCACCCTCCAATCGGCGGGGCGGTCAACCAGAGTAGGCCATGGGGGTAGCGACTCAGGTCCATTCGACAAACGTGGCCAAACCATCGGAGTCAGTGGCGCTGGATTAGGTCGCCGATCGTCGGTTGGCTGCCGCAGCTGGTAAGGATGGTGTCATTCGAATGATGGTCGCGAACGGAAACGCCGAGAATGCATCGAAGGCAACACATTTGGAAAACTTCGAGCTTGCTCAGGTCATGTTTGAGCATCGTCCACATCTCCACACCGTAGAGTAGAATGGGCGCCTTCAGGGTTCGGTAAAAGCGGATCTTTGTCGCCAGTGAGATGTTGCTCGTCTTCCAGATGCACCAGCGCAGGGAAGCGAACGCTGCTGCCGCCTACCCGATTCTAGAGCGTATCTCCGCTGATGATGCCACTTTCTTCTCCTCGACGAGGGACCCCAGATATTTGAATTGTTGGACTTGTTCGATCTGCACACCTTCGAGGTGGACGGTTGCTGGTGAGCCGTTGGTCGTCAGGACTTTGGTCTTCTCTGCGTTGATCTTGAGGCCGTACGGTTTGGAGTGCCGGGCGATGTCATAGAGGATGTAAGTCGCCTCGGCGTCGTCTTCGGCAAAAACGGCGCTATCGTAGGCGAACATTAGATCGGTGATAAATCGGTCGGTCGAGTCTTGGACTCCGCGGCGGCCATCAAATGCCTTGCGCATTATCACATCGATGATGATGTTGAACAACAGTGGCGACACATCGCCCTGCCGGACCCCGGTCATGATGGGGAATTCTTCGGACACTTCATCACGAATGCGTACCTGGCTTGTCGAGCCATCGTAGGCGGTTCGTAGTAGCTCGATGATCTTCGTGGGTATATGTTTGGCTGCCAAACCGCTCCACAAGGCCAGCCAGTTGATGCGATCAAATGCAGACTTGAAATCGATGAAAATGATGACTGTTCGGCGTCCGCATCCGCATCAGTCGACGTAGGGCGAAGATCTGGTCGCTGCAGCCTCATCCGGGTCGGAACCCAGCCTGTTCTTCCCGGCTGGTCATCTCACGATGCTTTTGAAGGCACGATTGAATTATTTTCATGAGGACCTTGCCGACGATGGAGAGTAAGCTGATGCCCCGGTAGTTCTTGCATTTTCGATTGTCGCCTTTCTTTAGGATGGGTATGACAGCCGCCTTCTTCCATCTCACTGGTACCACATTCGACGTCCAGATCAGTTTGAATAACGAGTGTAGACGCATGGCGAGGGCTTCTCCTCCAGCTTTGAGGGCTTCTGCCGCCACATGATCAAGGCCAGCGGCTTTGTTGTTCTTGAGCGAATGGATGGCAAGTTTGACTTCTTCTACCATTGGTTCTGCATCGGACATTGGCGGCGGAGGAGGGTCGATGATGGGCGGCGCTGCGGCTGGATCTTGGGGCGGATCGTGATTGTAAAGTTCGTCGAAGAATTCTTTCCACCGTTGCAGGCGCTCCGCAGTTGACTTTACAAACGAGCCGTCGGCCCTTCTGATGTTATCATTCGTCGTCTCGCACTTGCCACTGAGACTACGTATGGTCTGGTACAGCACCCTGTAGTCTTGTCGTTCGGCCGCATTTTCAAGTTCCGCAGTGACTTTGTTCCAGTACGCCTCACGGTTTAGCTGATGATACGTTTCGAAGTTGGTTAGCTTGGCCTTCTTGCGTTCAACAACCAGGTCGAGACACTCGTTCGAGATCTACGGTTGTGTGCAACATCGGGTGGGTGGGCACAGTGGCTTGGCGCAGTCCAAGATGGCTTCCGATATTGTTTGCTCTTCTTCATCGGCGTCATCGCTCAGGGGGAGGAGGGCAAAGCGGTTCGATAATGCGATCTGGAATTGGTATTGGTATTTGGAATTGAATTGGTGTCGGCTTCTTCGCTCGTTGGAGCTTCATGCACACTCGGGCGCGGACGAGATAGTGATCAGAGCCGTAGCCGGGACCACGCATAGCCCGGACATCTTGCAAGGACAATCGGAACTGGGTGTTGATGAGCATGTAGTCGAGTAGCGCAGAGTCGTTTCCTCTTGGGTTGCGCCATGTCAGACGGTGCTTGAGCGAGTGTTGGAATAGCGTGTTCCCAAGGACCAGTTGAGGTGAATGACAACAATTGCAGTCCGTTGTCGTTCATTTCTCCATGGCCGAACTTTCCCATCATTTATTCCCAGCCAGTGCGGTCGATGCCGACGTGGGCGTTCATGTCGCCGGTGATCATGATCATGTCGGTTTGAGGTAGGGAGTCCAGGACGTCTTGCAGGCGATCATAGAATTAATCTTTGGACGCGTCGGAGTTCGTTTCGGTCGGCGCGTAGACCGCAATGACGTGTAGCTTGATCGTATCGTCAACAGTTAGGACGGCGATACAGTCGTATATAGGTTGAAAGGCGACGACGCTCACAGAGAACCGATGGTGCACCATGAAGCCGACTCCGGCTTCTCTTTTTTTCGCCACCTGAGTAATACAATGTCATCTTCTCGTCCATGGCCGGCACTTCGATGGCGACGGTGCCAGATCCAGTCAGCCGAAGTTCCAATAGTGCCGTTATCAAGGCGTTGTGTTTCGAAAGTTCACGGGCGATGATCTCCTTCTGCTCAACATGGTAACCAGTTCTGACGTTCCACGCTGCGACGTTGATCAGCGTCTTGGGCGTGAGTCGATGGAGTCGATGGCCAGTAGTCCATTTCCCACCAGCGCCCTGGGTCCCCAGCACTGGCGCATCGGCTGCCCCGGATGCGGTAGCATTGGTCGATAAAGCTGATTGCTGAGATGCCAGGGTTTCGAGCCCAGTTTCCCCGATTGGTCGGTTCTGGTCGCTTCGGCAAGGCGACCACCCTCCTCCTTTCACAGCTGGGCTTGGGACCGTCCTTGGTGGAGTTGCGTGGCAGAGTAACAATATCAACGGAAGGGACAAACACGTTTTCAATCCTCTATGGACAGATATGTTTAGAGCAGCCTAGCCTTTACATAAACTTAAGTCATCAATGGGACCTTTGGCCACATTTACTGTATGAGCATACATGAGCATACACCAACAAAATAGTATATTTCAATATATTTATGACAGAAAAGAACAAGTAACAGATCCAATTTAAAGCTATCTGGAAAAAAAATGTACTTTTTCTGTGAAACAGGAAAACAACCATCAGGAATAACTGCTATGATTAGAAGTCTTGCTATTTAAGCAAACTAAACTTTCGCTCCTAGGTTTTATAGAAACTTACAATCAAGTTTGCACTTTTATTAACCGTGCTGTCTCAAATCAGTTTAATCATTTAATTATCAGCTTAACAGCTAGAATAAGAAGACAATTTCCCTACCTCAGAAAGTGAATGCAAAGTAAATAAGGAATATCAGTGTATAAAAACTAGTTGGACGACTCTAAGGTTTGTAAACTATGCGCCACCTCAGGGCATCGGCTCAGTCGCTATCTTGTCGTGTTTTCATTGTCACCCTCATTAACCCGTTCTCTCACTTCTCGGATTTATTCTCGGCGCTTATTGGTTGCTAAAGGCTTGAATATAATACAGTAAATAACAAATATAAACCCAGAGAAGGCAAAACATGGTGGGTCGGCAAGTGATGTCTTGATCGCTCTGTCTTGATCGCTCTGTCTTGATCGCTCTGTCTTGATCGCTCTGTCTTGATCGCTCTGTCTCCCCCTCTTCCCTCACTTCCATGTTATGCTTTTGATTTTTAAGTAAGGGTTGTGTTCATGGTCTTCTTCTTCTTCTTTTGTTTGTTGTAGCAAGGGTTCCCGTGTCTTTTGTTTCCATTTGTTTCTCTTAGTCATCACAGTCGCATTATTAAACAATTGTTGAATGGCAGCAGTGTTGTGGTATCTAGTCTGTTGGTTTCCTTTGTGCCGTGCATTTTGCCTCTTTGAAACTGGAAGCTGCACAACTTGTATAAATGCAGCATAATCAAGGCTTATGTACTCTATCGATCAGGAATTATGATGTCAAAGAAATATTTTTGAAACAGTCTTAGAAAGTGAAACAAGGACACTGTGAAAATTAAATACCTCCCGAGCACTGTTCCTGGGAGGTAATATCAGCAGTGAAGGTTCAGAGAAGTCTTCTCTTTTTCATAATTCAATGTCTGAACATGCAAATACCAAAGGAAAGCTTTAATGTGAAAAACCTGCAAAAAACAAGAATGTAGCACATGAGGGGAAATTAATTTGTAAATCCTCAAATACAATGTTAAACAAAATCCAGGAGTGACAGTCCAGGAATTAAGACCTGATCTATATCAGATGAGGAACTGAGAGGATAAAACGATCTCTGGTGCATTGGGGAATCCCACCATTATCACTCTCACACAAAGCCATTATTTTCTGTTAACTGCAAAAAAAAAAAAGAAAAAAAAAAAAAAGGGATGGACGTGCTGGATGAAAAAGGGGGTAATTGGCATTGCAGTGCTCTGCTGGAACTGGGAAACATCTTTTTCAGTCAGTCACACTGGAAGCAGGGTCTGCAAATGGCAGGTACAGAAGGCGATGTTCTGAACAATGATGCCCATCCTTCAAAGTGAAAACACTCAAAACAAGCACTGAAGCCCAGGGGTAATGTCAGCTTGTTTGACAGTTTGGGTATATTCTTGCGGGTGTTACATTTCTGTAACACCCGCAAGATGATCGGAACTTAACCCCCCCCGAAAAAAAGGTGTCGCGGGGAGAGGTGGAGACTTTCCAGAGAGACCAGGACCCTGAGATGCTGCTTACACACTGGAGAGATATACCGTAATGCATAACACAGAGGTAACGGTGAAAAATATAGACTGTATATAATAGATGGAGATGGTTTCCAGCTCTAAAAAGCAAACTCAGATCACAGACGTGCTTGAAAGGATAAACAATAATGTGCTCACTGGTTAACGACTTGTCACTCACAAGTCACCAGCCAGTGAGCACTCAGGGTCAATCAGTTTCTCACTTCACATCCACTCCATTCATTCATAACATCCAATTTCAAAACACTGAGAATGTGACTGCAAAAATACTCTGCTCAATGCTTCACAAGGGAATAACCAGTGAGTAACATCATCCTGCTTATATATATAGTGCTGTGTAAAATGACATGCCCTCTTCTTGATTCCTTAGTTTTTTGCACATTTGGCACATTTACAGGCTTCCGACAATCAGACAAACTTTAACATTAGACAGAGATAACTCGATTAAATGCAAAATGCAGTGTTTTTAAATGATGATTTCACTTATTAAGGGGAAAAAAATATCCACACCCACCTGGCCCTGTGTGAAAAAGATAAAAACTTGGTTATGGTCATTTGTTTGATCATCTGAAATGTGTAAGTGTGGCAAAGAAAAACAAAGAAATCAGAACGGGGGAAACTACTTTTTTCATAGCATTGTATAATTTATAATGAGAGATCACAAAGTTGTTACCACTTGGACTGCTGTAATGATGTAGAGGAGAGTGGGTGGTAAATGACTGGGTGTGCCAATTGGAACTGGTGTGTAGACACAGGACTTCACAAAACAAGTCATTCTTGAAGCCAGCCCAGCTGCTCGGAAGCAGGAGATGAGGCCTGAGATGCAATGCAACATAATTATCAGCTATCAATTTAAAACTTAGGCTACAGTCCCACATGCTGACACATCCATAACGAGGACACACACAAAGACCTTTCTTTAGCATTAAGTATTAACATGAAACTGACAGCAAAGTTGGTGAAGACCACCCCAAAAATACTGATTGAAAGAGGAACAGTTAGAAAATGTATGCTACAGTGCTGCAAGCCTAACTGCTAATTACTGCTTTTACATGCTGAAGATCAGACTCTGACTGCACTTAGCTTTATCATTGTGGGTCAGGAATTCCTCCCTACCAACTTTGTGTCAGGATGTTGTCTTTGCAGATGGTCGCAAAAACAAATAATGTTGCGCTAGTGTAGTGAAGTAGATTTTGGGGTAGGATTTTACGTGGTGTCCGCGAATGCAGCACTAACATCCACACCTTCCCAGCTGATAATTAGCAACCTTATAAGAAACAGCTGCACTTCACTACCACACGGTGGCATCTGGCAGTCTTTTCCCATCCAAGGTGGCCAAGAGTGTCACGTGGTTAAGCATTACAGAGCGGTTTGCTTTCTTTAGGAAAGCTGCTCATTGTAGTATTCCCTTTTAGAGAGTGGTAAGTGGGACTCTTGTGTTTGCTATAATGTGGCATATAGTTGGTAGGGTGGACCTTGACAACTGTTTCCCTCTTTTGTTACAGGATTGTACCATACTGCTGCTGTCTTGTGCTGTTTTGTTTTGTTGTGTCTTCTTGTGGCTGTTGTCATCTTACAAACGTTTATGGACTGGCCTTGACTGACTCCTGGTTTTATGGTCTTTTACTCAGAGTTGTTTTATATATTTTAATCATGCTTTTATAAAGAACTGTAACTTAGGGTGTATTTGTTTTATGTATATCTCTTTTACTAATTTGTTTAACGTTTGATGCTTTGTTGTTTTGTTGCTTTAGTGGAGGTGCGGCCACTTGTTGAGGTGCTAGGCACGTGAGGTGGAATCCCCTCCTCGATGCATGAGAGTGTACACACCGGGCATAGGTAGATTGCACCATTTAGATTTCAGTGTGAGTGACAGTGAGGTTTGCAGTGGAACTACACGGGTGAGTAATTGGTGGCACCCTTGGGCACTCCTCCCTGTAGGTTGCCTCCTCAAGTGGCCGGTCTCCACCATTTTTATTTAGTTATTTTATTGAGTTATTATTTTACTAGGGTAGCACCGTGGCAGCGAACCTTGTCGCTTTAATCATCGTTTGTTATTAAAGTGTTTTAATTAACAGTCTTGCAGTCTCAGCCCTGCTACCCTAAGAATTGCTCTGATCTTACAGTTCTATGCTTTTAGTAGTTTTTCTTAATAAATTTTGATTTGTAAAACTGATCTGCCTCACCTGTGCTGTTAATAACGAGCCTGCGGGCTTTGATAGCTAGTGTAACATCTACATTGGCTATAAAAATCTTTCCTGGGGTGTACCTCTCCCCCCAGGTGGCGTTGTCAACATCCCTTAGTCACCTTCCCTGGTTATCCCTCCTTCGCGCCACCACACTAGCAGTAACGGGAAGTTGTTTCTGGCCTGGCTGCAGTTTGCACTTTCTTGTGCAATGAAAGTGGAAGCATTTTTTTATTTTTATTTATTTATTTATTTTTTAGATTTCCACTTATAAAAAGTTTTAGATGACTCTACGTTTTTCCCTTTCTTCATATTAACTTAAGTCACCTGACTGTAACTAAAGTGTGCAGGGAAAGGGGACACGTGACCTACTACGTTGGGCTCCAGTTTTGACTCGCATTCACAGCAAAGCTGCTGAGCTATCAGGTTTGTCTTCATTTCTTTTTTTTCCAAAGCTTTTACTGAAGTAGGAACAGAGTTAAGAAGTTAACTATCCCAAACACCATTCCAGATTCCAATTCTGAGCAGCTCTTTCTGCAGTATATTTCTGATCACTAGCTATGTGCTTATATCTGATTCCTTGTGCCAAAAGACTAAAAGGCTGCATTCCATTTTTCTGTCTGTCTTTCGCTCCTTCATACATCATGAGCAACTAAACAAACAGCAGTTTTGACAACGGAATCAGAGGGCATGCCTCTCTCGGCACTTTGTCCCAAGAGCAGAGCATTTCTGAGCTCCTCCGGCGGCTGTCACAAAGCTTGTCTCGCTATTAGGACCGGACTGGCAGATTTTGCTCTCTCTCCATTAGAACTGTCAGCTCCATGGAATGACTCCCTTTAATCACCTCAAATATCATTTCACACGAGGAATTTCAATCCCCTCGAGTGTGACAGAGAAGACAAAGACACATCAAGTGAGCATTCACAGGCTGGCAGCTGGGAACGTTCCACACAAGGAGCTGTTGCTTTCCAGAGAGAACGTGTAAGGATGTTTTGGTGTTAAACAGCTAAATGGAAATAGATGAAAAAACTGTGAATTTATAACCGTTAAATCACGTTTGAGTCTGACTGCTCCTATCAACAAAGCGTGAGTATCCCTGCTTTGATTCATGATGTGCTGTTGCATAAATAATGCATCCTTTGGTGATCCCCTTTCACGGAACAAATTAAAGAGTCAATTTTCGACTTGTCTGATATTTCAATGTCAAAACTATTTGCTGGGGAGTTTGTTTCAGTCAGTGCTCTCTGACCACCCACTGTAATAACCACATATCCACAGTGATGTTATCTGGAGGGGACTTTCTGCAAGTCTTTTTCTGAGATTTGTATCATGCTGTACCATTTCCAGTGTTTATTCTCACACAGGCACTACTTGGATTTCATGTTCTGCTTGCAATTGCTCTATTATTGACCTTTGACCCACACTCAGGGCAATAGTGGTGAGGTTGAGAAACTGGATGATGCAATAGCTTTCCTCCAGAGGCTATCAGCTCCAACATGCTCCTTCTTATTGAAACAGCAGTAGGTGTGGAAAACTTACAACAGGCTTTTTCTGAGCTGGTCAAAGGAGAGGTTTCTGTGTAGAAGAGCCAAGAAATGATTCTTGGCTAACTGAGTGTTGAATTAAATCATTTCTTTTTCAGTTTGCACTGTGATTTCCAGCATGAACTCTTTGTTCAAGACTCTTAACAAGTCAGAGTTCCTTTTACTGCATATCTGCATATATTATTACTTACTGTGTGTGTGTGTGTGTGTGTGTGTGTGCGCGCGCGTGTGCATGACAAATAAAAAAAAAAAAAAAATCTTATACCTACATACAAAAAGAGACAAGTTATTATTTTCCAGTATCCTAAAATACAGTTTTACAGTAATGCCTGTAAAAACATTTCACTAGCTGGGCCCACGTCCTCATTTTAGGTTTGGCAGCGTTTTTTAGTAGATAAAGGCGAATGGCTTAATCAAGAATTGAGCTGTGGTTTGGGGACATAGGGATCTCCCGGGCCTGGCAGATCCCCTAATGAGAAGTAAAGAAGTGAAAGGATTTAAACAAGGGGAGGCACGGTGGGGCACGAAAATGTGAATGAACAGCTTGTAGAACTGGGGGGGTCATATAGAGATGAGACAAGGAAGGAAGGGGCATGTTTGGAGGCATGGTCCTGCTCCTGAAATTAATATAATTTAACTCCAATGAACACAGATTGTCATCTAATGGCTGTTAAAGGGTCAGTTTGTGGTAATTACATTGACAGGAACAAAGGCAAAATGTGGAAAAAGTCTTCTTGACCAAATGTCAGCATATGTATATACTTGACAAAATAACCAAAGGATAGTTTACCTGTTTTTGTTTTAACTAAATCCAGAAAACAACACATTTCCTTAATCTGCCAGCAGCCAGGGATTACTCACAGCTATTTTCAGCACTAAGGCCTCTGCTACTACTGCCATGTGCAGTCATGTGAGACAAAGTTTTCACAACATTCAATGCAGTCACGTGAAAAACTAAGTACACCTCATTATTCAGTAGCTTTTCGAATCGCCTTAGTGGCACTAACCTGAAGTAATCGATTACTGTATGACTTCATCAGTCTCGCGCATTGTTTTGTAGGAATCTTGGCCCACTCTTCTTTACCACATTGCTTCAGGTCATTGAGGCTTTATGCATAGCTCTCTTACGTTTTGCCACAGTCTTTACCTACAATGTAAAGCACCTTGAGGATGCTTGTGTTGTGATTTGTCACTATGTAAATAAAATGGAATTGATTTGAAATTTGAATTTATTTCAATCTGGCTTAGATCTAGACTTTGACTTGGTCATTGACACCCCTCATTTTTTTCTTTTTAAGCTATTCTGGAGTAAATGTGCTGCTCTGCTTAGGATCATTGCCTTGCATATCCCAATTTCAGCCACGCTTTAGGTATCCAACCAATGGTCTGATATTTTAATCTAGAATACTTTGGTATACGGAGGATTTCACGGTCAACTGAATGACTGCGGGTCACTCAGGTCCGATGACTGCAAAAGAAGCCCAAATCATAGCCATCAGTATGGCTATGATTGTACTGTCTTAAACATGCTAACTGAGATCTGTAGAATCGGAGATGTAGCTCTTGGATGTTTTCCAGTTTCTCTCACCATTGCACAGTCTGACCTTTGGGGGGATTTGCTTCAGTATCCATTCCTGGACTGCTGAATATTCCAGAGCAGCAACTGCCTAAAATTCTGTTTTCATAGAGGTCCTCACACTTGCTGATAATCAATAAATCAACTACATTTGATTAGCTACACCTGGCTAGTGCTTACTCTCTCTTATGGAAGCATTAATGATATACTTAGTTTGTCATGGGACAGCACAGAGTCCTGTGAAAACTTTCTTTTTCCAGTGACTGTAGGTAAAAACAAATGTAATTCTTTTCTTTAATAATCTGCCCAGTCACAGGAGTGGTGTAATGATATCTTTTTAGCATACCATTAAGTATTTGTCATGTCATGATTTACTGTAAGTCACTCATTTATTGCTGATATTAGCATCCAGTTTAAGATTAAACATGGTTCCTGTGCATAGCAATTAATCCCGTGGCTCTTGTGATATCCTAGAACTAAGGAACCATGGAGACCATGTTGACCTCGCAGTCACCTTTTTATTATTCTGAACTGGGGCAAGCGCCACACACACTGATACCACTCTCAAAAAACTGTTGCCCCCTGGTGGACAAATCCCTGCTACAACATAACAGCTCTACTCTGAGGATGGTGCTTAACCCCTCCTCCCCATTTAGCAGTCTCCAACAGCTCAAGACCTTGCATTATCACATAAGAAGCTGGACATCACCAAAAAGACCAGGGTGACATGAACCTTCTCTCAAAATTCTCTTAAGACACCACGAAACCTCCCCTTCCTATAGAGGTGAATAGAATAAATAATGTCATTACTGAATTCCTTCTCAAAATGTTACATTGTTTTTTTTTTTACCCTCCTCTGTTTTAATTCTACCGTATTAGTTCAAGGTTTGATTCACGGGAAGAAAAGGGCACCATTTCTTCTTTCAAGTGTCAGGCAGTCTACTGCACTTCTCCCAATGATAAATGTCAAGATATCTGACTGACAGTTAACTGTCGGTGGCAGTCTGGGTTTTTCCTGTCATGAACCGGAGCTTGCAATATCTATTACTTGTGTCCTCTTCAACCTCTGAGGAACAAAGGCCCATGTTTCTGTGTGAGAGGACATGGCTCCAGCATCAGGCAGCACATAACTCTCTGTCTCTGCAAGGCCTGCTGGGAACTCTTAGGTGACAGCGTCATTTGAGCTGAGGTTGAGGGCTTCCTCCAGCCGGCTGCTTGGCTGCCTGCCTGCCCCCTCCTCATCCATGCTCAATGGACATTGATCCCCCAGCAGCGACACCGTGTCCCAGGGAGGGGTAAGCAGATACACCTCGTTGCCTCCAACAATCATTCTGCCCCTGTAGGGACAGGTCGTGGTAAATTAATAGTGTGCTTGCAGCGACTAGATATTGTTAATGTATTTGCTATTGATGGAGTGAGATAACATGAGTAGCTTCAGCCTTACTTAACACAAAACATAAATCCTCCAAGGCCATTCTGGAGAAGCTGCATAGGCAGTAAGTTATTTTGAGCTTTTGGGAAAGTACAGCACAGACACATTAATTCGGTTCATGCGAGTAATACCATAAGCACTGTAAGACGAAGCTTTACTTATTGATTTTCATTTGATTTACATCATTAAGCCGAAGTCAAGTATTGAATAAATGCTGTACTGTTTTAAAGGACGTGGTTTCATTTAGGATTTTTGCCCTCTTGACAGCTGAGTGGTAAAGTGGCGTACACCACTTTTGCAAAGAGGAGAGTGGAGGGGAAATGGCAGAAAGTGCAGAGAGCGATGAAAATAACCGACTAGGCCTTGTAATTCTCTACTCAAAATCATGACAGTCTTCTGTTTTTCTTGAATAAAACAAAAAAAAAATGTATAGGAACCAAAATGAATACATGCTCATGTTTAAAAACGGGACCTTTGGATGGTGTAATTTCTCCTTTTAGATAAACACTTGTTACCACCCCCTTACACATATGAGGCAGCACTTCCTATGGGTGGAAAAATACCACAGTCATTCATTTTACCAAAGGTGCACTTTACCTAAAACTCAGGCCCTTAATCCAGTTGATCCTTCATAAGAGCTGTCAAAGTACTACATCTACGCTGTCTAAGCTCACTTTGAACTTTTGGATTTGATGGGCTTTGGTGTGCTGTAACATGACTTATAAGCCTGATCTTCTTTAAACTTGCACCCAGTCGAAAGAAACAAACAGACCTCAGGGTAGGCCTGTCGCTTAGCAAGTTTGCTCTCCTGCAACATGCATACATTCAGTGTTCACAGAAAACAATCATAACATTTCGAAATGGTATAATTTGAATTCCCCAGAAAAACTATACCCAAAAAAGGTAAGAATGACCAGGTTAGCAAGTTGGGTAGTGTCCTAATGAAACGTTTTGAAAATACATTTTTTTTAAATTATTACATCTGCATGTGTGTTTTTTTTAATGTGTCGCTGCCAGGAACTAGACGGGAAATTCACTATACCGAAAAATTGTTGGAGTTGATTTAGTTTCTTGGTGGGTGGCCATGAACTGCTCTTTTATACTGATAGATTTTTAGAGTCACAACCTCCTAGTTAGTGGAGGTGTTGGTCAAGTTACTTAAAAATAGTAATTAGTTACAAATGATTTATTACTTCTCCAAGAAAGTAATCCTGTTACTTTACTAAAGACATATTTTCAAAAGTAATTAGTTCCTTTATTACTTAGTTACTTTAAAAAAAATATGAAACACAACCTGAATACGTTATGAAGCAATAGACCTTTCAGCCCAATTCTATTTTTTCTGCATAATCCATCATATAAAATTGAATCACGTGAAAAAGTCTCTTTTTAAAAATTGTTTTATTAGTTTTAATCTTTTAACTTTATGCACATTGCATCAAACAAAAATGTAATTATACGCAACACTCTCTGACTGGAAGAAATTTGTTTAACATTTAAACCCATTTTCTGCATATTCCAGCATATAAAATAAAATATTTTTTTGTGTTGACACTCAGTCTTTTAAATAGATACAAGTAAAACTCAGCAATAAATACAATCAAAGATTCAGCGGTACTAAGTCCTGTCGCTTTTAAATCTATTTTCACCTGTTGAGCAGGAGTGGGACAGGTAGAGGTTTGCCTCATGTCAGTGGGGGGATCCGGGGGTTTCTCTGTGAATATCATATTCCTGTGCCGGCTTGCTAGGCACTTGCTCAGATTTGAAGTTTAATTTTTCGCTGCAGAAAGAAGTTGTTTTCCCAGGTAGAGTGTACAGCGGACGCTGATGTTTTTGTCACTTTTTACAGAATCAAACTCAAAGTAATGTCAGTACTTCCACACTCTAAACCCTGCATACTCTGCGTACTCTCTCCCGCGCTCCATATTATCCAATATTGATCTACACACGAGGGTGGCACGGTGGTTAGCACTGTTGCCGCACAGCAAGAAGGTCCTGAGTTCAATTCCACCATAAGGCCGGGGTCTTTCTGCGTGGAGTTTGCATGTTCTCCCCGTGTTTGCGTGGGTTCTCCCCGGGTACTCCGGCTTCCTCCAACAGTCCAAAAACATGCAGTAGTGAGGATAGGTTAATTGGTCAATCTAAATTGCCCATAGGTGTGAATCTGTGAGTGAATGTGAGTGCAAATGGTTGTCTGTGTCTCTGTGTGTTAGCCCTGCGACAGACTGGCGACCTGTCCAGGGTGTACCCCGCCTCTCGCCCTATGACAACTGGGATAGGCTCCAGCGACCCTGGAAAGGATAAGCGAATGGATGGATGATGATCTACACACGTCTGTTGCTGCCACGAACGTCATGTGTTCGTACGTCATTGTCATGAGACACTCTCACAAACAGTAGTAATGCAGCGTGCTTACGGGCAAGTAACAGCAATCTAATTACTTTTTTGCAATAGTAATCCCTTACTTTACTCATTATTTGAAAAAAGTAATCGGATTACAGCAAAGCGTTACTTTTAAGCATTACTGCCCATCTCTGGTGGAGAGCGACCTTTGCTTTGGGGAAAACTGAACCCTGACATCAAGTTTTCTGGTGAGGCTAAAATGGAGTTAGATGGACAAGCAGATCATTACACCGCTGTATCAGACTGAGACAACCTGAGAGAGAACTGGAAGGCAAGACTTCCAGTTCTCTGCTAAAGGAGGATCTGATTAGAATGTGTCTTGGGAACCTTCCTTTGCAGGTTTTCAGGGCAGAGGTTTTCAGAGTTTTGAAAAAAAAAAACCCAACAACTGGAAAAACCTTCTTAGTTTGCTACTACTGTAATCTAACATTGTCTAATTGGATGGATGGATTTATGGATATGGGCCACTCAAGGATGTCAACTTCCTACTGTTAAGCCAGTGTTTGCCTTTTCGTCTTTCCCCATACAGTTTTGATTCTAGATTTCATTTGTCAGCTATTATTGTCAGGCTAAAATACCCAAAAAGTTCAGCCTTGTAAGAGTTTTACATATAATGGACAAGAGAACCAGTTTGGATCTGTCATTTCAGGCTTTTGTTGTCAAGGCAATAGTGGTCTAATGTGAGTATCCAAGGTTATTCATTTTTGTTATCTCCATTACAACAAAACAAACAAACATGGTAGATTGCTTAAGAAGGTTTCACTTAATAGGCGAACGTGTCCGCATGCTCCTTATAGTAATGAAAAACTACAGATAGCAGTCCAAACAGAGACAAACAATGACCCAGTGAAAGAGTTGTTGAGGATGTGCTACTACATGTCTTATCCACTTTTACCTGTGGGACTGAAAGGCTCTGCTTCTAAAATCTGGGTGCCAGATTCTGCAGGCAGCTTCAGAGATCTGAACACACTGTTTTGGCTCTCCAGTGCAATCTAACTGTAGGAAAATTACTGCCAGAATGTTTGGGTTACACAAATGTAAGATGGAAAACTCACCTTCAGTTTTTCTCATACCTAAACCAAATATTCAGAAATCACAAAAATCCACATTCTGTGTCAGCATTCTTCAGTCGTCAACATCTCAGGCAATATTAGCCTCATTCAGGCAGCGGGGGAAAACAAGCAAACTTGTCCATCACCCTTCTGTCGATCATTTGAGGTTACGACTGATGTATTTCCATCTGATGAACTGTGTGTTAAATGGGTTCCAGCTGTGATGTCTTGAGTTTATGATATTGAATGTCAATGCTTTACAAATTAACACATGGTGCGCATGGTGTTAATACCAGGATTTTTTTTTTAGCTGTGTGTAGATGTTCTTCTCAAAAAGTTAAACAAATCTGAGAATGTGAAAATGAGGGAATCATTTACGGCTGTATTTTCAGACATGGTACAACAGTGGGATTTAGCTTCAGTTAATTGACTTAAAAAAATTACGCCATTATAACACTTTACTTTTCTATAGTTGCACTGGGGAAATTGGCTTCATTGAGTGATAACGGCAGACTTGCACTTGGGCAAGTTGCAGCCAAGTGTAAGGAGCTGGGATGAGAATTAACACCTCCAAGACTGACGTTATAGTTTTCAGCCGGAAAAGGGTGCAGAGTCGAAGTGCCCACTCTGAGTTTGGTGATCAGTTTCTGACTTCATCAAGGGGCTAAACAACACACAGGTGCATACACTTGGTATGTGTATATGATCGTGTATATAAAGATAGATGGGAAAATATATAATATAAAAAATAATAATAATTATAATAAAATTATGATAATTTTTGAAATTGCCACAGACGAATTGATATATTTGGCAAAACATTTGTTTCCAGACACTGTTGCAATGGCCAGTTTTACCACTAATCTTGACACAATCATGCATTTTTTAAAAATTATTTTCTGTTCAATAAATTGTCATTGAAGAGGAAAAGGAAGTGTTGCAAACCACTGGTGAGCAGTTCTTTTGGTTGCTTGCTTTATCGCTAACAATCCAACAAATTCACATGGTTTATTCAAAACATATACAGTATGTGAGCTGCTGAGTCCTGTAAGTAATTCCTTCTTTGCTGAATAAGGCTAGAGGAAGTTAGATGAATGTAAACGCAGCTATTGAGCCTACACTATTTCTTTAGATTCTCCTTGCTCTCATAGTGATTTCAGTTCATTATTTTGGGTTTCAGTTCCTCCCAGTGAAATGAAGCATAATGTTATGGTTTCTGTTTATGATTCTCTTTGTTTATTGCAGACATTGCTTACACTGAGTTGTATTATGCATGTTTATTTTTTTACTTACATTTTTCAAAAATATGCACATATATTTAAATCAGGATCAGCGTAAATTGTACAAATGCTTTATGCTTGTCTCTTAAATGAATAATTAGCACTTATGCCATATTTCAATATTTTATTCATGAAATCGTCTAAAGTAGCTTTGCATGATTCACAGTTTAAAATAATCTACATTTATCTTACACTGAGCCTTGGTGGGCCATCACTTCATTCCCTCTCAAAGCCATTTTAGCTCATCTTAATTTGCTGCCCCTCACAAATAAAAGGTTTGAAAGTAAGTGGGTGGGGCTTCCTTGCTCAGTCAGAGCTGTGTGCCTGAGATGACTATGATTATGATTATTAATACATCCACTCTCACTGACATCAGGAAGGGCAAAAACTCTGCCAAATCAGCCAGGCAGCGCTACCTGCTGTAGTGACCTTTTGAATAAGGGAGCTGCTTCTTCTTCTTACTGACATCATATAGAACCAAGAGTAAACAAAATGCATTAAGTGGTGAATGTGTACGTGGTTTATTGCTCACAGGGATCACTTCCTTAAAGTATACTGACGTTCATACTTGAAAAATTGTCCGTGTTTGATCTCCATTGCATTGGCATATATTTGACAGAAAATAAGCAAAAAACACAACAAAAAGCTTTTTTGTTTTTTCCAGACCACAACACCAAAGTTGGTGAAGAAACTCAAAATGAAAGAATGCCCATTTCTTAGTTTATGGGTCAAGCACACTCTGATTGTAGCCACAAGGTAAAATACTGGAAAATAAAGCAATCCATATTTTGGCAATGTGGCGAGGTGTTGTAAACCTGCCAATCCAGCCTGCAAGCATCCGTTTTTAAGCGCTGATAGCCTTTGTAATTTCCAGCCCAGTAAAACTACCCAGACACACATTTCACAGAAACCTTTAAAATTAATCAGAGCGTGTATTGATTCTTCTATTTATCACGCCACAAAAACACTGACTTTTACAGTAAGTTGTGGGTGGTCTATTAACTAGTAAAGAATCACAGAAGCATGGTTAAAAACATCATGCTTCCCCAGATAGGAACATACCTGTGGTCCTCTGGTACACCCCTCTGCTCATTATCACAGATATGATAAGAAGGGCAGTGATGTAACTCTCAGCTCCACTACTGACTTTCATTTTCCACTGGGACAGCTCATCTATGACCTCTGTGTGTGCTGATTGGTGTAGCCGGTTGGTTGAAACATACACAGAATTTGTTGCTCATGTGACATATATGTTGCTTTGGCCTGATTAGGGGGCAGCATGGTGGCGTGGTGATTGGCACTGTTCCCTGACAGGAAGGGCCTGAGTTCAATTCCATCACCTGGCCACATGATAACTGTGTGGAGTTTGCATGTTGTTCCCGTGTTCCGGCTTCCTCCCAAAGAAATGTAATTAGTGGGGTTAGGTTAATTGGCGAAGCTAAATTGCCCATAGGTGTGAATGTGAGTGTGCCACTGGTGCCTCCACATGTCCACCACATTAGAAACAACTCTGATTTGTTGTCAAAAATATTGTTTTTTTTGTTGTTTAAGTTTTTAAAAATATATATATTTTAATATAACTTTACAGTTAATGGGATCATTTGAAAAAACTAACAAACCTTATTTCAGAACTGTCAAATTAATTACAACTTTATTTTTTTAAAACTGTCAAAGTCATGCTGTATGCAGTTTGGTTAAACATGCAGAAAGTGTTTGTACCAATGACTTTGTGTGAATTGCACGTTTTATCACAGATCAGTTAGATTACTCTAAAAAGCTTAAAATGTTTAGGATATCTGCCTGAGAGCACATGATAACATGCCTCTTTAGCAGTGCTGTTGCTCATGAATCTGTTCACATCTCACAAAAAGCTCTACAAGGCGAGACTGTTCCACTCCACTGCACAGCGAAAATCAGTCTCTCTCATAATAGCTCTGGGCAATTTCAGACCACACAGAATGACAAGGGAATCAATTTCCCTGGTTAGGTTATAGATGGATTTTCTCTCTCTCTCTTGCTCTCTTTTCATAAGAAATAACTGCAATACGTTATATGAATTATTAAGAAGTCTTTTGCAGTGTTACATAAAGAAGGCTACACCACCACCCTCTGAAATATAATGAATATTGTTATAGGTTCAGAAATAATTTTTAGAAATTTGCATTTGCTGATCTTGCTTCACAATTTTGACCAAAGATTGGGTACTTTGAATATTCTTGCGACATGTTCATGGGCTTTGAATATTAAATAGTCACTATACGTCCTGTAATCTATCACAAGAATTCAGCTAACTTTGTTCTACTACATAATGAAAAGATGGTTGATTTGTGGAACTATTCTGACCTCATGTGGAGGATACTGCACAAAGCAGTTTCTAACACACTCTCTTGAAGAGAGTAATGACTACTTTTTGGATTATGTGAAGTTGCTAGGACCTTACTTACTCTTTCATCTACACTCTTTGATTATATGTAATTAAAAATGCACTTAACTCTATTATGCTTAAAGAATTGCTGTATTACATCTATTACACTTTGACTGGACACAAAGACACGCTAAGGCAGAGATGAGAGTAAAGCAGTCTGATCTGATCCATCTGATGGAATAAACATAAGTAGCTAAAGGCACTAATTAGATTAATGAGCGCACTGCTTATCAAATATGTCAACAGGCATGATGCAATAGAAAACATGAGTGGGGCAAAAGCATGTACCTTAAATGATTAATCACAGATTATTCCACAGGCATAAGCAGTTGGTGAATGCTCAGAGCTACAAGGTAGCTTCCAAATTGCTTTTTTCAAAGCACTTTCTTCTTTTTTTTTCCTGCTTTTTTTTTTTTTGCAATTGAAAGCCTGTTATCGACAGGCCGCATAACTTTGTTAGACTGGACTTAGGGTTCCCCTCAAGCAAATACTTGTGCTATAGTAACTACTAGCAGCTAAGGCAGAGCTGAGACCAGTAATCTGGGCGAATAAATACCAATGTGCACTATTGAACAAAGTTTAAATAAAGCTAAACTTGTGTAATATGTTTGATGCCTTTGTGAAATATGAATTAGGGATGTAAATCTTTATCGGTAACGAATCTAATAATCACAGTGACTATTAATGTAAATGAAATATTACGTAATGAATTACAAAAGTAAAGAAAATGCTAAGCCCCTGGGCTCAAATGGATGACTTTCAATTGCCAAAATTTGAGTCTTGGGAATTTACAGCTAGCATGTAAAGCAAAATGTTTTTTTTTTAAAAAAAATCTTTAACATATACTTTTATAAATGTCAAAAAACATTAAAAACAATGATCAAGATCCACAATCCAACCTTAATTAAAAGGCACTATAATATCTATCTAAAATCTAATCTATCTATCTATAAATAAAACTTTCTCCACTCACCCTGTGGGTGGTTTTTGGTTGTGCTTCAAGCTTGAGATCTGGGTAGCCAAACCTTCTGCCCTGCTGGTCATCAGATACCCTGCTAGGGTAATAAGCTGGCCAAAGGAGGAGAGAGAAGTCACTGACTTCAAGACAACAAAGCTTCTTATCATGCGTGAGTGTTTCACCCCAAATACAGCACCATGAGACTGTACGCTATGCAGAAGGCCAAATTCTAGCATGTCAAAACCAATATTAAAGATGAAACAACAAACATCCATGAGTATATCAGGAAGATAACCACAACTGATCATGTGCTTAGTGGATACCTCAGGCCGCAGAAACCTGAGAAAGGAGAGGCGCAACAACAGGAACCATCATGAATGGACAGGAGCCTGTACAGCATGTACCACACCTGGTACATGGGTTTACCACACCAGGTAAGACCCCAGGTGCAGGCTGTGCAAAGATGCCCCTGAGACAATGCAGCACATAACAGCAGGGTGCACGATGCTAGTATGCAAGGAATGTCACAGAAAACATGAAAAAAATAAAACATTAAGGCAACTGATTGCCTTAAGTACTTGCTTTAAGTACATTTCTTCAGTTCAATGATATTTTCTTGGCCTCCAAACGTCATTGCAGATTTGGATGAAAGGCAAGAGGGAAGAAAAGAGAAAAGCAAAAAGAAAAAAAAAAAGAAAACAAAGTGTGCTAATGCTAGAATTCAAAATCTCAGTCTGAGGCTCCTGTCCTTTATAATTGCTTTATATTGCTAATTATGTATGCAAAAAACAAAGTAGTTAAAAAAAACAGGCTTGCAAAAATAATAGTTTTGCTGATGCCTAAATAATCAAATTATTCAAACTGGCTTTTTTGATATGACTCTGCTTTTTGTAGTTTAAACATATTTGTGAACGTTTACTTAACAGTTTAAACAGATTTTAGTTATATTCGTCTTTCTGTTATTTTATCATTACTTCTTCTCACGAACAAACCGGAATTTAGCTTTCTTTGCGCCTGTTCAACTCTTTAGAAACAAAAAAACACTACATTCACAGTGAGATGCTAATTACGCCTATATTTCAAGCGTAAAACGTAAAAGTAACTACCGTATGTCTGTCCGGGCTCGCGGTAGGAGGGACTGTGTTGCCATGACAATGACGTCAATGTTGGTGTCGAGTAACCAAAGGTCAAAATAAAGACAAGTGAATGAAAACGGAAGGAAACTAAACAGGCTTCCTAGAATAGCACAGAACATTACCAGGTTGACTCAAAATACAAAGTAATTCCCTGCACTGGATGCTGTCGTGTCGTTCGTCCGGGAATAATCGTTTTATATACCGGTAAGGGAACGTCACACAGCACAAGGTTAGGGTCACAGACAAGCTAACAGCAGCTAGCGAGCTAGCTGTAGCCTAGGTCGTTGGTTAGCTAGTGCTAACACTTACCACATTATATTGTTCGCTCCGGTAGGACGCCTGGCAGCACAAAGTTACTTTAAGCAGTTCTCTAGAGATGCCGGTTACCTCACAAGCAGTTGACGTTTGTTACTAACAGTCATCTTGCTGTTTAAGTTAGCTTTTTCTGTGTTGAGTTAGGATAGGACACAGTAGCTGGCCTTGCAACAGTCTTTACCAGCAGTGCAAGTTTACTTCAGTGACATTACAGTACCGTTAAACCGCAATATGCTTCTAAATAACAAGGCACCAAACAGCTGTTTCGTAGCTAATGTAATTTAACCTGTGGCGCAAGTCAGCGTGAAACAGCTCGTTAATCTTTTGAGGCAGTGCAGTGAGGGACAAAGTTGTTTTGTTTTGTTGTCATTTTTCTCCCAGGAGCACCATTGTGCTAATTCACGAGGCTCTATGGATGCTTGGCACTAAACTAAAGTATTTCGGAAACGATTTAATGTTAACTTTACTCCTCATTTTTCCTCTTTTTTTTTTCTCTTTCTTTCTTTAAGGAGCAACTAAACTGTACACGGATATACATCTGGTCAGCATTCGCCTCAGACAGCATCTACAGTTTCATAGCATGTCTTCCTGGTCCAGTGCGTAAACTGTGTTCCAAATATTATGCTGCTGCTTTTTTTTCTTTCATGTCTAACGGCAGAAATTACTATGCAGTCACATGTCAGTAGGATTTAAACAGATTCAGCTGAGTTTGTTTTTTTGTTCTCTTTTAAATTGGACATGGTTGCTAATTGGTTTGCCAGGTGTTTGTTATTAAATAACCTCTAGTTAAATTAAACAAGTTGCATTTCTAATGCAAAATGGGAGTGTGATTTCTCAGAAGATAAAGTGTGGCAGAAGTGCAGTGTCTGGCATGAAAAACATGGATATAATTTTGGAAAAATGAGGAGGGTTCATAAAAATCTTGGGGAAAGTGTGAGTCAAATAGAGAAATGGTGGTAAGGTGGGTGTATTGTGTTGTTTTGTTGCTTTGTGTCACCTTACTGTGTGGAGTTAAACATGTGCTCCTTGTGACTGTCCAGAAGACATGCATGGTAGGTGCCTGTTCTGTATTCGCCACAAACATGGATGTATACTAAAGTGCTTAAGGGCTTGGAGTAAATGAACCATATTTTTAAGGAAGACTTCTAATAAACAAAATAAAAATACTAAAAAAACGTTTCCAACAGACCAGATATCTGTAATTTTAAAACTGTTTGATCCACCAGTGAAAGCCTTGCTACTATGGTCCAGGTGGATGGAGTTCTAGATGATTGGTAAACACCAAGCAGAAGGAAGAGGGATCTGAACTGGAATACTGTGTAGCAAGATGATTAGTCCCACTTCATTGTGTCAAATTGTCCTCATAGGTGTATGGTGATCCCAACTTGGCAATGGCCTAACATGCTATGGAAAGGTTTTTCTTTTCTAGGCTCCCTGGTTGCTCAAAAGGAAAACCATTATAGCCATTATAACCTTCTGACCTTAACTCTATTAAGGACCTGGGCTGGCATCTTCAGATCAAATGTACGTGGAAAGTGTTTGTATAATCTGCATTTAAGGCTCCACATGCACTTGGTAGTCTGGGGCTGTAAACATCCCCGACTGGAAGCTGTCTGCACCACAGAGCTTTCAGTCTGATGTTTGCGGCTGCTGGCTACCCCCTACTGCCGAGTTAACCTTTTTATTCAGTATTCATTGAAATCCATACCTGATTTAGACACTGTGCTCCTTTAAAGTGTAGCTTTGTGTTCAGTTGTTCAGACTCAGTTCATGTAAACATCCTACACTCAGCTGTTATTGATTGCCACAGAGGCTGAGAGGAGGTTGTTTACTTGAACTGGTTGGGAATGATACTTGGACTTAAGATGGAGTGCCTTCATTCACATTGTCTGTTACACATCATTCATGAGCTATCCTGGAATCGACGGCTCAAGGGAAAGAAATTTGAAGTCTTATTTGTCAATTGTTCTGATTTTTAACAAATAAAGTTACTTGAATACATCTCTGACTCTTTGCTTATTTGCAGAATTTTTAAAAAGGAGATGAACTTATTTAAAATGATTCAAATAACACTCATTACCTTGTTTGCTTATTGTGGCACAGTAGTATGTTATGATTGGCCTTTTCTTTCAGGTAAAGGGGAAACTGGATGGTGGCTACAATAATACTAACCGTTCAGTGTTTCACTTCAGAACACATTTTGATCATTGTTTCAGTTTTCTATCTCCAGTGTGATTTGATTGGCTCTGTATTTTGAAAGCATGCTGTTAGAAGTCAAAATGGATCTGTCCACCTACTGTTCTCCAATCTTAAATAGTTGACTTTAGAGGGCAGTGACCATCTCTACTCAAAAAAAACAAACAAAAACCAACCAAACAAACAAGATATATAGATATATATCTATATAGATATCTATATCTCAGTTAAATCAGCTGATGAATTGGGTACATTGATTTGTAAAACATGAGTTTTTCATACAGCTTAGTGTTGCTCTGTCACACCATCCTTGTGTTGGACAATATTTTAGTACTGTGTATGTGCTTTTGTGGCAAAACAGTAAATTTGTGAACTTCATTGTCTGTCATGTTAAAGAGCAGTAAAACATTAAAGACTCCTTTTTTTTCCTCACATAGAAATTTAAATTGCTGTTTAAAAAAAAAAAAAAAAAAAATCAAAATAAACGATTAATTTTGAGACCACTGCTGCAGCATTTCTTACATGTACAAGAGAATTAAAAGTGATCAGCGTGCATGTAAGGAAAACAACGAGGAATCTAATGACGATTGACCTTTCAGTACACGGTGTCATGCACTGTAACTTTGTTCACCACTAGATGTCAGGTTTGTGCTTCTATTCAATCAGCAGTCTAATTCTACAACTCACTGGTGACTATAATGATAACTTGGCTGTTTCCTTTTCCTGGTTACCACAGTATATTAAATACATTGCTATATGAGTAGTTTTAAACACATGTTCAAATAGTGCAAGCTATAATGAAAATATTGGCAGATTTCAAACATAGTGACAACAGATCAACAGATATTGACTTCCAAAGGCTGAAGATAGAAAGTGAGTCGAAATCTTAATTTTAGATCTGTTACAACTAGACTTAAAATCTAGCTAAAGAGCAAACTTAATGGTTGCGATACTGTATTGTTGATCACTCATACTCATTCTCTTACATGGTTCAATCCCCCCCCTCAGGTGTCCCATCTGCCTCTCTTCTGTCCAGTCCACAATGGCTTTTTCATTACTGAAATTCTTTGACCTAAATATGTTTACATTGTTCCAAATGCACATGCAATGCTCATGAAAAACTGTAGGTGGCAGAGGTTAACCATAAGTTAAGCACAGTTGCTGTTGTGCTGTTCAGGTATATTTGATGGACCAAGAATGTATCATACTTGGTTTGCAGCTCTTTTACACCACTGTTGTACTTTGACAACCTGTAGGTATAGTGAAGGCCTGGTGAGGTAGTATTTCTTTTTCCCCCCCTGTAAAAACCTGACTTGTCAACCACTTTTTCTAGTGAATATACTTTTAAATACAATTACAATGTAAATTCAATATAAATGACATTGAAAATACACTGAGTTACAGCTGTGTTATAATGTATTACCTAATATTCTCATCACACTACAGGACACCAACAGAATCCCCCAAGTAACCTAGAAGATAATATAATAGGGTCAATATCCATGGGTACATTTACAAGTGTACAATCTCTTTAAAAATGCCCTGCCAAGGTAGCTCTGTAGCTGGCATGAAGTTTAGCTGCAAACAAATGCCCTTGCATGACTCACCTGTGTGATCCATCCCCCACAAAGAAGTAGCACACTTTTTTTGGCTGTGTGTTGACAGCCATCATCTCAGAATTCCTCAATTTAAACAAGGACACGTATTGATTCAAGATCACACACCGAAAAAGGATTTTTAAGGTTGTAGTTAAGGGCAGGGTTCAGCAGTCTTTGTGAGAACATGCACATGGATAAAAGAGAGAGAGAGAGAATAACAAAAAACAGGAAATTCCAGAAAATGCACAGATGGGTATTTGTATTATAGTCACTCGTGTTATTACATTTGGCAAACTAGAACACTGTGTTCTAACTTTGACATTTACAGTTTAAACTCTGATGAAAGGCATTTTTTTTTAAAAGAGTGGCCAAAATATTTCAATAATGACTTTATGCTGACTCAGCATGATGAGGGAGTTTCTACTATCAAAGGAACACATCTAAAAATGTTTGAGAGGCAGACATGCATCAGTACATTTTGGGAGTGAAAACTACTGTAAAAAACAAACAAAACTAAAACTGATAAGGACTGTGTTAGGGCTTGTTGAGCATGCAGGTTTCATCCAGAGAAGAACTGGTTTATATATATATATTTTTAAATCACTAAAAGAAACCAAGAGACTTGTGTATACCTGAGTTTGCGAGTAAGAAAATTATTTTAGCTAATTATTTGCTGAATAAAGTAAATTGTTAAACTACAGTTACATTATTCCCTGTGTTGCTTTGTTGAAAGACCTGAAATGGATTCACACATAATTACGGATTAGTTACGGGTAATGGATTGTCACATATCAACACAAATGCCCGTTCTCATGAGAAAACATACAATCTATTAGTTGTTATGTATAAACATAAAACTGGCAACGTAAAATAAAGCTTAAAACCAGCCCAAAGACATCAAAGCAACTGCCGTGGGGCTTCTATTATAGAAACATGTAAATATAAATGTTTACATCAGGGGTCCCCAATCCCAGTCCACGAGGGCCGGTGTCCCTGCAGGTTTTAGATGTGTCCTTGATCCATCACAGCTGATTTAAATGGATAAATTACCTTCTCAATATGTCTTGAAGTTCTCCAGAGGCCTGGTAATGAACTAATCATGTGATTCAGGTGTGTTGACCCAGGGTGAGATCTAAAACCTGCAGGGACACCAGCCCTCGTGGACTGAGACTGGGGACCCCTGGTTTACATGTACCTGTTACACCAAGATTGTTAATTATTTTTCACTACCCCTCCAGGACATGGTGTCAGCACATGGAAATCAAGGTTTTAGTTTCCAGTCTCACCAGTTTTTGACAGTGGCTTACAGAACACAACCGTGCACTCTACACATACCTCTTCACCTTTCCGCACTCCTTATTCTTATCTCTTATCCTTGTCAGGGTTGCGGGGGGTGCTGGAGCCTGTGCCAGCTATTATTGGCAAGGTACTCCCTAGACTGGTCGCCAGTCTATCACAGGGCTAACACAGAGAGACAGACAACTATTCACACCTATGGGCAATTTAATCTAACCCCACTAAGTGCATATTCTTGCGAAGAATAATACCCACAAAAACATGAGGAGGACAAGCAAACTCCACACAGAAAGACCCTGGCCTGACCCTGGATGCTGGAATCGAACTTTTGCTGTGCGGGAACCGTGCTAACCACTGTGCCACCGTGATACCCTCCTTCCTGCCTGAAGAACTGTAAAATATGACGTCTTTTGTTAAATGACTATTGACTGTATTAATGAAGATTATTAACTATTAGCTGGAAATAGCAATTAGTAGTGGGATTTTGAATCCTTTCTTAAACATATTCCTTTAAGAAAAGATGCAATCAAACATTATCAGAACAACTCTGTGCAGAAAAATCTGTATTACTGGAAAGTTTTGCATAAAAAGGCAAAAGTAAAAAATAATTATACTGCAGAAAAATGCTCCCCATCAGTCTTACACTGCTACATATATTGAAGGTGGAGCTGATTTTGGAAAACGTCATATTCTGTTTAATGTCCAGCGTCATATTCTAAAAATCAATAGTTTGTCATATCTATGATTCCCCCCCCCAAAAAACCAAATCTAACATGAGTTCCATAGAAACCAAACCAAACCGAACAAAGTGTAAAAATAAATACATTAAAAAGTTAGTTTAGTATATTAAAATACTTTAGTAGCATGTGATAAAGTTAATTGTCAATACCTATAAGGGGGATTAAATTAATATTAAAAATTTAAAGTAGAGAGTTAGCAGAGCATTTAGTTACTTTCAGACATTCTCACAGATACCAGTTTTGAAATTGTGGCTGCTTGGCTGTTTTTTTTTTAAACCAGAGATGGTCAGAACTCTGGTTTACTTCAGCTAAAGGAGTAATTAACAACTTGTTCAAACTCCATCTTCTTTGCCTCACACATGTTGGAGAAGGTGGTTAGAATGAAGAAACGTATCTGTTATGATGATAAATCACTCAAGCTTGTTTACTTGCTAATATTTGTTGTGTTTCCAAGCAAAACACAGATAATAAGCCTCTGAGAATCTTTCTTTGCCATGAAAGACCAGAGGTTTATCCACAATGTTTATATTGTGTGTTCATCTGCATTAGCTTCTAGCCTCTCAACTTGCCCAATTCAAGTGAGACAGACATGCCCGTGAAAAAGAGACAACTACATTTTCCTATGAGCATGAAACAAGTGCAGCATTCAGTGACAATAGCTGACAGTGGTCTCACGGTGGATGTAAAGGAAGGATGCAAATAGGCAAGGAGGTTTTTTTTTTATTATTATAAATGCTGTCTGAGATTAAAGAAAATATTGCTTTACTCTGGTACTTTTTAATCTATGTCTATTTTTACCTCTTATCTCTGTGCTTACCTCTTCTACAACAATTACATATTTTTGATCTGTTGAATGCTATGTTTAATGACGTCAAAAGGTTTAAGTAATGAGAAGCACTGACTCAGAATGATAACACACTGAAACATACTTTGAATGAAACAACATTTCATGCTGCAGCTGAAATGCGGAAATGAGTAGGTGTGACCAAGCAAGACAAAAACAAAAGAAAACATGCCCAAACTGGAAAGACTGGGAAAATTACACGGTTGGTATTTGTAATCATCACATTTGGGCACTGCAGAAGAAAGCACTAGCAGCTTTCCTAATCGTGGAAAAAGTTCTTTTACTTTTAAGATAACTGAAAAAACTTTGTAGCACAAGTAGCAACATAAATGTGATTTAATTTAGTGTGGTAATTCAAGATTCAAGAAGTTAATTGTCATCTACACTGCAAAACACAAATGGTTACGCTGAGCAATGAAATTCTTACTTTGCAAGTTCCCTTCACACAACTAAATAAACAACTAACTAAAGAATAAACTAAACTCTAACCATAAAAAGAATAAAGCGGGTGCTATGTACACAAGAGTAGGGTGTAATTTAAATTTTAAAGGGCAAGTACACTGTAAAATGTAATTCTAGATGTTTGTTATTTCAACATATTATTCTATATCAGTTTGACAATAGATGACTGAAGTTGTTGTTATAACATAGAATTACAAGTTAAAAAACGTCCCAATTACACCAAAAAAAGCTAACTTGAAAACTCATGTCCAGCTAAATCAGCAACTTATGTGAACTTGACAATGTGGGTAAGTTGAGCACAGCAGGATTCAAAACTGTCCCACGTGACTGCTACCGAGGTGCATCATGGGGAATTGGCGGTTAACGACATGCTCACTTTACTTGGACGTTTTCTAATCGTCTTCTTTGGAATATGCTTTCAAGGTGAGTAACATTGGTTATAACTATAAGGAAAGAGAGCTACAAAAGTTGGAACATGTTTTGAATTTATGGTATGATGTGTGTTTTTCTCTTTTACCGAAATGTTTGCTTTAGCTAATGTAACTTTAGCCGACAAGGTCCAGCTTGTGTGTTATGACCAAACTTGACCTAATAAACTGACATATGGCCTTTTTTATGGGTTTAATGTAGCGCTGACCAAATCACAAGTATTGTGCCGCTAGCTTTAAGGTTGTGCACTCAACCACTGTTGCGATATTAGCAAGCTAACTCAGCTAATTAATAAAGCTTATTTCATATTGTCTCTGTACTTGTAAATTTCTTTCAAGTTCACAGGCTGTTGTATTTTGGTGGAAGTTCATTTTGGCAATATTTCCAATAACTGGCTGGGTTCAAAAAGAAGTTTTTGACAGGACTCCGATGCTTGTTGTCATCTGTTTACCCCTATGTAATCACTTAAGTTGTTATTAACTGCTGCATGCTAAGCTGCAAGAGTGGACTGAGGACTGAGGCTATGTCCACACGTACCCGGGTATTTTTGAAAACGCAGATTTTTCTATGCGTTTGCACCTTTCGTCCACACGTAAACGCCGTTTTCGGTCACTGAAAACGGAGATTTCTAAAAACTCCGGCCAGGGTGGATATTTTCTAAAACTCCGTTTTTGCATTTACGTGTGGACGAGAAAAACGGAGAAAACGCAGCGTCAAAGGTGTGCGCCTTTTTTGACGTCACAGTGTGCGCCACGTTGTTGTTTCGGTGAAATGAATTTCTACAATACTGTTACTGTTAATTGTACTCTCTGCAGTGTTTAAATGCTTACATATGCATGCACAGTTACTGTCCCTCCACACATACGACTCGGTTCTGCTTCTATGCCCCAGCTTTGTTTACTATTTCCCGCCGAGGCTTCTAGACTTCTGATTGGCCAACATTTCTACACGGTTAGGAATATATCGCCACCTGCTGCTTTGGCATGTTCGTAGCAGCGTTTTCCTTCATTTCTGCCTTTACGTGTGGACGGGATTATTTTTTAAAACGAAAACGGAAAATCTCCGTTTTCAAAAATACCCGTGTACGTGTGGACATAGCCTGAGACAAAATATGGTCTACAAACCAGCATTATATTAGTTTTTATCAGATAGTCCTCCAGTGTGTTTATTTATTGCTTTAATTATATTGTGCAGTTATTTGTTACCCTGAAATGCTTTATGCTTAACAACAGCTCACCATTTTAACTTATTTTTGAACTCTTGTGATCAGTATGACTAGATTGTGTGAGTTTCCATACTAAAAGAGCTGTAGTGATAAAATAATTGGCATAGAGACACTGATTTTTGGCATGGTATACTGCAGAAGTTTTTTTTTTTTTTTTTGCATAATTTACCTTTTAATTAAACTGCATTCTCTGTATTGTAACAAAACTAACATTGTTTATATGTCAGAAAATTAGCAAACATAAATAAATGGCAAAAACAATATAATTATAACATATATTTTTATTTTACTTATTTTAGGTCTGTGAAACCAAACTTGATGCTGGGGATTTATTTTTGTCAGTGGAGTCAAATGGTAAGTCACAATTTGTGCATTTTGTCATACTGGAAACACCACAGATTATATTGTAACTTAATAGCTCTGTAGAACAAATGATATAAAGATTGTAGTGTCAGGGTACTTCTTAAGAAGTAATATGGCACTATTGATGATCGCATGCAGGTGGCATAAACTAAATATTCAGACGTGCTACCAACAAATGATTCATTAACAAAAGCAATGGAGCAGACTGTTTAGGTTCTTGTGGTTGTAATAACATCCATAACTGCAAGTTTGTCATTAATTTATTTTTACAGGTCTAGATGATCACATCTCTTTGTTATTTAAATGAGGTGGACTTGCAAACTTTGCACTCTTTTGGGTAAATTGCTGTCCACTACATATACACAGAATGTGCACAGTATTTCAAATCTAAAAAGGGAGTATGTAATGGACTTGCTGGCTTTAATGTAAAAAGCCTGTTGTGTAACTTTAATGAGGCAGTTGGACTAAAACAGTATTGCTCATCAAGGTAAACATCTGAGGAATAAGGAAACTGTTACTTGTCCTTTTACTCAGTGTTCTTTTAATCGCACATTTACTAAAGTTTTACATCACATAAGTCATTTTCACAATCATTCTACTTTAAAAGATTTCGAGACAGAGCTTATTGTTCTCTGAACTTCCTTGTTTGCTGAACGGCAGGTAAAGTGCATCTTTTTGTTTGTTTGCTTTTGTGTGTTTGTGTTTTCTCTAATGGGCCTCAGATGACCGTTTGCTTAAATTTGGGTCTCAAAGAATCTTTTTTTTATTCTGCCTGTACTCTCCACCCCTCTTCTTCTATTGCTCAGGTTGAAGCAGAATTTGCCCGTCTTACATCTGTTGACCTGAAAGGGTTCCTTTTTGCTGTGCTTGACCATTATGGAGAGGTTCGTGGAGCTGTACAAAATCAAGAGTGGCATAGGAGGGCTAACTAGGCTCATAAAATGCTTCGATGATGATGTAAGTGTTCAACTGCGAAATGTTCTCCTTTGTTTAAGTTTTAGGTTATCCAGTTCAACTGATGAACCCATTGAAAGAAAGCTGATAAGTCTGTGATCATATTTCACAACCGGACATTTAGTGTGGTAACTTTTACAGAATCTGTGTATATTGGTGGTAGGTTGGATATCATATTTTACTTGAATCTCCTGATAAGCCTGATTCAAAATTTTCAATGATAATCATATATTGATGGAATTATGTAGCAAAAAGCTGTGAATTTGGAGCTGTCTACATGCTTCATAAACACTGTTTAAAAAGTGTTTTTTTTTTTTCTTTTTGACTTCTTTGACCAGAGCCCTACACAAAGGAAGAGGACAGAGGACCTCATTTTCTAAAGGAAGAACCCTCACACACTTTCAAGACTGTGAAGGTTAGCATTGTTTCTTTTAGTAAATGTAATAATGACAGCACCACAGTGGATTTTAAATTAAACATGTGGCATCTATGAAACAATAGATTCCACATGATAACATGTGTACTTTTTCCTCACCAAATGTATTATTACAAGATCTTTGACACTGGATTTGGTCTGGGTTTCAGAGAAACTAACTGGCAAGCTAGCATTGATATTATTAGTGTCTTGTGTTTATTCATGTCTTCACCAGGGTCTTTGACATTTCGCTGCTGTACTGTTCACTTCAGCTTTACGTTTGATTTCTCACATTGTATATTGTAATGGCAGAGATATTAGGATATTTAAGGGGCTGCAGTGGCTGCTACAGCTGTGGGGGGCAATAGTTTGGTGAAATGTCCTGGACCCTGGAAAAGAGACTGTGTAGACTGGGTAAGCAATTAAAGGTTACTGGCCGAGAGTCATTGGGCAGCTGGGTAAAGGTGGATGTTGATATTCAGTGCCAATTATGCAACCTGTTCAGCCATGTCTATATGCTCTTTTTTCATGCTGTTAATATAGGGGGGAAAAATAAACTTTAATCAATAAACTGATTAAAGAAGCATTGTCTATGGAGCCATAATCTGATCCTGTAGTGTAGCTGCAGTTTGCACATTTCATGTATTCTCAGCCAGATTTGGTTTAGAGCACAGCCAATATTTAGTATAAGTAGATTTAAATTCACACACACTGATGATGGCAGCTACATTGTAGCCACAGCCGTCCTGGGGCGCACTGACAGAGGCGAGGCTGCCGGACACTGGCACCACCGGGCCCTCTGACCACCACCAGTAGGCAACAGGTGAAGTGTCTTGCCCAATGACACAACGGCTGAAACTGTCAGAGCCGGGGCTCGAACCGGCAACCTTCCAATTATAAGACGAACTGTCAACTCTTGAGCCACGATTCAGTCATCCACCCATGTGTGTGAATGACTGAATGTGTAAAGTGCTTTGGAGTCCTTAGGTGACTAGTAAAGCGCTATACAAATACAGGCCATTTACCATTTAAATTTAAAATTTTGTTTGAATTCTGCAATTGAAGACATGCTCAGTTATTTATGAACATGGCCTTTGTTTAAAGCAAGAAATGGATTTGTAACATGGGGGTGCATATCTCATTCTGAAAAAACTTTAACAACTATTAAGTGTTACCCAAAGCCAATCACCATCATCCAAAGCATCAGTATGGCTCTTCTTTGGAAAGACATGAATTCTTAAGCACAAGGGATATTGTGTAATTGTAATTGTGTAATTTTATTTTATTTTTTGTCTTTGAACCCTTTTATAGCCGACAGGTATTGAAGACACGTTTTCTAAGAGGATGAAAGTTGGCATTGTGATGGTGAAAGAAGAAGACATCATCGATGTGTTAGTTGTCCTTGAGGCAGCAGTAATCCTGTCTAATCTGAGGGATGTGTCAAGTGCCATTTCCATGCTGATGGGCCTTCTTTTTGCCCTCAACATACACTATCCAAAGGAACTTAAGGACATCTTTGAAGTCATTCAGAACATCCTAATGAACATTGGTGGAAGGCAGTGCATCTCACTAGTGCATGGTCTAAGAAACAGACTCTTGCAGAAAGCCATGCAGAACTGTAATTGTATGCCTTAGTGTTAAGGACAGTTTTTATTTTACTGTTTGTTTTTTTATTCTTGCAAGTTCTCATTCTCACTTTTGTATGTCACTAAATGACTACACTTTACATTCCAGATTAGACAATCACTCATTTGTTCATGGTTTAAGAAACTTATGTGAACAACAGTATAATGGTGGACTCTGCAGATACTTATCTCATGCGAGTCAGTAGTTTTTCCTTTGTTTTGCAATTGAGCAGACTCAAACTAATGTTTCTGAAATATCCATATTATCAAATGTTTCAGAAGCATGCACTCATTTTCAGAGATATTGGTTCTGTGGAATTTGTTGCAATTGTAAACAAAGACAAATACAAGAGTTTGATGTCTTAGTTGTTATAAACTGACTTTACTGTCACTTATCAAAGGTTTTGTACTATTTTAATATTTCAAGTTTTATGCTAACAGGTGTGACTGAGCACAATGAAGTTTAAAAATTTTGCAAATGTAAAGAATAACTTCTAAAATAGCAAGTGTCCCGTTTATACATTACATTAATGCAGACTTTATGTTGTTACTTCACAAGAATCACTACTGCTCCTAGAGTATTGGTCAGAATTTCATCTTCACCCAAACTGGGCTCAAGACCAAGTTCAAATTTATTGTTTCACAGGGAGCAGCCTTTGAGTTTTGATGGATTGTGAGAAAGATGAGCTACGTCACTGATTTTTCTGTTTCTCAGATGACTAAGATGGCACAATAAATGGTGAATGTTGGGTGCTCATGAGTAATTGTCTTGTCATGTTCCTAAAACAAACTTTCTGTATGAAATGATCAGATACACTTTAATGGAATCTGTGGGGTTTTATTTTTTGTTCTGTAAACAACAGAAAATTAATTTAAAGGAATGTAGATATTTAAACCTGAGCTTTAAGATAAACCTAACAGGTAGTTTTGCTGAAATGGATGTTAGAAAGCTAAAAAAAAGAAAAAAAACTTAAGATGTTCAATACACATTTTTCTTTACATCCAGTCAATCAACTCTGATAATTAAAATGAAACTGATTTACAAGTTCACTCAGCTACCTTAAGGAGCTCAGTTAATTAATAAACTTAAATCAACTTAGCTAACAGATTATGTTAGTTAAGCTAAAATAGATTCCTAAGTTAAAAGAACTACTAAAGTATTTGAATTAACTAAAAAACCCAAGTCAACTGAACTAGGACAAGAGTTTAAACAATAGATTATTTTAATTTAGCTGAAAGGGTTTTCCCAAGTAAAAATGACAATTAAAGGAGTTGAACTGACTAATAAATCTCAGCCAACTAAACTAAGACAAAAGTTTAGACAACATGTGATTTTTCATTAAGATAACAATTGGTTGTGTTATAAGAACAAACTCTATTTCTTGACTTAACTTAAAATTTTAAGGCAGCCCTGTACCTGATATTTTTAAGTTGAAACAACAAGTTATATTTTACAGTGTAGTTATGCAGCACTGTCACAGTTATTAAGATATTCCAAATGTAATAATTGCTTATATTGTATGAAGTTGTATTAAATTGTATATAAATGTTCAATAGTTACAAATGTACAGGTCAGGTTATTCAACAATAGTCAGTGAATAACAATTAGTCAAAGATTCATTATGTCAAGGTCTGACGGTCCTCACAGGTCGGCCTGCCCGTGATGTCGTGTTCTCGCTCCCTCTCGTTTCTCTCTATATGTTTGTTTACGTCCGATGCATTTTCAATCATCCAGGTAAGTACATCTCCAAAAGTTGATTCTGTTCAGTTGGACGTAACTTTTTCAGTGGGAGAAACAGAATCAACTTTTGAAAATTTTGAAGGCTAATCACTATCAGGGATGAGGGTTACTGGAGGGCACGGGGTGTTTATTCTCTACTCAGGAATGGTCGGGAAGAAGAGGAGAAGACTCCCCACTCAACATTCATTGTACATAGATCAGCTGTTCATTGTTTTCACCACTTTGTAAATAAACCTCACTGTTTATCTGCAAGGAGCTCTGCTGTTGAGTCCGCTCTTTATCCGCCCCCCTGACAGATTAGCCTGTAGATGGAAACTGTTTTTTAGTCTGGTTGTCCTTGCATTCACACTCCTGTAGCGTCTGCCAGATGGCAGGAGTGTGAACAGTGTGTGCTGTGGGTGGGTGCAGTCCTTGATGATGTTGTGATGATGTAGTGGAGGGAAGGGTACTCCACAGATGAACTGTGCCATTTTAATGACACGCTGGAGAGCCTTCCTGTGCTGAGTGGTGCTATTCCTGTAGCACACTATGATGGAGTGCATCCGTAAAAGTAAGAGCAGTTTGAAGGGAAATTCAAATTTTCTCAGCTTCCTTAGGAAGAACAGCCATTGTTAAGCCTTCCTGATGATCTGATGTGTGTTGTGGGTCCAGGTGAGATTCTCACTGATGTGGGTGCTGAGGAATTTGAAGGTCTTCACCCTCTCCACCTGAGTCCCTTTGATGTATAGTGGGGCGTGCTGGTCTCTCCTCATCATCGGGTCAACAACCATCTCCATAGTCTTCTCAGCATTTATGGAGAGAGGTTGTTTTCCAGGCACCAGCTGAGCCACCTCTTCCCTGTAAGCCTCCTCTCCACCAGTGATCAGTCTGACAATGGTTGTGTCGTCAGCGAACTTAATGATGGAGGTGTTGCACTGGGAGGGGACGCAGTCGTAGGTGACGAGGGGGATCCCTGTGCTCACTATCTTTGTACCTGATGTACTGATACCAACTCTGACTGCCTGAGGTCTGCCTGCGAGGAAGTCCAGGACCCAGTGACAGGGGGGGCAGTCCGAGAGTGAAGAGTTTTCCCGCCAGTCTGTTTGGAATGACGGTGTTGAATGCTGAACTGTCTATAATCAGCATTCGAGGATCTAATGTGTCCGGGATGGCTTTTTTGATATGGGACATGACTATGCTCTCAAAACACTTCATTACAGTTGGAGTGAGTGCGATGGGGTAATAGTCATTCAAGCAGGTTATGTTGTTTTTCTTTTTCTTTTTGTTTTTTTGCCTGTCCCGTTTGGATCTTTAGACATCAGAATTGTTGTCTGAAGGCCAAGAAAGATGCCAAGCGGAGGTTATGTTGTTTTTCTTTGGGAGGGGCACTATGGTGGTGGACCTGAAGCATGTGGGTACAGCTGACTGGTTGAGGGATAAATTAAAAACGTCTGTAAAAACCTCAGCCAGCTCTGAAGCACAGAACCTCAAAGCATGGTGTTTTCAGCGCCACCTGCTTTTCAGGGGTTAGTCCTCCTCAGAACCTTGACAACCTGTAGGTATAGTGAAAGCCTGGTGAGGTAGTATTTCTTTTTTCCCTGTAAAAACCTGACTTGTCAATCTCTTTTTCTAGTGAATATACCTTTAAATAGTTGTTGGTAAATGCAATTACAATGTAAATTTGATATAAAAGATGCTGAAAATGCACTGAGTTACAGCTGTGTTATAAAGTATTACCTAATATTTTCATCACACTACAGGACACCAACAGATCCTCCAAGCAACCTAGAAGGAAGTAGCAAACCGTGTGTTGACAGTGTGTTGACAGCCATCATCTCAATGGTACTTGACAGCACTGCGCCAAGTGTAAAGTTTGGCGCAGGAGGGATTATCGTGTGGGATTGTCTTTCATGAGTTGCACTCGACCCCTTAGTTCCAGTGAAAGGAACTCTTAATGTTTTGGCATTCCAAGAGATTTTGGAGCATTTCATGCTTTTTGTGGAAACAATTTGGGAATGGCCCCTTCCTGTTCCAACACGGCAGTGCACCAGTGCACCAGTGCACAAAATAAGGTCTATAAAAACATTGATGAGACAGTTTAGTGTGGAAAAACCTGACCTCTATCCGACAGAATGACATGACATATGAAAACCTCACCTCTCCACATGCACCTGCTTTTTATTTCTTAATCTTAGTTCTACTCCTCCCTCTATACATGTGCAATATTTTTACAAAGGAATAAAAGCATTGCAGACACAATGCAGAGGCATGTCAAGAGGTGTGGTGAATAGTACAGGAAGAAATATTCTTCCAGTAAACACATACCCTGTCATCAAATGCAATATGAGACTAGAAATCTTTTGGCATCCCGATGCGTCATACTGATGTTATTTTTGACACAATCATTCTTTGCAACAGTTCACAGGATGGTCTTCATTGTCCGCAAGGAAAAGCAGCACCTGTGTTAAAGTTAGGTTTAACGTCCGCCCCAGTTATGCAACAATGGTTCGAAGTTTTTTTAGTGAGTGAGAATGTGTTCAAAGGTTTGAAAAAAAAAAGTTTACTTCCCGTCCCTTACTTCAGTGTTCCCTGTCAAAACTGACCGGTCCTTTTATCACCATTCCTCTTCCCCGCTGTTTTTCTTTCCCTCTTTCTTTCTCCCCTTTCTTTTCCCCAGTCAAGTCTGTCCCGTATTTAGCAGGTTAAAATAAAATAAACAATAAAAGGCGAATCAAATAAACCAATACGGCAAGGCTGGGTTGGTCGATTTGGTAAAGTAAATCCGTTGGGCATCTTTCTTTGCCTTTAGACAATAATTCAGTACTGGGTTTCCCTGTGTAGACCTGCATATTCCAGGCATAGCTGCTTCTGGCGTCACACGCTCACCAGATCTTTATACCACATTTCCCTGGTTCTCTTGGAATGTATACCTTGTAGGAACAGCGACCCCTGAAAGGAACCAGGCGCTCATCAGCTGTCACCTCAGGGCCTGGATTGTACATAAGTGGTAGGCGCTCCACCCACCTGTCCTAAATGTTTATGACTGAAGGGAAAACTGTGTCTAATTAGGTGTCTAATTAGACACTGTCTAATTAGGTGAAAATTGTTTAAGGTTTTACCAAAATAGTACCTGTTTGTCATTTCACCAGAGGACGGGTCATGCATCTCTGTTAACAAATTGAATAATTCTTGAAAGGACATGAAACTGTTGTAAGGACATAGTTGCCTGGAATATAGGCCTGCCAAACTCTGCATCCCAGAGACTTTTTAGAGGCTCATTGTTTGAGCGATATACTCCTGCTAAAATCAACAGACCTCTGTAGGCTTGGAGGTCTACCAAGTCGATTTCTCTCCGGGTGTCCCCAAACACACGCTTCCCTTCCGGGTGTGTCATCTCCAGTATAATTCCCTCAATGGACTCTGGTAAAAAAGAGTTGGGAGCTGGACTTGATGTCATCCATACGAGATATCGCATGCTGTGTTGGTCCTGGCGTCATCTTTATGATGTTTTCCACTCTCGCTCTACTTCCTTTGTCCTGGGGGGATGAAGACCAGAGCAAGTGTCCACTCTTGGACTGGAATGTCTCCTCAGGTGCCTGTTCTTCAGGTGCCTCTCCCTCTCCATCTGTTGATTGGTCAGTCCTCAAAGTCTGGATCAAAATCTGTGTTGTCTTCCACTTACGAGACATTCTGCTCTATCTCTGTTTCAATTTCAGTGCCCTCTTCATCATGTCCAAAACCCGGACCAGAACCTCTTCGACAGTCAGTCACCTACTCATTGTGCTCAGAGTAAAAGGAGTGCAAGGCAAACATCAAGCTATATATATATGGTCTGTGTGAAGATGATACATTGATTAGTCTGGATGGTGTGATTCACGTGGGGGGATAGGCATAAAAGGACATCACATTTTTGGTTATTTAGACCCAAATGCTCAATTTTGCTCTACAAGGGCCTGATATCCACTTACGAGGATATTATACTGCTACTGTTCTATCGAAATTTTAAACGAATATCCTCATATGTGGCTCTCAACTCAACTCAACACCTCAAAGACCAAGGAACTGGTTGTGGACTTTGGGAGGTCCAGACCAGGTCCACTGCCAGTTCAGATAGAGGGAGAGGAGGTGGAGGTGGTCAACACATACAAATACCTCAGGCTGTGGGTGGACTGGTCATGCAACACGCAGCAGCTGTACCTGTACTCCCTCAGGAGGCTGAGGTCTTTTAACATCTGCAGGAAGCTCCTGAGGATGCTTTACCAGTTGGTGGTTGCAGGAGTACTTTTCTATGCTGTGGTGTGCCGGGGGAGCAGCACAGCAAAGAAGGACTCATCCAGGCTGGAGAAACTAATCAGGAAGGCGGGCTCTGTGGTCAGCATGAAGCTGGACACTCTGGTGACAGTGGTAGAGAAAAGGACATTAAAGATACTGCTGGACATTATGGACAATGCTGGGCATCCTCTGCACACGGTCGTAAACAATCAAAGGAGCCTATTCAGCGACAGGTTGCTTCTCCCAAAGTCAAAAACCAACAGACTTAAAAACTCCTTTGTCCCACATGCCATCAGACTGTTTAACTCCTCACTGGTGGGGAGAGGGAGGGCAAACAGGGGGACTAGGGAGGGCGGGAACAACTGAGCTGTAGTGCTTTTTATACTTGATTTTTTATACTGTGCAATATTCGCAATATTTTTTCTTGTGCAATAATCACAGTGCAATATACTTACTCAAATGTGCAATCCTATTTATCCATATTATATATTCTGTATTTATATATGCGTATATGTGTATATATGGTATATTTATGCTTATATCCTTTCTCTCATTCCCCTTATTGTATCTGTAACATGCAACTTCTGTCGGTGCTGTGCTACTGGAAACTGAATTTCCCGGAGGAACCCACCCGAGGGATTAATAAAGTTTCATCCAATCTAATCTAAAAAATCTGGTAATTCTTTGTTTTTACATTCATCGGGCCCCAATATGCCCAAATTTCAAAGAGAAATTAAAAATGCATGCTGTGGAAGAGTTCAGGTCTTAGGAGGTTAAACATAGAATGGGAGGCAGAGCCTTCAGGGCCATGTTTATTTTGCAGTCAGTTCAATTTTACATTCAGTTTAATTTTATCTATACAGTGCTAAGTCACATAAACAGTCACTTCAAAGTGCTTCATATTGTATGGTAGACCCTAATACTACTACTGCTACTAATAATATGATTCCTTTGCTGTATTTTCTAAGATGTTTAAGTTCAGGTTTTACTGTTTAGTCTTGAGTTTAGTTCTTTTTGCCTTTAAGTTTATTTCTAGTTCGTGTTTTCTTGTCTCTGTCTCATCACTGGCTCCTATGTTGTTCCTCTCTTTACGTTTTATTCCACGTCTCCTCTGTCTGCGTCATGTGTCTTTGCGTGAGCTATCTAAAGTCTAAATGAATCACTTGACAATACCACATCTGACACCTCCGCGTTTGCAAGTCTCAAGTCAGCATTTCCGCTTTACTGGAAAGGGAGGAAAGTTAAGAACAATATGACGCAAAGACATGTTGTCAGGTGCGGCGCAGAAACCTCTTGAACTGGAAACCTTTGTCTCATTATCATGCGTCATGCTGATGTCACCGTGAGACATTTCATTGACAAATCTTTCTTGGATATCAAACAAAGCAGAGATATGATCAGTTTAGACACAATTCAGAGGATGTTCTGTGTAATCAATTTGAGTTACTAAAATCAGGAGAGCATGCTCTCCCCTGAGGAGCAGTAGAAGGCCAGCTTTTGGTCCAGATTAAGCACAAAGCCTACCTGGGTGGAAGTTTAAGGGAAAAAAAAACAGAGCCATGTCGAGAGGTGTGGTTAGTACAGGTGTGGATATAGCACACAAAAACATGATTAAAACGAATCACCTTGAACCCACAACATGAATAACAAGAAAAATGAAAGTGCAGTGATCATATGTCCTGCCTTGTAACATTGATTTAGTTATTGTTTGTTACTCATGTTGTGTTTATAGTGACATGTTATAATTACCTTTGTTGTTAATGTACGAAAAGGTACAAATATTGACAAAATTTTATGTTATCTACTGTGTAACCAAAAATTATTGGTTACACAGTAGATACCTTTTTAACTTTTAACTTACATGCAGTACCATGATCAACTACAGACCGTATAAAAGCTTGTTGTAGCTACCCTAATGCTTCTCCCTTGTAAAAAAAGGCTGCCACCTCTGTGACTCTGAGAACTTTTTTTTATGAATCTTGCTTCACAGTGAAACATTTGATAGCCATGATGTGCTGGCTTGTTTTGCTTTGAATAGGATTTGCACTGCTACTTTACTTTGGCAAGCCTAAGCTTGTCTTTACTGGAACTGGTACAGACTTGTGTAGAACTGGTTTGTATTTGCATTTGGTGTATTTTAGCAGTTTGTCAAGGCATTAATGTTTTATTTGCTTTTTTCTACAGCTGTTTATTTTGTCTTTATTTATTTTGTCTTACTTTAGTTTTATATTATTTCAAGTGGAGCTTTTGCTATATTGGTCCACTTGATTGTCATAGTTTATTTGCTCTTTATAATTTATTTTTATTTGAATTATTACAATCAGAAAGGACAGAACTCGGGGGCAGAAAAGAGAAATAATATGACTAAAGAGAAGTTGGGAAGAGAGTGAACAGAAGGAGAGGGAAAGAAAAATAGAGGAAAAGAGGGATAGAGAAAAGACACTGAAAATCTGCTTTTCTACTTGCTTTGTAAAACAGGAAAACAGCACAGAAGGGAAACTACAGCAACAACCAACATAAGCATAGGTAACATTAAATAGTACATATTGAATCTTACTGAGTAGCACACAAAGCCAACAACGCACGATATGTTTAGAGGCAGCAGCCAACCAAGATAGTGTGTGCCTGTGAGTACCTGTTTGTACACCTGTGTTGTGTAAAAGCGCAGGTATCATAATGATGTCTATTCTGTGTTATTTTCATGAGATTCATGAGCATGAGATTGTTGTTTTTCCACAGGAAAATGCAAAAAAAGGATATTACATGCTATCAAGGGCATGACAAAGGAATCACACCGTATGGAACTTTTAGCCAAGCAAAAACCTTTTAATAATAATATGACTAAAGAACAGGCTAGTTACTTTTGCTTTAATGCATTTGGGTCAAGTTATAATTTCGTCACTGCCTGCCTCCAAACATCAAACCAATTTGACCCTAAACAGAAACACAAGAAAGGTTTTTCCTGCTCGTCTCTTAATCAACAGAGGATGTCGCATAAAACAAGATTAAATTTGCCATAGTCAGGGTTTAAAGTGGGATTGTGTAGCTAGCTCTACAGAAGAGGAAAAAACATAAAGGGAGTGAATTTTTTTAAGTGGCCGGTAATTTCAAATTGTCTCACAGTGTGTTGCTTGCTAAAGGTCCAGCTGTTGTATTTCACAAGGGGAGAGAAAGGAAAGAGTGCTAACATCACTCAGAGATGGAGAAAGATAAGAAAGACTGGACAAGAAAGGAAGAAGAGATTTTAGATTTAAAGGTAAGGACTGCTCATTTAAAGCTTACTATTTAAAGGCTGCATGAAAATCCTTTGCAGGTGAGTGCAGGATAAACAGGTTAGTTTACTTTAACATCACAGTAGAGCAAAGAACAGTGTGACTACAGCACGGTGACTGGGGTTTCATGGAGAGACATGCTACATTAAGTGTAGCTGAGATTCAATGCTGACATCTGGTTGAATTCAGTTGTGTAAATCCACGAAGAGCAGCAGGTCAACTGATCACAGCCTGTACACTAAGAAAATCTACTGGAGGTTCCAATAGAAATTAATATGAGTTCTGTCATTTTGTACATTTCGCTTGTATTTAAAAGGTTCCTTCATGTAATGATCTGCTAGAGGGTGTGGGGAGCCATAGCCCCGTCCTCCAGGGCATGAAGGAGGTATGGAGGAGATCAAGGCTCCAGACATCGAGGCCCCCAGAGTACAAGAGACCAAGGAAGACCAACGGAGGGGCAGCTGCGCCACTCTCACGGGAAGAGCTGAGGAGAGTCCCAGATGAGGGGTCACTCAGCAGCTGTGGAGCAGAAGCCGGGGGGGTTGCAGTGATGTGCCCGTGAGCTCCGCTGGCAGCCAGCTGCGCCAGAGTGACCGAGCCCCAGGCCGAGAGGCCGAGGGCACCCCACCCCCGAAGGGGCCCGAGCGAGCCCCAGGCTCCAGGCCCCGACAAGCAGCCACCAGGAGTGAGCCGGTGTGTACCTGGACGCCCACCCCCGGACACAAAGAACCACCAATGCACCGATGTCTGAGGGCGTCCGCCACTGGCAGGGGGAGTGGTGGGGGGAGATAGGCCTCCATACCTTGGAGAGCCTGAGATGTCCCCAGAGAGGTGGCGTCTGATACCCAACCTGACATATAGACACAGACAAACAGGCACACACAGATACAAACATCCATTCCCACCCTCATGCTCTCATCTGCAATTAGTCAACACTCACCCAACGTGGAGACAGACATAAATATTTATGTTATTTCTATGAAAAATTAAAAAAACAAAAACAAATCCTCCCCTCTGTTTTGTGTATAGAAGTTGAATGGCATTCTAAAACATTTCAAAAAGCATCAATTTTTATACAAGTGATGACTGGTATGAATGACTCCAATTAGAATCTATAAAGGAGTAGACCACATCAACTTCAGCACAGGTGAACTACTGCAAAAAACAATAAAATAATAAATATTATTATAATAACAGTTATTAGGAAAATATGAGATAGATTTCTAAGTAATTGCAGAAGATCACCGAAAAAGGAATTGTGTCCCACATATGTGCTTAATAAATAACTGTTGTTGACTGGACTTGATCTGAGTATTGTTTGTTTATTCTCAGCACATCAAAAAAGAATCGGGACACAGTCATTCATCATTTTCAAAAATGAAACTGAATGAAACTCGTTTTCCCATCTAGCATTACAATATTAATAAATATAATAATAATAATAATAATAATAATAATAATAATAATAATAATAATAATAAATAAAATCATGTGATATTCTTCTTATTATTATCATTATTTATGGTACTACATTCATAAGCTCATATCAAAAATAATGTGACATGCATACATGGTTTCCTTCACCTAATGGGTTAAACAGACCATAAATAAACCCTCCCAGGTATTGCTACACTGGCTGTGCCACAGTTAACAGACAAGTTTTTCCTCTTTTTTCAATTCCGAGAACAACCAAAACAATTCAGCTTTCCTAGAACCAAAAATAAACCCCACTAACACCATCAGGGCATTTGAATAGTAGCTCACCAATTTAAATCGCTCTATCGTTCACAGGCTCTCTGCCTGCTTTCTACTTCCTTTACTTTTGAAGGTAAGAGAAAATATATTACATTTAACACTATTAATTACTCATGACAAGCTTTATAGAACCTCTTAAAAAAACCTTATTCAGATGTTGTTAAATATATAAATTTAAAAAACATGTTAACATTATAGTGTGACTGAATTGTGTCTTTCTGATTGATTCTTTAGCAGGTTAATAGGATTATTTAGTTTTTAGGAGGTAGAGCAGGTCATCTGCTAAATGGAATGTTGGTGGTTTGATCTTGTTTACCAAATATCCTAGAACAAGATACAAATTTCAGTTGCTCTCGGATGCAACTTGCAGTTCTCATATGAAAGAGTGAATGAGGCATGTTGTAAAAAAGTCTTTGAGTGCTCAGATAGAGCAGAAGAGAACACTATAAGAACCAGTCTAATTATCAAATATTTTCTAAGTGTCTTTCTATGTTACATTAAATAATCATTGTCCAAGATGTTTTCCTTTCTGCTGGGTGTCACGTTATGCTAGAAAGGCAATGTCTTTTAAATGAGTTAACACATATAAACCCTTCACATATGGCATTAATTATACTTTGTCCTCAGGGGCAATGCTGTCCCCAGATTGTCTCACCAAGGTTGCTTTTGAAACGGTGGATAGTGTTTTGTTGTACGCTTCTTTGTAATATTGTCTACATTCTTAGATTTACTCACCTGACTATTTCTCCACTCACTGAATCCACAGATTGTTCTTCATTGAAGATGAATTACAGACAGAAAAAATCCAGGGTTCTAATTTCCCTGCTCCTGTGCATCTCAGTGATGCCTTTGTTTTTCAGTCCTTCATGGAATTTATCTGTTTACTCCTTTGGGCCCTGGAAGTCAAGTTTTTGTTCCTGTCTCAAATGTATAAGAGATGGTGATCCTTGGTTTAGGGAACAGATTGATGCATCTCCTGAACCCTTTTTGCCAAGAAAACACAGCATCTCAGAGAATGATTTCCTCTGGTGGAAGGTAAATTAAATGATCTCTAAACAAAACAAATGTTGATTAACTTTGCATTTCATTATATTTTTCCAACTGTTGGAGCCACTGGAAAACACATACTTGGAACGTGTGAGATATCTTTCTATATATATTCAATGTTGACAAACAAAAGTGTGAAACTTGCTGGTTACCAGCTCCATTAACTTTATTAACTTTCCTCTGTCAGAAAATAAAGCAGGAAGAATACGACTTCGCTTTCTTCAATGCAACAGTAGACAAGGTGTTTGAGATGCTACCGATCATTTCAGAAGATGTAGAACCCAGGCCTGATCGCTGCAGGATTTGTGCTGTAGTGGGGAATTCTGGTAATTTGAATGGATCACGTTATGGACCTCTGATTGATTTGCATGATTTTGTAATAAGGTAAAACAGAATACAATCAAACATTCATTTAATTTTACTTAGAGTTGACTATTATGTTGTTGTATTGACTCTATTCACAAAATGTGATTTAACTGCATGATGTTTAATATGTGTAAATATGTGTTTAGAATGAACTATGGGCCGACCAGAGGCTTTGAAGTGGATGTTGGAACCAAAACAACTCATCGTGTCATGTATCCAGAGACTGCTAGCCTATTGGACCACACCACTCACCTTGTGTTTTTTCCATTCAAGATGGAGGATTTTTTGTGGCTCCTCGAGAACGTTGGGTAGGTCAAACATTGCTGATATCTTTTTATGTTTTTGTATTTAGAATATATATTTAGTACACTTGAATATTTAGGGTTGTGAAAAGCTTAACAAATTCATTATTGTATGCATTTATCATTTCAATTGGAATCTAGCGTTAAATGATTCTAATCACACAATTGCTAATTAATTCCTTTTCTAGCATATATACCATTAATGTAAAAGCATATTTCCAACAGAGAAAATGGCGATTTAAACAAACAGAGCCTAGCCAACAAGAATTTGGTGAGTACATTATTCTATATTTTAACAAAAATGACAAAGTGTATATTCATATATTTCATTTCATTTCAATTCATTATTTATTTATTTATTATTTATTTCACACTTGGTTCAACAGTTTCCACAGTTAGTTCTTTCAGACAAACCAACCACACTTTCTCTCGGTATAGCACTGCAACCATGTGTGAAAAGGAGCAGGAAGAAGAAAATATTCTTATTAAACCCTGCCCCCTATCTGCAATCCAACTTATATTACAAGTGGGCACCAGAAATCAAGGAACAAACTAACATTTATCTCCGGTCCTAACGCAAACCAAACAACAAATTTACAATCAGCAATATACCACTCCACATAGTAACAAGGAGAAAAGATAAGTAAATAGAATAAAATGAGGCAAAAAAATAAAGGATCCTTTTTCAATTAACTCCAATTTCGTTCATGTTCTTCATATTGAGTTATCGTTTTAGACATGTAACACTTTTTAAAACAATGCAAATTTACACAGTTCTTTAGATAATAATGAAGAGAGTTCCACAGTGGTATACCCCTAACCGTTGGACTCATTCATCTTTGTGTAGTCCTAGCTAGCTGATGCTTAAAATAAAATTTCCTTCTGCTGTCTTCACCCCCGAACACTATCAAATATAATTTAGTTAAAAGATTATATTGTGCATTATTCGCAGAAGCAACTAGTTCATATATGGCCATGTTTAATTACCAGGTGAGGATCCTCAATCCGGCTTTCATGAAACACGTTCATCAAGTTTGGTTGCAACAGAAGGGTGCTTATCCATCTACTGGCTTCATGACTTTGGCTTTCAGTTTGATGATTTGTGATGAGGTAGGATCACATTCCATAAGTCAAAGAATTACCAGTAAAGCAATAATGACTGCTGTGCAATAAGTACATATGCCATAACTGCCAACTATGCAAAAAAAAAAACAGAGAATTGTAATTTTATTTTTGTCCATTACGTCTTTGATTGCATTATTTTGGATCTACACTGAAAAAAAGACCATGTTGGGTTTATTTAATTCAATAGTGGACACTGGTTGCACACAAATGTTTTTGCTTTCGCAGAAACTTAAACAACTGAGTTAAATCAACACAACTTTTTCATATTCAATAAACCTGTGCATTTTGTGTTCATAAAACACGATTGAAACATGTTTAGATGAAGTAAGTTGAGCTCTTGGAATATTTGAATCCTTCACAATTTTGGCATTTTATTTTAACACTATTCAGTAACTTTTACCCCAATACAACTTGGTCACTTAAATACTACATGTTGTCTTCATATTACATAATGTTCAACAAAGTCTAGAGTCTGGTTACCATAAAAATCAAATGGATCTACAACAACTACCATCCTCCTATCTTTATCCTGGTTGCAGGGGGACTGGGAAATAACCCTGAAGTGATAGGTTATGAGACAGAGTACACTCTGGACAGCTCACCAGTCTATCACACAGAGACAAGCAACCATTTGCACCTCTAGTCACGGGTAATTTAGAATCACCAATTAACCTAACTCTAATAACTGCATGACTTTTAAATGTGGGAGGAAACCAGAATACCCAGAGAGAAACCACTCCAAACTAGCCAGATTGTGGATTTGAACCCAGGACCTTCTTACTGTGAAACAACAGCACTAACCACCATGCCACCAATCCAGGAAAACCAGTAAAGCTATGATTTCAAGGATTGATTGTTTTTGTCCTTGACAGGTTAAACCACAATAAACAGCAATAGCATACACATGGTGTGTGTGTAGTTGTCTGCCTCTTATTTCCCCAGTGATTTTCCTGCAGTTTGACATCTCCTGCGATCTTGTGAATTTCATGAGTCCCGCAACTAACCACTCTTACTAGATTGTATCATGTCATCTCAACAAGAACAAATTAAGTTGTTGAATTTCGTACAGATCCTTCATGATTTAATTACGTTCATAGAAACATTAAATTATTGTGTTCAAATTACAAGTTAGACTTTTTTAATGTAACAACCACCCAATTTACTTTTTTCGGTATACCAAAAAAAGTAGAGGCGGCTGCTCAACTTGACTGAGATTGATGCCTTCCTGAAACCACGATCCAAAGCACGCGAGACTGAAATCCCGTGCAGTGTTGCAGGATTTAACATTGCTATATTATTGACTTACTTCACTAGAACATGATATGAACAATTTTAAAAAATCTAGCCTCTCTGCATATCATGTAGTTTCTACACTATATAGTTACACTTAACTTTAAAGTATGAGGCACTTGTGTTAAATACACGCAAGATGCTTACGTAAATCCAAGAGCTGGCCAATCCCTTTTTTTCAGTGTAGTGCTAGAATTGTTGTTTAATCAAAATTTACAAAGACCAACGAGTAAGAATGATAATGTGCTGTTTACCTCTTTCTCCTGTCTTAAATTAAAGTATACTGTGATGCTGACTTTCCCAACACATGTATAGTAAAACCTTAAAGCAGTGGTTCCCAAACTTTTTTTGCTAGGCCCCCCTTTGTTTTAGAAGATCATCACAGTGTTGCCAACTTAATGACTTGGTCGCTATATTTAGCTACTTTTCAGACCCCCTTAGCAACTTTTTTCCCCCTAAAAAAGCAACTAGCGACAAATCTGGCAACTTTTTCTGGTGTTACTGGAGTCTTGTGACGATGTCATTTAGCAACTTCTAGCAACTTTTAGGACAGCCAAAACTCCTCAATAAGGAGGACAGCCTCCTTATTGAGGAGTTGGCAACACTGCAAATACATCCTCCAACCACACACACACACCCACTGCGGTTTATTCCACACCTCAAATCTTTTGTAAACAATTAAACAAATAAAAGTTAACTGCAATAAATTACAGGTTGCAATTAAACAAACCACTAAAAAAAGTCTTTGTGGTGTAATTGTTTTACATGTAGTTGTTTTTTTTGTTTTTCTTTTCTTTTTCTGTGTAAGAATATTCAACACTGCTATCAATACATTGTCTCTGTGCAAAATGGATTTAAAAACAATCAACTGTGGGATACTGTTTGTCCATGATTTGAACCAGGGCAACAAATTGTGGCAGGATCAGTGTCGTTGCCAAGATAGGTATCACTGACAATATTTGCTCCTCCTGCGTCGCGAGCATTCGCTCGGCACGGAGTGCTGATCCAGTTTACTCCGCCTCCATTACAGAAAATTAGACGTGGAAGTAGTGATGTTTTAGTTTTGTGATAAAGTGAAAATGAGTGTTATTGCATTACCATTCAGTTTGAGGGTTACAACAGAAAATGTTATATTTATTGTTCTCACGTGGTATCGGACGGGATTATTTTAACAAACGAAGGACATTTTACCTGATAATTATTTTTTTATCCTTCTGTAACTTTACTGTATAAAGAGCTAAAACCTTCAAAGTTTCAGGAGTAGTTAGTGGTTATGAGAAGTCTTTGTGAACTAAAGATCAAGAATGTGGGATACTGCTTGTCTGTGATTTGGAGAGCCCGGCATGTGCTCCTGACGCAGGGGAAACTAATTCTGTCGGGGATACCAACCATGATTCATCATATGTTGGTCTTTAGCTTGGAAGGAAGTTGGTTTGGAATCATATCTGGTGATGCTTCAAACTCTGCTTTGCGTTTGTCTAGGAAAACCGTCAAAATCCTGTCCATTGTGCTAGCAGTGTCCAAGCATTCTTTTTTTTTTTGTTCATACTGCGCCCCCCTGCAATGGCAACCCCCACTTTGGGAACCACTGCCTTATAGTAATACCTTTAGAATAGAATACAATAGAATAGGATACAAAAGACTCTTATTGTCATTGAAAAATGGTGCTGCTATGTCTGCAGCTTGTCCGCACCTCGGACACAAGCATTTCACTACATGTTGTACTCTGTATGATTGTGTATGTGACAAATAAAGGTTGTTGTTATTGGCATCCTGGTGTGCCAGAAGGCCGCCAATGATTCTTTTTTGACAGGGTTAATCACTCTGTGCAACCTTCCTGTTCTCAATTGTAGCCCTCAATGGAGAGCATGCTCTCCTGCTGTTTGGCCTTCTTTACCAGGGTATTGGTGTTTTGGGTCCAGGTGAGATCAGCAGAGATGTGGGTGCCCAGAAACCTGAGGTTGGAGACAGATTCCAGCCGTTCTGCGTTTTTAATCTGAGGGGTGTGGACCTCTCTGTGCCTCGTGAGTTCTTTTCCGTTAACCCTTTAAAACCAGTTGGAGCGGGCACGCTCCATTTTGCGTAACTATTTTAAAATCCCTGTAGAACTGGAACCACGTAAGCTAGTGCAATAATTTTTTTTGCATATGAAACCGGAGGAGTTGTACTTGCATCTTATGCCATCAGCTTGCCCTAGGTCACGGTTTCCTTCCACATATAGCTTTGCAAAAATTGCATAAAAAGCATTTGCAGCAACAAAAACATGCCGATCTGATCAGCTGTTCAAAATGCTTCCTACGTTGGAATAGACGTCAGCGCGAACTATCGCATGTCCGCTATCACCTGGCCAAAACTGAAAGTGACGTCATTTTGGCAGAAAATGTAGTTTTTTACCTTCAGGGCCTTATAAGTCTATACTGGTGTTTTTTAAAATCATTGTTTGACTTTATGCTTTTCTGAATAGTTTCTGGGATGCTTAGAACTCAAATTGCACTGCTGGAAATAGTTTATGTTGATGCACATGCTGTTTTTTTTTGAAATTTTAGATTATAATATTTATTTTCGTTTTTCCTGCAGTCCATAAAAATTGGTGTATTTTAAAAATAAAACTATGAAGACACTCAAAATACATTTCCTGTTGCTGGAAACTATTTTGTGCAACTTTTTTGTAAATACAATTTTGAGGGATAAACCTCTTAAATTTCTCTAACTAGAAATATATGTAAGAAAAACAAAAACGATTTTCAATTTTTTTGTAGTTTATTGCACTTTTTGGCAATTTATGTAATTACTATGGACTTAATGCATACATATTATTAAAATTTGGGCTATAACGGTTGTATTGATGTATTGCAACTTGAAATGCTCTCAAAAATGGCACTACAGTATGTAAAAATATAAAGATAAGCTCTGGCAGACTTGGTTCTATGGTAGGTCTTAAAGGGTTAAGGACGTTCATCTTCAGATTATTTTCTGAACACCAGTGGGACAAGTTCTCTACCTCCTCCCTGTATGCAGTCTCATCTCCAACACACATGAGCCCAACCACAGTGGTGTCATCGGCATGCTTGATGATGACGTTGTTTGGATGGGTTGGTGTACAATCATAACTGTACAGTAGGGGGCTGAAAATGCAGCCCTGTGGGGAAGAGTAAAGTCGTACTGACTGAGGCCGGTTTGTGAGGATGTCAGACATCCTCACCACCAAACTGCAGGTGGTCCAGTTTGGTGGTGAGGATTCCAACTGAGCAAAAAGGTACTGAGCTCCTCTGCGAGTTTGAGGCTGCCGTCGGGGGCTGGGGGCCTCTGTCCTTTGTAGTTAGTTCAGTTAGCTCTTGTGAAAAAGCTGAAATTATATGACATATTGAAATGTAACTTTCATTATTTATTTCTTATGTATTTCCTTTTTTTTGTCCAGGTTAGCGTCTTTGGGTTTGGAGCAGACAGCGATGGAAACTGGGGCCATTACTTTGAAAAAATCAAAGAGGAAAATTTTGGAACTGGATATCATCCAGGAATATATGAATATAATCTTATTCAGCAGCTACACAAAATACAGAAAATCACATTGTATAAAGGACATTAATTTTTTCCCTTTGTTTCTCCTTCCTCTTTTTTAAATCCAGTGTTTACTGTAAAGCTTAATTCATTATTAACATGATTTATTCTGTGCTTCAGTGTTTTTATCTTTAGAGGAGTCATCAGATTTCTTTTTATAAAATTGATTCTCATGGCGCGTTTTTATATATTCAAAGACAAGCTCTTCAGGTTTACTAGTGCTTCTAAACCATAGATGTTAATGTGAGTGTGAAAAGTTGTCTGTCCTGAGACTAGGGTGTGTAGACTAGACAGTGTCCAGTGACAGTGGAAATAGTATTGAGCTTCCTCTCCACTACACTCAACTACATAAGAGTTGAAGAAGTGTTTCTTTTGAGTAGGCATCAAGATTGTGATAGTTAGCTAAAAGTAAACTGAAAACTACTAGTTGTAATAAGCAAATATTCTTAAATTCTCTATTGCCCTTCCACACTTTTTAAGCAGTCTAGTGTTGATCCACTAATTATTCTTTAAATCTGACTTAATCTGCTTTTAATTACAAAGAATGTATTTCCTTTTTGTACATAAAAACTGTGTGGTAATCATTATTAGGATGTTGAAAAGGTGGTGCAGAAAGCTGGTCTAAAGAAAAAACAAAAATAAACCCCACACAAACTTGGAAGAGCTGGCCAAAAGAACCAGACAAAATTAAACAGCTGATGATGGACAGATGCAACAATACCGATTGTTACTACCTTGTGCAATAAAGAGGATGTAAGTTGTATCACAAGACACAATAAGACAGCTGATCATTTTGTTTCACTAACTCTTCAATGAAATACATTTTGTATAGGGTATAGGAGCTGTGGCTGTTTGTTTGTGCCCACCTTTAAATTTTAAATACGTGTAGACATTGAGGGTTCTTGGGAGGGGCTGTGCTGACACTGGCCGTTGTCTGGCAGTTGGTTGTTGGCACACACTGCTCTGCTGTTTTCGTTCTGCATCAGTGATGTACTGGCTGCCTTGGTTTGTGATTGCCAGATGCAGTGGCTGCATTTTTAGGGAAATAGTTGTATATAACTTTATTGTTTACAAAATTTGTGCATAGGTTTTTATTTATTTATATTTGCATTTCAAGTTAAGAAAATAATTCAGTAAACATGTCTGTGGTTTTTACATAAAAATATATAACTTTTTCCCTACTCGGTTTTTATGTTTTTTGAGTAATTTCAGATCAGTTGTATTAATACAGTAGTCAGTGAAAAAATAACTGTAAATCCACATATGTGAGACTGTGCTGAAAATAATACTATACTAATAATAAAACTGTGGGATTTATTTATTTATCTGTAAGGCTGATATCTCATAATTAGTATCACATACAGTGTTCCCCCATTCATTATGGGAGTTATGTTCCAAAAATTGATCTACGTCCCTACCCTCACCCTACGGTCACGAGCTGTGGGTAGTGATCGAAAAAAAAAGATTGCGGATACAAGCGGCGGAAATGGGCTTCCTTCGAAGGGTGGCCGGCCTCTCCCTAAGAGATAGGGTGAGAAGTTCAGCCATCCGGGAGGGGTTCAGAGAAGAGCAGTTGAGGTGGTTTGGGCATGAATCTGGGAATGCCTTGGTGTTCCCCTGCACAAGACCCTGGATAAGCAGAAAAAGATGGATAGATGGATATCGGCAATACTGGCCCTGTATTTTCTTGGTATTGGATTGACACCAAAATTTGTAGTGTAGCACAGCACTACTATGAATGAGGTAAAGTGTGAATGTTGAATGTTTTTGATGAAATGTCCAGGCAAGCATATACATATTAAATGACACGACATATGTGTTCTAATAGCTAACTGACAACTTCAGATTTTTTATTTCTATATGACAATTCTTCATAATTAAACAATAAGAACAAGTAGTCTGATGTCCTGTAATCATTATGAAGATATAATTTGAAATACAATAACACATTAAGTTTTTGTACAAAGTATCAGCATTGGATCAGTATCCTCAATACCACCCTGAATTTTACTTGGTATTGGATCGGAAAGGAAATCAGTGGTATTGCACATCACTACCACAAAGCTGCAGAAGAAACCTAAGCCTGAGAAGAAGCCTTATTTCTAATAAAAAAGAGTGTGAAATTTTAGTTAGACTTGTATTTGTAAATGAACCACCTCATGATGTGTAGATTTCTCGATTTTATACATATTGGACTACATACTTATTTATTATAATTATTATAAGGCTATACAGAACATAAAAATTCACGTTTTATGTTAGTGAAATGTTTAATTATCTTGGCTAAAGTTATAGACTATACTCATATGAAACTTGTATACTACTGCATTTGATGTATTTTAACCATATGTAATGCACATTACAGGATGTAACACCTGCTTATGTGTAAAAAAAATGGCTTTGATTTTGCCACCCCTTTTGATTTCCATGCCAAAATTTCTCTAGATCCGCATCTGATACGCATTTAATAATCTATGATGTTGTAAACTGTTTAGTTGTGTTTGGAAAAGAGAGAATATTTTATTACATAAAATAACGCTGATGGCATCTTGCGAACATTTGCTTTGCGTGCTGACTGCACGGCTCAGTACACCTGGCCTGATGAGGAAAAGCAGCTAGCCGGTGAACAGCAACTTACTGCTAACGAGACCAGAGTGAACGTGAACAGTATAACCTTTTTTTCCAAATTTTATCTCCTTAAACTGACTTTTGTTTTAGTTTTCCTTAGTTAACTAGCATAAATTAATGTACTATTACCCCCAACCAACCACATGATGATGTCATTCTGAGCTGACAGAATGTCACCTAAACATGTTTGTAAAACTTTGACTTTAAGCACTTATTTCTTAAATCCAGCTTCACAGACAGTGTTAAATCTATGTCAGTTTTTGAGAGCTGGGCTCAGTGGTGTAATTTAGGCTTTAAATGTGTAGCATTTTATGTGCCCTTTAAATTTTTATTTCATGCCGTTTGTTATTAGCAGCCAATCATGAAACAATATCATTTGTTCCAATTTATTACATTTTATTTCACAAAAATGAATATTTCACAAAAATATTGTTTGAGATGCATTATATAGTATTTTTGCACAAAAAAGTGATTATTTGTTAAAGTGGAACAATAAACAACTGTGTTACTGCTTCACCGCTATTTAAGTTTGTACATGTTTCAATAATTCGCTGCACCCATTTCCCAATTTCTTCGCAACATTTAAAGCAGTTGGGGGGGACTCAAGACTAAGTATTTATTTATTTATTTATTTTTTGTCTGTCCCATTTGGTTCTTTAGCCGTCAGAATTGTTGTCTGAAGACCAACAAGGATACCAAATGGATTTATTTTGCCAAATGGATCATCATGGCATTGCTGTATTGGTCCATTTGATCAAACTTTGTTGTTATTATTTATTTTATTTTCAGTTGTTACAGATGGGACAGACATGACTGGGGGATAGGAAAGGGAGAAAGAAAGAGAGGAAGGAAAAGAAAAACAGAAGGGAAAAGGGACAGTGAGAAAGGGCACTTACAAAGACAAAGAAAAAAAAATCTCCTGGATCACCTGTTGAGAGAAAAAGAAGAGAAAACAAGCAAAAAACAAAACAAAACAAAGCAACATACTAAACACAACACCATCACATTAATCTAGCTAAGTGTGAACAGCAGTAAATACTAAATATTGAATGTTGTTGTGCAGCACGCAGGACAGACAGCGCACAATGTGCTTTGAAGTAGCAGCTAAGAAAGGTGTAGTTTATGTCTACGAACAGTGAACACCCGTGTGCACACCTGTGTGGATCAGCGCGCTTGTATACAAAAGGTTTCTCCATGTAACTGTCTGCTAGAGGGTGTGGAGGGCCATAGCCCCGTCCCCCAGGGCATGAAGCAGGCGAGAGCCCAAGGAGTACCACCGGAGGGGCATCCGTGTCACCCTCCTGGGAAGGGCTGAGGAGATCCCCAGACGAGGGGTCACCCAGTAGCCACGGAGCAGAAGCCAGAGGGGGCTGCACCGGTGTGCCCGCCGGCTCTGCCGGCAGCCAGCTGTGCCAGAGTGAACCGAGTTGCAGGCCCCGAGGCCCGAGGGCCCCCTTTGCCCCGGAAGAGGCCTGACCGAGCGACAGGCACCAGGCCCCGCCAAGTAGCCACTGGGAGTGAGCTGGTGCATACCTGAGCGCCCAGCCCCGGACACCAAGAAGCACCCAGACCCAAGAGATGTGACCCTTTCCCCCGGTGTGGAGGCAAGCAGAGCGCCCCAGGCTCCGCAGCAGCAGGGAGGCCAATCGGACAGCCAACACCTCCTCCCAGTCCCCCGCCCCGATGGCTAGTAGAGAACGGGGGTGTGTGAAGACCCCATACCTCCCTCCTCCCGCTCATGTGTAGTGTTGCTGCGTGTTGTTCTAAAGTGCATTTAAAACAAGGGAGGGCATGGTGCTGCTGCCAGAGAGCAGCAGGTGTTAGCACGGCCCCTCCCGAAAACCCTCAATGTCTACATGGATTTAAAATTGAGAGGTGGGCACCGGCGCCAGAGGTAGGGTTGAATACACAGACCGTCCACTGGACGCCGTTAACGTGGTCACTCTCAAGGCCCTCTATATATGTGTGTGTTATGAGAGTGTGAATAATGTGGATGTCTAAGTTGTGGAATAAAATTGAGGCACAGGTGGCCAGAAGGGGACAGAGGGGGGGAATGCCTCCCCTGCAACCTGGTGACACACCCGCACCCCAAGGCCCTACCTGTGTGGGTGGGTGTGGTGGAGCGGGAAGAGGGAGGCAGCCAGGGATGGGGAGGAAAAGAAGGGAGGGGTAAGATGAGACTAAGTATTGTAGGTTACCAAGTTACCCTTAGCTTAGTGCTTGTGTTACAGGCCTTCGATGGGGTCTGTTTTTATACAGAAAAGTAGAGGCAGGAGACATAAGTTGCGTTTGGTCTGCAGACTCTTCCTTGTCTGTTTATTAACAGAATTTCACACCATTCTTCTCCGTTCGTATAAACACACATTCCTCTTCTAGCAAAAAACATAACTTTGAATCTGGTTTACATGTTAAACCCATTTGATCACCTTGTTTTCCTCACAAGTATAAATCTGCAAAATAATTGTTGTATATCAGTATCCTTATTTACAAAAAATCTGTAGCTAAATTCTACTACTGTCCAGCATCAACAATATCTCTGTTTAGTAATCTCAACACTGCGATTAACCTGCTCATTATTACTGTTGTAACTTCTTTATATCTTAACAGATTCAACAATATATTACATTTGTAAACAATAAACAAACATTCCGCAATTGCCCAAAAAACAGTTACATCAGACTATTTACATATAACAACATAAGGAGTAAAAACTAGGTTATGTTGAAACCATCTTTATCAGCTGTCAACATACCAGTAAGGTCAGGATAGAAGAGGTGTGTCTAGGAGCTACATTTGCCACAAAATAAAACGTGTGTAATAAGACCAGCTACCTCTTTAGACTACAAGTGGAATCGCGGCTTCCATCGCAAATGGCGGGAGATTTTGGTTTCTTTCAATCTATGAAAACAAACTTTCTCATGACATTTGTGGCCTTTAAACTAAGACAGAAAAAGGTTTCTTGCCTTGTCCATTGCAGTTAGCCAACTCAAACTACTAACCTGTTCTCATACATAAAAGTAGAGACAGGAAACATGAGTTGTGTTTGGTCTGCAGGCTCTGCCTCATCTGAGGTATGGGATCGTTGCAATGGCCTATCCCAGTCACAGCTACTTCCTCCTTGTGGCGATGCCATGCAATCACATCCTCATAACTTTAACTGAAAAGTGCAATACCACAATGCCTTTTACATCACTAAATATTTAAAATCGATTACAATTGTGACCATAAACTTGTAGGTGTCACACATGCACATGCTTAGTGTGGTCCAGTGAGTGTTTTCTACACACAATGCTTGTTGGAATTGATATTTCTTATATTGTCATTTGTGCTAAAATATATAGATATATAATCATTGCCTTTATGTGTCCTAATGTGGCTATCATTATGAAGAAAAAGCCAGACAGTCAGAGGATTTATTTTAAACCTTCTAACATTTCCTTTATCTGTGTCTGTGCTGACAAAATGTGCTTTCTTTATTTAGAGTGCAGCTTAGTCCAGAGATGAGCTATGTTATACATTATACATGTTCTGTTTCTTTTAAAGTGCAAGACTTCACACCTTTAAATGTTCGTTTGAGACATGACCTATTACAAGTTCCTGTTTTTATAGTTTAGCAAGATGCTTACTTCTGCTTCTCTGCGTACCTCATACACACAGTTTAAGTTCATTGTAAGGTCATATGTCTATGTATAGTATGGCTGGAAGCACGTGTCACGTGTATTTGTAATTGGATATTCATGTATGTGACAATAAAAAGGGCTGTAGCGAGGGAGTCAGTTTGAAGTTGGTTGAGTTCAGGTGAAGGAATCTTTTCCTCAACTTTGGCTGACTTCCCTTGTGAGCCACAAACATGGAGAGTGCCTTCTTTCCTTGTTTTGTCGTGTAGTTATTGGTCTCGTGTTCCAGCGGGGTTTGTGCCTAGATAAACCCAACAATGTTGTTGTAAACGCCCCTTAGCACGCCTGATCATAAACTGTTGGTTCTGGTGTATTGTAAGTACATGTTTATGTTTTTAGGTTAGCAGGACTGTTTTGGGATAACCGGAATGTCACACTGTCATCTTATCTTGTTTGCACATCATCATTGTACATGGACTGACTGTTTTCTAAGCTGACTACCAAATTCACCCCCTTGTGTTGTAATGAAATCATAATGAACCTATATTACATTCTCCTATATGAAGCCTTATTTTTCCACCAGATCTTAAATGCACTATCCACTGGTGGATTTGTATGTAAATAAGATTGTGAATAATCTTAAGTCTCCAGAGGACAGTTTAACTTTCTATGTGTCTATTAAACATCAGTACCTAAAGTACTGATATATGCCAGTATACATTTTCTCTTACTCCAATACTTTGATGGATTTGAACGTTTATCAGTGTTATAAATTGCATACAAATTGCGATGGAGTTACACCGTCCTGGGCCCCAGACAGCTGACTTGGGCGCATACACACACACCCACCATTAGATTCTACACTCGTCGCACTGGGTTACTGTGGCTGTGGCCAACATATATTGCCACTTACCTTTAATAAAAAGCCGGTCGTGTAGACTCCCATGATCGCCAGTTACACAAGCAGTTGGGCAAGCCGATGGTATGGTGTTCTGGGGTGTAAATAGTGGGTTCGCGCACACTTGTAGGGTTACATGAACTGCATTATTTTTTGTTTGGGTTTCCTTTTATTATGAAAAGCTGTAGGCTGCCTGAAAATGGCCATAAATGTATTTGTGAATTATTGTAGAAATACAGCTGGAAATAAGCCAAGGAAAAAAGATTGTTTTGTGGAAGAAATGATGGAGGGATGACTGTTATGCCTAGTGGGAGGGGCAATGGGATATAAAGGGAGGCCATTGGGGCCTACCGAGGCAGTCTGTGAGATGTTACAGTGAGGGTAACATGTAAGCTGGCTCAGCCTCTTGCGTTTGTTGAGAATAGATTCCTTAATATACACCAGAGTTAAAGAGAATATAGTTTGTGATTGCTTGCAACATTATAATATTGTGGTTAATGGGTGTAACAATACAAAATAGAAAATAGGCCTGGAATGGGAACAAAGAACTGGGGTGCAGGGCAGGAGGACAATCAACCCCCACCCCCAGGGCAGGACGCAAGAGTTACTGAGAGTGAGGGGCAGAAAAGGGCAAATGGACACTAAAAGGAGATGGGGGTCAGGGTGTCAGCACCCTTGGCCACTGTACTAGTGTATTTCCATTGTGGGGTCGTTTACTGTAGGGGGGAGAAGACCAGAGGTTATAACTGTAACTGTTGTGTGGAGTTCTTTAGATCAGCCTTTAGAGTAGAATGCTGATCTCCAGATGCATCTGCAAGAATAATGGATAATAAAAGGATTGTGTAAAACATGGAAACATTTCAGCATGATCTCTACAAGGACCAAAAGAATCGCAGAGACTGGCGTTGTCTCAACACGTTCTGTACATATATTTTTGTTTAGTGGTGAATTAAGTTAGTTGTTTATTTTCTTTGCAAATAATGCACCTGGGAGGCCAGCAGAATCAAGTATACACACTGAACATTTCCTGACTATGCCTGCATTTTTTCGGGAGAGTTTTCACACGCTACCAAGGGGAGCCCACTCGACACCATCTCTGCCCTCAGTGTCAAACGAGTCCAAAGAACCAGCACCCTCCTGCAGTCTTTTATTGTGTGACACACAGTTTACACAAACACCCATTGTAAAACCCCCTGTGGTGTGTCAGGCACTATATATGTGTGTATGTATGCATGTGTGAGCGTGTGTGTGTGTGTGTGTGTGTATGTAGGTGCACGTGAGTGAGTGTGTGTGGATGGGGGTGCGTTTGTGTGACTTCCTGCTGATCACAAAGGGTCATCTTCCCTCACCCCTGCCTTTTTAATAGTCTCACCATACACAAGCACAGGTGAGGACATCAAGGCCAGGAAGTCACACTCCTTACATAGAATATGTCTGCAGTTACACTATAGCCCCCCTCACCATTCAACAGGATGGGGAGGACAATAGAAACAGAAGAATGTCTCTAAGCATACAGTTTAAGGCAAGGCTTACAAATTTAAGTACAATAATGGCAACATTTAACAATTTCAGCCTAAAACTAGCCATGACTCATACTGGTCACAAAATAAAGTACAAATCTAGAACTAATTTAACACATAATTACGATCCTTTCCTCTGTAGCTTTGACAGTTAATGCATTGGCAACTTTAAAATGCATTCACACCTTCTCTGTCAATATTCCTTTCAACTAAGCTGATGCCTCAGCAGCTGGTGATTGCAAAAACATTGACTTATCTAAGCGATTTAATAATAATAATAATAATAATAATAATAATAATAATAATAATAATAATAATAATACATTTTATTTGAAAGCGCCTTTCAGAACACTCAAGGACACTGTACACATCCATCCATCCATCTTCTTCCGCTTTATCCGGGGCCGGGTCGCGGGGGCAGCAGCCTAAGCAGAGAAGCCCAGATCTCCCTCTCCCCAGGCACCTCCTCCAGCTTATCCTGGGGAACACCAAGGTGTTCCAAGGCCAGTCAAGAGATATAATCTCTCCAGCATGTCCTGGGTCTGCCCCAGGGCCTCCTCCCGGTGGGGCATGCCTGGATCACCTCACCCAGGAGGCGTCCTGCTGTAAAAGCAGCTTCGCTTCGCTTTTACACTCAGCTCCCTCTTCACCACGATGGACCGGTGCAGCGTCCGCATGACTGCGGCTGCAGCACCAATCCATCTGTCGATCTCCGGCTCCCTTCTCCCATCACTTGCGAACAAGACCCCGAGATACTTGAACTCCTCCACTTGGGGCAGGAACTCATCCCCGACCCGAAGTGGGCACTCCACCCTTTTCCGGCTGAGAACCATGGCCTCAGATTTGGAGGTGCTGATCCTCATTCCCGCTGCTTCACACTCGGCTGCGAACCGTTCCAGTGCGAGCTGGAGGCCATCACCCGATGAAGCCAACAGAATCATATCATCCGCGAAAAGCAGAGATGAGTTTCTGAGGCCACCGAAGTGAAAGCCCTCCGTCACTTGGCTGCGCCTAGAAATCCTGTCCATAAAAATTATGAACAGAATCGGTGACAAAGGGCAGCCCTGGCGGAGCCCATCACCCAATGGGAACGAGTCCGACTTATTGCCGGTAATGCGAACCAAGCTCTTGCAACGGTTGTATAGGGATCGAATGGCCCGTAGCAATGGGCCAGACACCCCATACTACCGCAACACCTCCCACAGGACACCCCAAGGGACACGGTCGAATGCCTTCTCCAAGTCCACAAAACACATGTAGACTGGTTGGGCAAACTCCCATGCACCCTCAAGTATCCTTAAGAGGATAAAGAGCTGGTCCAGTGTTCCGCGACCAGGACGAAAACCGCATTGTTCCTCCTGTATCCGAGGTTCGGCTAGCGGACGAACTCTCCTTTCCAGCACCCTGGCATAGACTTTTGCAGGGAGGCTGAGGAGTGTGATCCCTCTGTAGTTGGAACACACCCTCCGGTCCCCCTTCTTAAAGCTGGGGACCACCACCCCGGTCTGCCAGTCCAGGGGTACTGCCAATGATCTCCACGCAACATTGTAGAGGCATGTCAACCAGGACAGCCCTACAACGTCCAGAGCCTTCAGGAACTCGGGGCGGACCTCATCCACACCAGGGGCTCTACTACCAAGGAGTTGTTTAACTGCCTCAGTGACCTCGCCCCCGGAAATTGGCAGGTCATCCCCCTCATCCCCAGACTCTGCTTCCTCCTCGGAAGACGTGTCAGTGGGATTAAGGAGGTCCTTGAAATATTCCTTCCACCGCCCGACAATTTTCTCACTCGAAGTCAGCAGCGCTCCACCAGCACTATACACAGTGCAGGTAGAGCACCACTTTCACCTCCTGAGACACCTGACGGTTTGCCAGAATCTTGGCCTCTCCAAACTCCTCCCACCACCCGAGTTTTTGCTTCAGCCACTGCCCGAGCCACATTCCGCTTGGCCTGTTGGTACCTGTCAGCTGCCTCCGAAGTCCCACAGGCTAACCAAGCCCGATAGGACTCCTTCTTCAGCCTGGTGGCTCCCTTCACCTCTGGTGTCCACCATTTGGTTCGGGGATTACCACCACGACAGGCACCAACCACCTTGCGACCGCAGCTCAATGCAGCAGCTTAAGCAATGGAGGTGCTGAAGGTGGTCCATTCGGACTCAATGTCCCCAGTCTCCCTCTGAATGCTGTTGAAGCTCTGCCGGAGGTTGAAGATCTCGCGGACTGGGGCCTCTGATAGGCACTCCCAGCACACCCTCACTACGCGTTTAGGTGCACCGGGTCTGTCCAGCGTCCTCCCCTGCCACCTGATCCAACTCACCACCAGGTGGTGATCAGTTGACAGCTCAGCCCCTCTCTTTAACCGAGTGTCCAAAACATATGGTCGCAGGTCTGGTGATACGATTACAAAATCGATCATCGACCTGCGGCCTAGAGCGTCCTGGTGCCACGTGCACTTATGGACACTCTTATGTTCGAACAAGGTGTTCGTTATGGCCAAACTGTGATTTGCACAGAAGTCCAATAACAAAACACCGCTCGGGTTCAGATCAGGGAGGCCGTTCCTCCCAATCACGCCCCTCCAGGTCTTGCTGTTGTTACCCATGTGAGCAATGAAGTCTCCCAGCAGGACAACAGAGTCTCCAGGTGGAGCACCTTCCAGCACTTCACCCAGGGACTCTAAGAAGGTTGGGTACTCTGAACTGCCACTCGGCGCATAAGCGCAGATGACAGGAGATATTAAGGGGATATTAAGGGTATTCTAGATATTAGAATACCCACCTCAGCCCGCCGCCTCTCACCAGGGGCAACTCCAGACTGAGACAGAGTCCAGCCCCTCTCCAGGAGACTGGTTCCAGAGCCCAGGTATGCGTAGAAGTGAGCCCGTCTATATCTAGCTGGTACCTCTCAACATCACGCACTAACTCGGGGGGGGGGAAGGGAAGAAGAAGATCTAAGACATCGAGATGGGGCGGTGATCTGAACCAGATCAGATATGGAGGAGAGAGATGATGAATAGCCTTAAATGTGTACAAGAGTATTTTGAAATTGATACGATATTTGACCGGGAGCCAATGAAGTTGCTGCAAGACAGGAGTTATGTGGTGCATAGAAGGGGTCCTGGTGATAATACGGGCAGCAGAGTTCTGGACGCGTTGGAGCTTGTGGATGGATTTTGAATAAGACCAAAAAGAAGTGAATTACAATAATCAATCCGTGAAGTAACAAGGCTATGGACAAGAATGGCAGTGGCATGTGGGGTGAGAAAAGGACGGAGACGAATAATGTTGCGCAATTGAAAATATGCAGACCGAGTGACATTATTAATGTGTGAATTGAAAGATAGAGTACTGTCGAGGATGACACCCAAACTTTTCACAGAGGAAGAAACGAAGACCGGTGAGTTATTGATAGTAACAGAGAAACTGTTGGTTCTGGATAATGTTGATTTAGTGCCTACCAAGAGGAGCTCGGATTTATTACTATTGAGTTTGAGAAAATTAGAAGAGAACCATGAATTTAATTCAGCTAAGCAGAGGGTGAGGGAGGATGGGGGAAGAGCAGAATCAGGTTTAGTGGACAGATAAAGCTGGGTGTCATCGGCATAACAGTGAAACTGGATATTGTATTTATGGAAAATGTGTCCAAGCGGAAGAAGGTAGATAATGAAAAGAAGGGGCCCCAGGACAGATCCCTGGGGCATGCCAGTGGTCAGAGGAAAGGGCTGAGAAGTAAAGGATTTGAGTTGAAGAAACTGAGTGTGATCATACAGGTATGATTTAAACCAGACTAGTGGAGTATGGGAGAGACCGATAGAGGCTAGCCTACTGAGAAGAATAGAGTGAGAAATAGTGTCGAAAGCAGCGCTCAGATCGAGGAGAATACGAATGGAAAGTAAACCGGAGTCAGCTGCCATAAGAAGATCATTGGTTATTTTTACAAGTGCTGTTTCAGTGCTATGGGAGGGGTGAAAACCAGACTGGAACTGTTCATTATTAGTTAAATGTGAGTGGAGCTGTGTGGCAACTATTTTCTTAAGAATTTTTGAAAGGAATGGTAGATTGGAAATAGGCCAAAAATTCTCAAAATTATTGGGATCTAGACCAGTTTTTTTTTTTTAAATATTGGGGTGATGGCAGCAGTTTTGAGGGAAGCAGGAACAGTTCCAGTGGTAAGTGAAGAGTAGATGATAGCAGATATGAGGGGAAACAAAGAAGGTAGACATGCCTTAACCAAAACTGTAGGAATGGGGTCTAGCTGACAAGTAGAAGGTTTTGACTTACAGGTGAGATCTGAAATATCAGTAACCGAGGGGAGCTGAAAAGCAGAAAAACAGTGTGATGGGAGAGGAATTACAAAGGAAGAGCTAAATGGAACATCGGAAACCAGGTCTTGATGTATTTTGTGAATTTTCTCTATGAAAAATAACATTAGAGAATCACAGAAGGAAGACGAGTAAAGGTGAGCAGGTAAAAAATCTGGTGACCTGAAAGAAGAGTTGAACAGTGAAAACAGTATCTTGTTTGAGTCATCTTTTGAACAGATAATGGTGGAGTAGCAAGTAGATTTTGTTTGATTAATACACTCCTTATGATACATAATAACATAATATGATTATTAAACATTTCCTTATGGATATTCAGACCAGTTTTCTTATAAAGGCGTGCAAGTCGTCGTCCTTTTGCTTTCAGGAGCCTGAGTTCAGCTGTAAACCAGGGTGCTGACTGAGAGAATGATACAGATTTGGTTTTGAGTGGGGCAACAGAGTTTAGAATACTATTGAGACTAGACTTATAATAGGAAACCAAGTCCTCTTGGGTGAGCAGGTTAGGAAAATGCAAATGACTAGAGAAAGCAAAAGAAAGAGCATCAGGATTGATTTTCTTAATATTCCGAAAAGAAATGGTACGAAGGTTCTTGGTTATAGAAAAGGTCATTTTGACATTGAAAGAAAGAAGCAAGTGGTCAGAAATTAGCAGTTCCTCAGCTTTGCAGTTAAAAGGAGTAAGTCCAGAGCAACAAACTAGGTCCAAAGTATGGCCCTTAATATGAGTAGCATTTGTGCTGCAAACTGGGTTTGATTTGTTTATAAATTAGTGCAAGTTGTAGATCAGCTGTAGAGTCTTTTGCTCCAATAGGGGCATTTGCAGCATCATCTGAATCTACACCACATCATACATTTGCATCACGGAGTCTAACACTGCTATTTCTAAGGTTTCTATTGCAGGGTTAGGAATTGTGGTCAGAAAGTCTTTAGTCTCTCACATAGCAACAACCTAAGACTGGATACCAATGCTGCAGACTGTTAAGATAAAGAGGAGACCTTTCTGGCTTGTTTACTCCAGGAATGTACTGAATCAGCACACAGGGTCAAGAGAAATAAAGCAACTTTGTAGTTCAGTATCAAAGTCTGGGGCAAGAACAGTTTAAGCAGGCAATGGACAATGAACTTTCAGTCAGTTTCAAGGAAGTTCTGGTAAACATCGTGTGACTCAGGAGGTGAAAGCAGGACTTGATTCAAACTGTGTTTGGCCAGGAAGAATAAAAACTGACCTCAGCTGGGGATATTGTTAGGTGGTGGAAAGAGCGCTTTAAAGAACTTCTGAACCTGGTCAAAGTGGTCTTTTGGAGAGTCTAAAAGATGTATTTTACCCAGGTATACCAACCAAGATTTAGGCCAGTACAGGAGGATACACTGAAGTGTCCTCAGATGTGCCAAAATAAGCAGCACCAGACTTACTTATATTCTTGACATATGGATACATTCTCAAACAATGCCTGCTTTCTCAAAAGCAAAATTTTCTGGTTAGACAACACTTTAATTTTTAGAGCACCAAATGATGTTAACAAATAATATATAATGTTCCCAGTTTTAAGGATTTAAAAATGACAATTTAAAAAAAATTAAACAGTTGATAATTTTTCTTCTAAGCACAGAGCTATTGGAGTCAGAGTGCCGCCAGCACGTCACCGCGCGGCCGGATTCAAGAGCTTTCAAGCAGCCGGTTGCAGTGAGTGAGTGGGAAACTTTGGCTTTCCCAGATTTTGGGACTTTGTCTTCTGGGGTTGTTCGTGGTGTGATTAGAGATAGTACGTGTAGCTTACCTATGTTCGTGATAACTGACCTCTCCCAAGTCGCTATTTTCAAGACTTCTGTGAAGACAAAAGACTGTGTTTCTTCCACTCCTTCCTAGCCCGGACTTTATAACTCTGAGGCAGTTTAATCTGTGTTTGTCTCTCCCGAGACAATTAAACCTCCCTCAGAGGATGCTAAGGACTGTCATTCACCCGCTCAGTCACTACAGGCACACGCCCAGGCTTTAACTCAGTTACCAGCTTGGTTTTGTGTTCAGCCTGTAACACAGCTAGCTGCCCAGCCTTTGTACAGGACGCTTTGCCCATACAACCCATAAAGGACAGTTTTTTTTTTTATGGCCCATTCTGAGCAGGGAGACAAACATTTCAACACTGTAATGGTTCCTCAAGAGCTGGCCAGTTTAGAGACAGTTACTCACTTCTGGGCCTCCCAGAGGCTGAGTTTCAGCTCTCAGCTTACTCTGGACCCCTGGAGGCTAAGAAGCCAGCTGAGGACTGCACCCGACTGTCACTGCCTGAGCAGGGTCAGTGCTCTGCACAGCTGCTGTCTGCCTCATGTGTGCCAGAGCCCCCCGTGCCTGCTGGTTTTGCCTCATGTGGCCCAGAGGACCCCGTGCCTGCTGGTTTTGATTTGTGTTTGCCAGAGGCCCCCGTCCCTGTTGGTTCTGTGACTGTTCTCGCTGGGGGGTCCGAGGAACCGCTCCAGCCTCCTGCTTCTGCTGGGGGGTCCGAGGAGCCTGTCCGACCATCACCGTTGCCTGCAGCTTCTGCTGGGGGGTCCGAGGAGCCCGTCCGGCCATCACTGTCACCTGCGGCTTCCATGCCATCACCTGCAGCGCCACCACCTCCGGCTTCCACCACCTGCGGCTTCCACGCCGTCGCCTGCAGCTCCATCACCTATGGTTTCCACATCCTCGTCTGCAGCTTCAGCCTCGCCTGGCCCAGCAATTGCCATCCCCCCGCCTTTTCCGCGTCAGCACCTCAACATCATCGGCCACCTTCCAGGCCGCTGGTGGGACTTCATCGCAGTCATGGATGGCCTCCTGAACGGCCTCCTGAAAGGTGTCGCTGCCCGGTCGGCCTCTGGATTTGTTCTGCCCACGTCGCCGCCGTCTTCCTTTACTGGCTTTGTAATGAACTAGTGGACTGGCAACCTCCGGATGGATTTTTCTGTTTCACTTCAGCTAGCTAACAGTGAAGAGCCACCTAGTGTGAAATAGTACACCATCTCATTGGTTTTTTCACATAAAACCCATTGCTGCAGCCAGGGGCAGTACAGAATTGACCACCATAAACTGCTTTTCATTTTTATTTCTTTGTTTTCCACTGAGTTATCAGTTATGTCACTAATAAGCTTACATATATTAATGTCTATAACCAGCAACCAACCAACCAACCTAGTTTTCTGTACTGGCAGAAGACACCACTGGACATGCTCTAAAACGGAACATTAAACACTCATTCATAGACAATGTTAAATCTATACAGGTTTTTTTTTTTTTTAAGAGTAGGTTCAAATTAAACTCAATACATGTAGTTTTTCAGGTTGGTTTTCAGTCCATCTGGTCACAAAGTGATGTAAAAATATATAACTTGTTACCACTAAACTGATACCACACCTTTTTTCTGTCCCACTGACAGTTCATGTGCTGACAACCTTATGTTGCGTCCACACCTTCTCTGTCAACATTCTTTTCCTCAAAGCACAGCTGCTGTCATTAGATTGATGATGATTGTAAAAATAAAGACCTCACCTAAGCAGCTTATATCCAGTGACTCAACAAGTAAACAAAGTAGAATTGAAAAAAAAAATAATACCTTACTGCAGAATGTATAAACTCTTTCACCTAAGTTCAAAATTAAAAATCTGAAATTTCTTTAGAGGGAATTGATGTACACATCCAAGGCCAATTCAATGGCACTTTAAATGATTTACTCTAACTATAATGGAACTAGTACCGAAGGGCTGAAATGGTCAAATATATATACAAATATCAATAAAATGCTACTCTGCTATCTATAAAATTACCATTAATTGTCATGTATATTCTGCAAACCTGTGATAACTCACACAGTTATCACACTAGTGATCAGCATCAGCTAACAGCAAAGATCATAATGTGTACTTTATGCAAAAGTATTACGTAATACTACAAATATTTTCATCCCGAAAGCTTCAACTTAAGACAGCGGCTGAGGTGCGACAAAGGATTTTTGTACTAACTTTGTCTTTCTTTTCTTTTTTATGAGTGGTGTAATTGAATATTTATCTTAGTTATGCTCTAGATTAAAGATTATGGTTTGTTTATAACATTCTCTACTTACTTTTAGCTGTTTTGGCAGAAAGTGATAGCTTTATTTATACAACTTCTGTTAGTTTTTCTGTTCCTTTTTGACTTGTTCATATGCGTTCTTATTAGCCTCATTGAATTTTCAGTGTTTTTTGCATATTTTTAACCCACAATGTTGTATAGGTTTTTTTTTGAGTTAGAGTTTTTTAGAGATATGACCATATATGAGGGTGGAATTGTTTTGAGCTAATGAGAAAGATCCTCTGGTAAGAAGTATTCATAAAATGTTATGGTGCATGTTTTTTTTTTTTCTGTTTTCTGTTTTGTGTTATGTGTTATGTTTTGTGGGTTTACATACAACATTTAAATTCTGTGCAACAGTTGTGTGGCAATTCACAAGTCAGACACAACCCCCAATAACTGTTTGCACATAGTCCATAAACCCTCCCTCCCTCTCCTTTTGAACAGTTCCTCTTTTGTTGATAGCTACATAGATAGCTTGATAGATGTATCATACAGGTTCTTCTTGACTCATATTCCTGCTTTTGTATTTTCATCTTTTTGCTGGTAAGACACATTAAATATACACTCTGTCTCATCTCACGTTAATCTGTACTGAACCTCCAGTCATTAAGTTTGCCAAATTTATTTTTCTCTTACTATATATATATGTGTGTGTGTGTGTGTGTGTGTGTGTATATATATATATATACATATATATATATACATATATATATATGTATATATATATATATGTATATATATATATATGTATATATATATATTTATTTTAGGTTATTCATCAGCAATAGAGATAGGCTAATACAACAATGGCATAAGTAATTCATGCAAATACACCAACCGACAGACTCTGGAAGTATTTTAAGTTCTGTGTTTGCCTTTCTGTTGGCTGTCATGCTATTTGATTCAACTTTATTCAAGACACTGTGATGTGCTCATAATGTGGCAGCTGGCTTATCCTGGTAAATGCTATCTGTGCAAATACCATAAATACAAGAGGACATTAAACCTTCTATGCTTATCTGATTTTTCTGCCTTCCAGTGCAGTGTTCTTAATATGTTGCAAACTATAAGTAATTTTAATTAAAGAGTTATCATTTCTGTTACTGTTTTCTTAAAGGCTTAGTGCTAATTTTCAAATTCACTCACATTGTATTTATTCACAGATTGGAACTCTCTCAAGATGTATTTCAAAAGGGGAAAATTCAGAGTGCGCATTTCCCCACTACTGAGTATCACAGCAGTTTTTTTGGTCTCCATCCTTTTATGGAATTTATCTGGATATACCCTCTGTCATCGGGAGTCAAGACTTTGTGCCTGTCACAAATGTCTAACAGACAGTGATCCTTGGTTTAATGACATCATTGATGAATCTCCTAAACCTTTTATGTCACAGAAACATAAACCCTCGGAGGAAGATTTCAACTGGTGGAAGGTAAATAATGAAAACATATTACAATAAACCTTTGTCCCACTGTGGCCATGTTAAAGTTATTTTAACTGCCCATCCCTTGTTTATTTTATGACACCTGTGTTTACTGGTACAGCAAGAGCAGTATATTCAAGTCTGTGCTATGTAACAGTCTACCTCCACCCAAAAAACCAACACAAATATTCCTCCATAGTTTAGCTACACTAATTAAATAAGTTTAAAACACCTTGTTTTATACGTCTCTTTATTTCTTTTATGTATACTCAACTCTTTATCCTTGCAACCCGTATTTCTAACTGGCTGAAGAATTGTAAAATACAATTACTTATATAGATATCTTTAAAATGACAAAAGAAAAAAAGAAGAAGTTTTACCTCTCATCTGAGAAGCTTCTTCAGTTCTAAGAGCAACTGGTGGAGAGTCCCAGATTTTAGCCCTATTGGAAGTATCCAATAGGAGGGATAATAGGTACTTTGTATCAAACCAGTGATTTATGACCCGCCGTCAATTGATGTATGACAGAAGAAGTAATAAAGGAAGTAATAAAAGTTTACGACAGTCATAATTTTTATGAATATTATAAAATTATATAATAAACAATAACCATATGACCAAAAATATATAATCATGGAAGTATGGTGATGTAATAGGATGATGAATAGGATGTTTGAGATAGAAATTAAAACTATGGAATAATTCATAATGGTGTTCTGTTGTCATCTAAAGCCAAAAGGTTTACTTTTTTGACAAAAAAAATTACATCCTTATTAGACAACTGTTTTTGGGGACCCGTGCATGTGTGTGTGCGCGTGTGTGTGTGTGTAAAAACGTGTTAAAAGGATCTCTTCACAGCCCCCCTCACCCAGTTTTCAATTGAGAAGAAATGTTACATGGAGATGCTCCATGTTTCAGCCATACCTGAAGAGTCCATGCCTGGAAATGGCTTGCATTACCTGGATTTAATTGACACACAACTGAGTTTAAGATTGAAAATAATGAACAGTGATGGCTCTGATCTGGCCCCTGATGCCCTGGTGTTTGTTATCAATTATCCTTTAAATACCATTTTCGCACAGTGTGAGGTTACTCTGGGTGACAGGTTGATATCCCAAGCCAGTTCAACTCATCCCTACAGAGCTATCATCGAAACCCTATTTGAATTACTCTATACTCTAAAAACTAAATTCAGCGCCGGTTTGTTTTTTAAAGACACCCCAAGAGGACGTAATTCTCATGTTGTGAATAATGGTCCTAGCAAAGGTTTAGTCAAACGAGCAGTGTACAACGAGAGTTCAAAAGAGTTTCATGCTTTGGGTCCTATGCATGTAGAATTTTTTGTCTGCGACAGGTTATTGTTGAACTCAACAGAGTTGAACAGACTTTGTCAGTTGGCCAACCATGTTACTGCTCTCCATTTCCTCCTCAAATGAGCCTTTTGGTGAGCACTCTGGAAGATATGCTCTACTGTGTCTGCTAATAACTTTGCCAGTCTTTCACTGGCACATACACCACATCCAAGTCATATTTCTGAATGTGCATAAGCATTCTCTGCAACCAATTTGGGTGCGCTCAACAGTGGTTTTCTGGAGGCATCCCCCCCCCTCTGTCCCCTTCTGGCTGCCTCTGCCTCAATTTTATCTCACAACTTAGACATTCACATTACTCACACTCTCATAACACATACATATAGGATCTTGGGGGTGGGCTTACAACACGGACTCCAAATTACTATCAGGGTGTACACCTCACCCCTGGCGTCGTTGCCCACCTCTCAATTTTAAATACACGTAGACATTGAGGGCTATCAGGAGGGGCTATGCGCTTACCTGCTGCTCTCTGGCAGGTAGCTCCATGCCCTCCTGGGTTTTAATTGCACCTTAGAACACATATACATCAACACTACATATGAGCGGGTAGAGGGAGGTTTGGAGTCTTCTCACACCCCCGGTCTCTGCGGCCTGCTGGAGCGGGGGGGCTAGGAGGAGGAGTTGGCCGTCCGACTGGGGTCTGGTGTGTGGGGCCTCCCTGCTGCTGCGGAGTCGGGGCAGTCTGCTTCTCCCCACTGCAGGGAAAAGGGTAACACCACCTGGGTCTGGGTGCAGTTTCCCCCTCCAGGGGCAAGGGTACCTAGACCCGGTTCTTAGAGTACGCTTGGGGAGTGTGATTGTGTGTACAGCGTCTCTTTATGTCTGTCTCCACGTTGGTTGAGTGTGGAGTAATTGCCTATGAGAGCATGAGGGTGGAAATGGATGTTTGTATTTGAGTGTGCCTGTATGTCTGTGTCTATATGTCAGGTTGGGTATCAGACGCCACCTCTCTGGGGACATCTCAGGCCCTCCAAGGTTTGGAGGCCTATCTCCCCCCACCACTTCCTCTGCCGGTGGCAGACGCCCTCAGACATCGATGCGTTGGTGGTTCCTTGTGTCCGGGGGTGGGCGTCCGGGTACACACCGGCTCACTCCTTGGTGGCTGCTTATCGGGGCCTGGAACCTGGGGCTCGCTCGGGCCACTTCGGGGGTGGGGTGCCCTCGGCCTCTCGGCCTGGGGCTCGGTCACTCAGGCACAGCTGGCTGCCGGCGGAGCTCACGGGCACGTCACTGCAACCCCCCCTGGTTTCTGCTCCGCGGCTGCTGAGTGATCCCTCATCTGGGACTCTCCTCAGCTCTTTCTGGGACAGTGGCGCGGCTGCCCCTCTGTTGGTCTTCCTTGGTCTCTTGTGTTCTGGGGGCCTCTGGATGTCTGGAGTTTTGATCTCCTCCATACCTGCTTCATGCCCTGGAGGATGGGACTGTGGCCCCCCACACCCTCTAGCAGATCATTACATTAAGGAACCTTTTAAATACAAGCGCGCTCATGCTCACAGGTGTACACACAGGTGATCACACACACAAACTACACCCTTTTTGGCTCCTACCTCAAAGCACACTGTGCGCTGTCGATCTTACGTGCTGCACAATAATGTTTAATATTAAGTATTTAGTGTTATATTCCCATATATCATTGTGATGTTGTTTATTCTATTACTCTCGTTTTCTTCTGCTTGTTTTCTTTTTTCTTTCTCAACAGGTGATCCAGGTGATCGATATATGTATTTTTTGTCTGCTTATTTTGTTGGTTTTTGTTTTTTGCCCTTTATCCCCGTCCCTCTTCTCCGCTGTTTTTTTTTTGTTTTGTTTTGTTTTGTTTTTTCCCCCCTCTTTCTTTAGAAAAAAAACAAAAAAAAAACAAAAAAAAAAACAGTGGTTTTCTTACAATCATTTCTAAGCGTTTGTGATCACTGTGTACTACCACCTTATGACCATATGGGTACTGATGAAACTTCGCTATAGTGAAAACTACAACTAAGAGCTATTTTTATTTAATGTAAGTGCTCTACTCACAAAAGCCACAGACTTACCCTTCTGCATGAGCGCCACACCTAAAATTTTGTCAGAAGCAACACTGTAATGTCAACTCTTCCTCTGAGCAGTAGTAGATATCTGATCCTAACAGTGGGAACCAGAGTCCCATCAAACTTTTTTTGCGTGAGCAACTCCAGAGGCCATTTGCAGGTACTGGCACACCCAACAGGATGTGGCTCTGGCAGTGGCGGAACCAGAAATTTGGGTGTGGGAGGAGTTTGCCATGGTTAGTTAAGTTTTTGGCAATTCTTTGAAACTGATAAACAACTCAGGAGGTGGTTCCTCTCAACATGATATATATAGTGGGCATCCATGTCAAAGGAGCCAGAATAAGTCGTTTGTTTATATATCTAGGATGGCTCCTGGATGCCTACTAGCCATGTCTAACTGGGAAAAAACTCCAGGACATGCCAAATAGTCGCATTTTCAACAAACTAGGGAATGTTACATTTCAAATAAAGTATCTCAATAATCAAGGCGCTTGCGGGAAAAAAAAAGCGTCTGGATTTCTTTGAGTTGCTTGAAGACGTTTCACCTCTCATCCGAGAAGCTTCTTCAGCTCTAGGGTGAAATGGTGGAGAGTCCCAGATTTAAGCCCTGTGAGCGTATCCCCCAAGAGGGACATGGACCCTCTGTTGATCCTCTACCTAATCACACGATACACAGTGATAAACCGGCTAATAGGGATGACAGTGTTGTTTGTCATTCTGATCCTCCCTAGTTGGTGTCTGATCTTCTTTTCTGTGCATCTGTGCTGACTTGATGAAAGCCCAATTAGGATAAACACATGTTTTAAGAGCTGGTCGCGTGGAAGGCAGCGGCGGCGACTCAGCAGGTCCGGAGGCTGCCCATGACGGCGATGACGCCCAGCCAGTGGCCTGGAAAGCGGCCAATGAAGTTGAGGTGCTGGACATAGATCGGACAGCGGCGTAGCAACTGCAGGACCAGACCAGGCAGGACCAGACCAGGCAGCTGCAGGCAATGGTGTGGAAGCTGCAGGTGTTGGAACTGCAGGCAACAAAGGCTGGACGGGCCCCTCGGACCCTCCAGCAGAGGCAGAAGGCTGAAGCGGCCCCTTGGACCCTCCAGCTGAGGTGAACAAAGGCTGGATGGGCCCCTCGGACCCTCCAGCAGAGACAGGCGAAGGCGTAAGCGGCCCCTCATACCCTCCAGCAGAGACGAATGAAGGCTGGATGAGCCCCTCTGAGCCTCCAGCAGAGGCAGAAGGATGAAGCGGCCCCTTGGACCCTCCAGCTGAGATGAACAAGGCTGGACGGGCCCCTCTGATCCTCCAGCAGAGACAGGCGAAAGCTTAACTGGCCCCACGGACCCTCCAGCAGAGACGAACGAAGGCTGGACGGGCGTCTCATACCCTCCAGCAGAGGCAAATGGCTGAAGCGGTCTCTCGGACCCTCCAGAAGAGACAGGCGAAGGCTGAAGCAGCCCCTTGGACCCTCCAGCAGGCAACAGGTCCTGTGGTGGACACGAAAGTGGCTGCACTGGCTCTGCCCAGGCAGCACTAACAAGGTGCAGTTCTCAATAGGCTTCTTAGCCTCCAGGGATCTAGAATCAGCTAAGGGCACAGAGCTAGCCTCTGGGGAGGCCCTGGAGAGACAAACTGTCTCAAAAGTAGCCAGTTCATGAGAAACACCACAGGTTAAAAATAAATTTTCTCCCTGCATGGAATGAATTGGCGAGAATGGTGGCCGAATGGGTGGCTGAGCTAGTGGGGACACTGGAGACTGAGCTGAGGGCAGCTGAGCAGCTGATTGAGCTACACCTTGAGCAGGTGATAAACAGTTCTCAGAATTCTCAGTCTTTACATTAGCAGTGCAAGTTAGTATAGCTCCGGGCTCGAAGGGAGCAGAGCAAAAACAGTCATTAGAATTTAATGCAGCCCCGAAAAGGCAGTCTCAGTAATCTCAGCCGCAGCGGAACCAGGAAATCCACAGTTATTATTGTCCTCTGTCACACAAAACACAGCCCCCGAATAAATAGTCCCAAAGTCTGAAACACAAAAATTGTCCTTTTTACTCACCAAAGCCGGCTGCTCTAAAATCCCGGGGTCCGACTGTGGTGAGGGGCGTCAACGGCGTGAGCGCCACTTCCCATTTGAAGGCTGGACCAACGGGCTGAGCAGTGAGGCGGTAGTGGCTGGGTGAGTGGTAGTGCCCGGGGGGGCGAAGGTGAAGCTCGTTCAGGATTTTATTCAGCGGGTGAAGTGAGCTGAGCAATCAGGGGAGACCGGAAACTAATCGCTGTAGCCGATTAGCTATAGCTGTCTCCTTGTGCTGCAGGGACAGATTGATTAGCCGCTCCACAGAGTAGGTGACGTCCCTCTGGAGCTCCTCGGACGGATTAAATGCAGCGGGGTCCACGGTGGCTGGTTCGTACTGTCACAGCTCATGGGGCAAGCCATGTGGATTTTAATGAAGGACCCAAGATGCAGACAGCTTTCAGATGCAAGGGAGTTTCATTAGGGAAGTGAAATAAACAGAAACGCAGTGGGCATGAAACAGAACCCGAGGATAACCTAAACTGGAGACAACTAATAACACCAGACCTAAAGGGGAGATGCAGGGAAACTCGGGAAAACCATACAGGAAAACGCAGGAAAAAAACACAGACGAACCAGTGACAAGCACAAGATGACAGACACAATAAATATACAGGCAGGCACAAGAGGGAACGAGGAACAGGTGGCAACACAGCTGGGACTGATTGAGGAAGACAAGACAAGGAACCAAAACAGAATTCACTCACATGCGACACGGACCTTCACAATAAAACAGGAAATGCACTGAGACACAGTACAGACACTAAACAGAGGGAACACAGAAACCAAACTAAGAATTAACAAAGGTACATCATGAAACTAATAATAATGTGAAATAGAAAACACTGGGTCACAGATGCAGGACCGTGACACCATCTATGTCCACTGTGAACGACCATCTTTGAACAGAGGCGGTGGCTCATGACACCAACTGTCTACCATCTATAATCCAGTTTTGAGATCCCTTCCCAGACACCTTAACGCCGACTCAGGAAATCACATGATAGGGTGGGGTTAGGTTTCACAATGAGCTCACCCGAAACCTTGGCCGATTGTGACCCACACCCGTTTTCACACCTTGGCTCGTGTGACTAGATAGAGGATCAATAGGGGGTCCATGTCCCTCTTGGGGGACACTCCCACAGGGCTTAAATCTGGGACTCTCCACCATTTGACCCTAGAAATGAAGAAGCTTCTCGGATGAGAGGTGAAATGTTTTCAAGCAACTCAAAGAAATCGAAGATGCTTTTTTTCCCCCCAAGCTCCTTAGACTACAATGACCTGGATGATTGAGAACCTTCACAGACACATCTCAGTAATTAATAACACAAATGTGCATGAGTTTGATCCTTGAAGACACTTAGAAATAGATGCTGGTGCTATCTTGAAGATCAGTCAGAAACTTTCAAGAACAAGTCTACATACCAAGGAACTACTGGAATAAGTTAACTTCATGCCCAAACTCAGTATACACTTGAGTACTTTTGAGACTCAAGTAACCTTTAGTTTCATTGATCTTTTACAGTATGTGTTGTAAATGTGCTGAGTCCATTAAAATAATGATGCTGATGTGGGAAAAGTCACCATGATGACCACTGAGACACGATATAACACATCAAGCTGTCACCTTAACCAGGAGGAGTGCATCTTTGACCACCATCTCCCTGGCCACCTCCTTCAGCTTGTCAGAAAAGCCGAGACATAATTCCTCCAGCATGTCCTTGGCCTTCCACAGGGTGATTTGGCACCAAATAACTGAAATTGAATCAAACTGAATTGATTTCATGATTTTTAGAACATTGTGGTTCTGTGATAAAAGTCAGAAAGTTGGATTTTTAACAATATTGTATTTAGAATCAGAACACTTTATTAATCCCTAAGGGAATTACACTATTGCACACAGTTGCTCCAAGACAATGCAGATATTTTTTCATTAGCAGGGATAATGTTAAAGACGAAATGTGTTTTGAACAAGAGATGTGATCTAAAGTTGCAAAACTTTATTCTTTTTTGTCAGCCCTTACAGGGGGAAAAACAAAACTTCACTGTCTACAATAAAACACTAGAACGTGTGTTTCAGACAATAACACCCATTGCAGATGTTGAAGAACCTCGCCCTGATCGCTGCAGGAGTTGTGCAGTGGTGGGGAATTCTGGAAATTTGAGAGGATCTCAGTATGGACCCCTGATTGATTTCCATGATATCGTGATAAGGTAATAATAATTTAACAACATTATAACCATCATTAAAAACACAAAAGCTAATTTCAACAGCAGTGTTGACTGACAAAATCTGAAAAGCCTAGATTCATGTCACAAAAAAATCAAAGTTTTGTTATGTTTTGTTATGCGTATAATGTGATGTAAATTACAATGTGTCTAAAATGCTAAATATGTAAACTTATATATCCTTCTGTACTATTTAGAATCAACCGTGGGAGGACCAAAGGTTTTGAAAGAGATGTTGGAACTAAAACAACTCATCATGTCATGTATCCAGAAAGTGCTACTAGATTGGACAACACCACTTCTCTTTTGTTTTTTCCATTCAAAACACCTGACTTTTTGTGGCTTCTGAAGTCATTAATTCCAGGGTAGGCCAAACATGGCTTCTGTCTTCACTTTAATTATATTTCAATTTCTTTTAAAACTTATGTTGCTAGAAACTGTACTGCAACTGTACTGGAATGGCATTATGAAATTTCAGATTTTAACAGCTTTGCAACACAGTCTTAGCTAACTATAAGTAAAGGTGCAATCCAGGTTTGTCTGTTTGAACAAGCAAATTAAACAAGGATAAAATTTAGTTAAACCTCAAAGGGCTCAGATCGATGGTGTATATTTTGTTTGGCATTGGAATTACACATTTTAATTTTCTTTGGCCATTTTGGAAAATCCTGGCCCTTAAACTCATTTATACAGTGACCCTGACAGGCCAAACGGACTGCAACTTAAGAAAACACCAGCAATAAGAAAAACACTGCAAAAGCACACAAAACACAACGGAAATAGAAAAAACAAAAACAGAAATAGGAAAAAACAGATTTCCAAAAGCACAAGGGAAGTGTTTCTGGGGAGACAATACCCATATGAAAAAGAAATAGAAAAAACTTATAAAAGACTTGCATCAGATGTGGCCTACTTCATATAGTGAATCATATAAGGCTTATATGATTTACTCATGAAAGTGGCCACTTTCATATATTGTTTTAGTAAATATCCAAAACATACAAGTTTCATTTATATAATTTTTCAAGGGATCTTATATCTGTTTTCACTCTTGTATGCTTTTCATACAAGTTTCACACAAAACAGATACAAACTTTATAAGATTTATATATATCTTTTCCATATGGGTAACCTGGCCCGGACCAGTTGCAGGAACCAAAATATGCTAAGTATTGCGCTGGGAGAGACTTAAAAGAAGTGGAGGATCTATTGGTTTTGTGAGGAAAGAAAAGATGAGAGGTAAGTGTGTTAGCCTATTAGCCTAAAAATCCATCATCAGTATTATATGAATCATGATAAAACACACCTAGCTTGTTTTGGGTTCCTGCAACTGGTCCGTCGTGCTAATGTCTTCCCAGAAACACTTCCCTTGTGCTTTTGGAAATCAATTTTTTCCTATTTCTGTTGTCGTATTTCCTATTTCTGTTTTGTTTTTCCTATTTCCATTGTGTTCTGTATGTTTTTGCAGCGTTTTTATTGCTGGTGTTTTCTTAAGTTGCAGTCCGTTTGGCCTCTCAGGGCCACCGTACATTTAGCTGTAAAATGTATAGAATGTTATAAATCTTAAATGCTTCAAAAATAACTTAACTAAATTTTAAAAAAATGTCATTGTTTTGTTGGCTGACATAAAGGGGCAAAAAATGATTTGGGGTATATCTATCCACCTACTGCTGATGATCAGACTTTTTACTGTTTTAAACCACAATATTGCTCTGGTGGTGATTTTACAGTGTCAGTGGATCCAGTTCTAGATCATAGTACCACTGTAATTTGTAGACTTGAAAACAAATGTACGCTGGAGAAGGCATTTGAAGGTGGTAAACACACTGGACACAGTGAAATCATCTCCTACACAAATCCTTTGTTTACTCCAACACAGCTGACTCAAGTTTATGAGCAATGCTGCAGCTACAGTGGCTTGCAAAAGTATTCGGCCCCCTTGAACTTTTCCACATTTTGTCACATTACAGCCACAAACAGGAATCAATTTTATTGGAATTCCACGTGAAAGACCAATACAAAGTGGTGTACACGTGAGAAGTGGAACGAAAATCATACATGATTCCAAACATTTTTTACAAATAAATAACTGCAAAGTGGGGTGTGCGTAATTATTCAGCCCCCTGAGTCAATACTTTGTAGAACCACCTTTTGCTGCAATTACAGCTGCCAGTCTTTTAGTGTATGTCTCTACCAGCTTTGCACATCTAGAGACTGAAATCCTTGCCCATTCTTCTTTGCAAAACAGCTCCAGCTCAGTCAGATTAGATGGACAGCGTTTGTGAACAGCAGTTTTCAGATCTTGCCACAGATTCTCGATTGGATTTAGATGTGGACTTTGACTGGGCCATTCTAACACATGGATATGTTTTGTTTTAAACCATTCCATTGTTGCCCTGGCTTTATGTTTAGGGTCGTTGTCCTGCTGGAAGGTGAACCTCCGCCCCAGTCTCAAGTCTTTTGCAGGCTCCAAGAGGTTTTCTTCCAAGATTGCCCTGTATTTGGCTCCATCCATCTTCCCATCAACTCTGACCAGCTTCCCTGTCCCTGCTGAAGAGAAGCACCCCCAGAGCATGATGCTGCCACCACCATATTTGACAGTGGGGATGGTGTGTTCAGAGTGATGTGCAGTGTTAGTTTTCTGCCACACATAGCGTTTTGCATTTTGGCCAAAAAGTTCCATTTTGGTCTCATCTGACCAGAGCACCTTCTTCCACATGTTTGCTGTGTCCCCCACATGGCTTGTGGCAAACTGCAAACGGGACTTCTTATGGTTTTCTGTTAACAATGGCTTTCTTCTTGCCACTCTTCCATAAAGGCCAACTTTGTGCAGTGCACGACTAATAGTTGTCCTATGGACAGATTCCCCCACCTGAGCTGTAGATCTCTGCAGCTCGTCCAGAGTCACCATGGGCCTCTTGGCTGCATTTCTGATCAGCGCTCTCCTTGTTCGGCCTGTGAGTTTAGGTGGACGGCCTTGTCTTGGTAGGTTTACAGTTGTGCCATACTCCTTCCATTTCTGAATGATTGCTTGAACAGTGCTCCGTGGGATGTTCAAGGCTTGGGAAATCTTTTTGCAGCCTAAGCCTGCTTTAAATTTCTCAATAACTTTATCCCTGACCTGTCTGGTGTGTTCTTTGGACTTCATGGTGTTGTTGCTCCCAATATTCTCTTAGACAACCTCTGAGGCCGTCACAGAGCAGCTGTATTTGTACTGACATTAGATTACACACAGGTGCACTCTATTTAGTCATTAGCACTCATCAGGCAGTGTCTATGGACAACTGACTGCACTCAGACCAAATGGGGCTGAATAATTATGCACACCCCACTTTGCAGTTATTTATTTGTAAAAAATGTTTGGAATCATGTATGATTTTCGTTCCACTTCTCACGTGTACACCACTTTGTATTGGTCTTTCACGTGGAATTCCAATAAAATTGATTCCTGTTTGTGGCTGTAATGTGACAAAATGTGGGAAAGTTCAAGGGGGCCGAATACTTTTGCAAGCCATTGTATTAGGAGATATCAATATCAGGCTCATTTCCTAGCCTAATGTATGGGTAACCGAACCCACAAAAAAGAAACTATATGTGGTTCTGTGTCTTTCCTGGGGTGTTCCCACAACTGTTTCATGGGGAAACTTGCTTTTAAAGAGTGGAAACACAAATGTGTTCTTCATCAATTCTTCTACCAGGCTTATCTTTGATTCATTTTCTCACAATCTACCGCATTTTTTCTGCATAAAGAAATGTCTTGATTTCCCGAGGGTCATAAATTGAACATCTTGCAATTTCCCATTGTATGTGTGGTCAAGCCTTTGACAGAATGTTAGCTTCAAACCATGTTTCCCTAAAAAAGGCACTGCATCTCCCCGTTAAACCTGCTCTCTAGTTGCCGATGGGACCATTGGGAGTAATTTAACTTAGCAGCTGAAGCAGTAATACTATTACTTTTAGCTGCATATAAACTTTCTTTAACAATTTTCAAATTTTTTAGTGGGCTAATAAACAGGAAATATTAAAACACAATTTTGAGACACCCCACTCCCCAAGAGCTGTTTGAAATTAAAATATATTCCTATTACATATTCTGGTTTTTCACAGAGCTAGCAGCAACTCTTTTTTTTACATAGAAAAAAGTTAAATAAATTGTTTTATGAACAACTGAACATCTTATTGTGATTCTTAAGTCTTAGGTATTTATTAGCATTTGTTTGTTAAACAATAATTTCTTTAACAAATTCAAAAATATATTTTCTTTTCAACAGGGAAAACGGTGCTCCAAACTCTAACAAGATAGCTAACAAAGATTTGGTGAGTATTTTAGGTTTACCTTAACAAAACTGGCAAATGTTGATATCCAAGAAGTCCAATAATAACTTTATGCTATCATTAATTCAGGCATGCATGCTTACATAGACACACGCTGTCACTATCCCCCACTTAGAAAGACAGAGGCGTCAGACGCTCTCACATACCAATCCCGACATCAACGTCGTCGTTGGTTTTGAATAAATTTAATTTTTTAAAATAAGAATTATGTATGCTCTCTGAAGTGATTTCTTTTTAAATGGAAGTGGAAAATCTCTGTTTTCAAAAATACCCACGTACGTGTGGACATAGCCTTAACAGAAAAAGAAACCATGTTTATGGTGTAATTATTTTACCTGTAGTTTTTTTTTCCCCTGTGTAATAATATTCAACATTGCTATCAATACATTTTTCAACAAATGCCTCTCCCTGCAATATGGGTTTAAAAACATAAACAACTGTGAGATACTGTTTGTCCGTGATTTGGACAGGAGGAACAAATTGTGGCAGGATCAGCCTGATATTATTTGGATCCCACTGTAATTTTACTGTATAAAGGAGACCTACCATCTCCAAAATTTCAGGAGTAATTAGTGATTATAAGAAGTGTTTGTAAACTAAAAATCAAGAATGTTGGATACTGTTTGTCGGCGATTTGGACAGCCCAGCGGGTGCTCCCAATGCCTTTGGAGCAGGTGAAGCCAAAGGCAAGATATGCTTCATCACATTTTCCAGTATTTGGCTTGGAAGGAAGTTGGTTTGGAAACATATTTGGTAATGTGTCATCTTCTGCTTGCATTTGTGTGGGAGCCCTGTACAAAAAACAGTCTATTATGCTAGCAGTGTTAAAGCATTCTTTTTTTTTTTTTATTCATACCCTCCCCCCTATCGCAATGGCTCTCCCCACCCCTCAGGTTTTGCTTTGTTGCAGTATTTGTTGTTTACTCTGTTCTGCATTGGGTATTGTTATTGTTTTCCCCAGTCGCTCATACTTGACAATTATGTGCTCGGAAGGTCATGCATGTCACTGAACAAAGCCATGCCACTAATAGTGGCTTCTTTTAGCCACAGTGGTGCTTATTTAAAGTGTTTTATTGTGCATATACTTCATAAAAGAACAATTAATAAAACTCAGATTTAAAGATTTGTCTGATTCATAACAGGTGTCGATCCTTCATCCAGCTTTCATGAAATATGTTCATGATGTCTGGCTGAGAAAGAAGGCTGCTTATCCATCCACTGGCTTTCTTGCTGTGGTTCTCAGCTTATTAATGTGTGATGAGGTATGTTCACCTTACACAATCTACTTCTACATTATGCATCTGACTGACACTCATTGTCGACATACTCGAAGAAAAACTGATTAAGAAGCAATTTGACAAACTAATATATTCATGTAATGTAAACTCTGAAAGTATATTTATGGTTAGTCTGAAAGGGCATCCAACGTAAGTTCTTCCCACTCAAACATGCAGAGCTACCCACTTGTGTCAAATAGGCAGCCAAAAATAATTTTATGCAACTCTCAGATAGCACTGTATACAAATGCCAAACTTACAAACTGATCTAATACCAAGTAAAGACAGGACCAATGATGGAGTCAAGGAGACTCAACTAATACATTGCACTTATAAATGCAGTGTATTCATGGCCATGTAGGGCAGAACAGTGTGACGTGACCATTTGAGCAGAATGTATCATAAACATATTACATTTGAACACATTCTAATGACACTTTATTTTGCTTTCTTCCCTGGAATATTTATGTGTCTGGTTGGAACCCTAGCTTAAACCCTAGGTCAAAATAAGGCTGAAAATGTGAGAATCAGATGCTCTTGTAAAATAGAATTTATATTTTATCTTAGGTAATACAATTATTATTTGATTATAACTTCCCTTCCAATTTTATGTTATCCCTTTGCCTGTGTTTTCATGTTAACAGACTCACATTACCGGTACTGCAGCAAGCCACTAGAGGGCAATTGTGGTATTTTAGGCTTCATATTTGTGAGGCTGTTAAACTATCCAGCACTGCCACATGCAGTGTTGTAGTTTATGGAGTACACTTGCAAGAGAAAGCACTTCTGAATATATTTCAAGCATGAAAAATGGTACTCTTGAAGCTCCTTAAGTGGAAGGTTGATGCAGCTTTAATGAAGAATGCTCTTGTAAATATGTATTCATATTGCCAACTTATAGAAATGCTGTTTCTATACTGCTGTAACTGCTATGAAGCTGTAACTTTCACGAAATAATATATTCTGATGTGCCAGCAAAACACAAAGCATGCCGTCATATGTATTAATATCTTTATATTTTGTTGAGTTCAAGTTCAACTTGTGATAGGAATACTGTCCACAGTATACTGGTGCATTTACAATCTGAGTCGATTAGGGATGATGCCAGTGGCAGTGATAAAACAAAAAGGAGGATGGGGATTATTTAATACTAACAGTTTTGTCAGTGGATCTCGGGATGTTAAAGGAGCTGTGGATGTCAGCTAATTTTTCATGGAGTTACAAACATGTCCACTCAGCTGGTTAAACTAAGAAATATGTATTTAACAAACCAATAAGTAAAAAATGAGTTATCATTTATATAATATTTTAACATATTCTAATACTTTTCAAAGCAATGCAAAAATGTTGCATCTAGCTTTGCCTGATTAATTTAGGGCTTGCTAGAAAAAAAAACCTCATAAAACTTAAATTTGACTGCAAGGAATTTTGGAAGAACATCTAGGGAACAAACCAAAAATAATGTTTTCATCAGCTAACAGGTGCTATGCATAGTCTTGCCATCAGATAACACGATGCTGCACTCATGCATACGGAAAACAACATATGTCTGCAGCCTGTGTCTGGATGTTTGTTAATCAGTTACTTGAAAAAAGTAATTAGTAACTAATTACTGATTATGTCTCCAAAAAAGTAATCCAATTACTTTACTGATTACTTATTTTCAAAAGTAATTAGTTACTTACTTACTTTTTGAAAACATGATACACAACATGAATGCATATTAAAGCAATAGACCTTTCAGCCCAATTCTATTTTTATGCATAATCCATCATATAAAATTGAATCAAATGGAAAGCCTCTTTTTAAGAATTGTTTTATTAGTTTTAATCTTTTAATTTTATGCACATTGCATTAAGCAAAAGTGAAATTGTATACAACTGTCTTTGACTTAAAGAAATTGTTTAACATTTAAACCTACTTTCTGCATATTCCAGCATATAAAATAAAATCACGTTTTGTGTTTACACGCTTTCAAATGGATGCAAGTAAAACACAGCAGAAAATAAATAAAATCAAAGATTCAGCAGCACTGAGTCCTGTCGCTCTTAAATCTATTGTCACCTGTTTAGCAGGAGTAGGGCGGGTGGAGGTTTGCCCGGTGCTGATGCAGTCATGTCAGTGGGAGGATCCGGGGGTTTCTCTGTGAATTTAACATTCCTGTGGCGGCTTGCTAGGTGCTTGCTCAGATTCGAGGTTTAATTTTTTGCTGAAGAAAGAAGTTTTCTTCCCACGCAGAGTGTACAGCGGACACTAATGTTTTTGTCACTTTTTACAGACTAAAACTTAAAGTAATGTACGTCCACACTTTAAACGCTGCACGGTGATAGTCTCTCCTCCATATGATCTATTGTTGATCTACACACGTCTATTGCTGCCGCGGGTGTCGCACATGCTTACGTCATTGTCATGAGACACTTTCTCAAACAAAATCATGATGGTTTAGTAACTCAGTAACGCAGTGTGCTTACAGGAAAGTAACAGTAATTTATTACTTTTTTTGTGATAGTAATCCCTTACATTACTCGTTACTTGAGAAAAATAGTCGGATAACGCGTTACTGCCCATCTCTGTTGTTAATGCGACATAGATTGGAAGTGGAGATAAGGGGTGTGATGATGTGAGAGGATGATAGCAAATCAGAGGGGTTAAAGAACATTTGTACACCTTCCTCTTCTTTATGTCAGACTAAAGACATAGGTCAACAAAAAAAAATTTTGTAATCATCAGAAAGCACAAAACACTTTTCTAAACCTGTTTTTCATGCTGATTTCAGTCACATGAACTTTTTTAATTATTAGTAATATTTATTTGCAAAAGACTTGCATGCAGTTTTTTATTAAACCGCGAGCACCAATCAAGTAAATTTTCAGTGCGAAGTCAGATAGGCAAACACTGTGTCATAGATATAATGATCAGTGTCAGTGAGCTACCACTGTACTTCAAAAACGCTTTTGACTAGAGACCGACCCACCAGGTATTAAAGCCATAAAGGCTTTGAATGAAAACAAACACTGTTGTGACAGTGATGTACACTGTCCTGTTGGTATATGGATGATTTCTATACATTTTACATCAGATAAAAACTTTGGTTGTAAGATTCAGATAATTATTTTTTAAAAGCTAGACATTTTAAATGAGAATAAGAAAGAAAAGTATTTCTTTGTGCCCCCCCTTTCCCTCTTAATGCCCTACCTGCCCCCCTGGCAAAACTTTGCTAGACCCACCCCTGCACAGTTACCAGCTGTCAGCTACTTAGAAAAGGATCCTGGTGTTATTTGTCTCTCAGAAACAGTTTATAACTTCCCTTCAACTCATTCATGTCACCTAAAAGGCAAACCTGTTTCTCCATCACCTGTTCAGCTCTGATGATTCAGTAAAGACGTCTCCTGGTTTCATCTTCATGTTTCCCTCTCACCACATATCCAAACTGATATCATGACCAGCAGCTTTTACGGCTGTGGCTCCAGCAAACATCAGCTGATACTAGAAAGTAATATTAAATAAATTCTAACAACAGCTTATCACGCTGTTGTTTAGCGCGACATCGCTGGTTTCCTCTTTCTGGCGCAAAGTGGGAGATAAACAAACAAGAGAGACGGGACTTGCGTCAGAAAAGCCGATCAGCTGATCATTGATCAGTTTCATGATTGAAGTAGCTACAGGAGAGGGAGGGGGAGAGAATGAGAGAAGAAGCAGTTGACAGCGTAAAGACAGAGTAACTCCAGCTTTGTGTCTTTTTCCATTCTAGCTGACGTCCGGGACAAACTGCGTTCCTTTTCAGCTCAATACGAAACGCGTAATATTTTCTCTGAATACGAGACGATTCAGTTTTTTATGGGACGGTTGGCAACTCTACTAACTAACCTTATGAACAAAATAAACTTCACTATTAGCCCAGCAGTATAGAAACTCCGTCATGCTAGCTACTATGCAGTACGAGTTATTGTAACTAACTGTAAAAAGTCAGCAAAACGAAAATAAACTACACCTAAACTTGGTTTATATCTGAGCCAGATAGACTGCAGGTCTTAACTTCTTACCTGAAGTTCAGTTCACTTGACACTCGGACCCTCATCCACCTGCTGGCCTCTGTGGAAACTCCACCTTAGCCACCACCAAACAACTGAGTTATTTTTACACATCGGCCAGCATCTGGCCATTATGGAGTAGGACTGCCTTCAAGCTTTTTTGTTAAGAATCATTGCAGAGATGACATTCAGCTCTTGTGTCTTGGAACATGCTCTTGTGACAAACTGCTGAAGAGTCCGTTGACGTCATGACAATACCACAGTGAGTCATCAGCAGTGAAGAATGCTGTCAAGTTATGACTTTGACTTCTTTACAGTAACACCCTTGGCAAGCAAATGCTTCAGCTTAAGCCTCGAAGGCAAGAAGTTCTGCTATGTCTTTCGACAGATTTAGATCATGAACGAGCTCGTACAGCTCTGCTTGTGCAAAAGTCTCTGGTTCTAAATAGTCATCAGGCACGTAATAAGGATCTGATGACTCTGGATTGTAACCAGATGCACGGTGACTGTGTTCCTCGTCACGTTCTACAGAAGCTAATGCATCATGTGACAGTACAAGAACAGGCAATTAGTTATCATGAGAAACAGGCCTTATTGTAGAATCCAGGCTGGGATATAAAAGTTTGTGCTTATTTTTGGCTGAGAATCCTGTTGTATTCACGGAACAAAAATAGCCACCGTTGAGATGATCTTGCGGTTCCCACCACACCATCAGGATTGCAAATGCCATTGCAAATGCCATTGCCATTGCTGGTTGAAAGGTGCCGCTCAGACCTTTCAGTGCCTGATTGACTCTGTTTTGTGGGGCTGCCTTTCGTTTTCGTCTACCTGGACGATATATTGGTGGCCAGCAGGTCGGTGGGCCAGCACGAGGTTTTCCAGCATTTGGCGGCGCATGGCCTGATCATCAACCCGTCCAAGTGCCAGTCCTGGATTTCCTGGGGCACCGCATCTCCGTTGACGGTGTGGTCCCATTGCCGGACAAGGTCCAGGCTGTCACAGCTTTTCCGCGTCCCGCCTCAGTTAAGGTGTTGCAGGAGTTCCTGGGTATGGTCAATTTTTATAATCGTTTCGTTCCCCGGGCCGCTCACCTGTTACAACCGCTCTGCGCTGTTTTAAAAGGTAAAACGGCTAAAAACCCTGTTGACTGGTCTCCAGACCGTGTCTGTGTGTTTTCTGTGGCGAAGTCAGCACTGGCCAATGCTGCTTTGCTGGCCCACCTGTCCCCATCAGCGGAGATCGCATTGACCACCAATGCGTCGGATGTAGTGTTGGGCGCTGTGTTGGAACAGCGGGTCTCCGGCATCTGGCAGCCCCTCGCCTTTTTCAGTCACACGCTCCGAGACGCTGAGCGTAAGTACAGTGTTTTCAACAGAAAGTTGTTGGCTCTGCATCTCGCAACACAACTTTTTCGATTTTTCCTCAAGGGTCGCAGTTTTACCACGTGCATTGACCATAAGCCTCTGACCTTCACCATGTCCAAGGTTTCTGATCCTTGGAGCACGCGCCAGCAGTGTAAGTTGGCGGCCATATCGGAGTTTACTACGGACATTCAGCACGTGGCTGGCAAGTCCAACCTGGTCGCTGACTGTCTGTCCCGCGTGCTGGCCTCTCCAATTTATGTCGGTGACGACTACGCCGCCATGGCTGCGGAGCAGTGCACCGACCCGGACGTCCTCGCCCTTCGGTCCTCGCAGACGGGCCTCGTGCTGGAAGACATGCCAGTGTGGGACAGTCATCCATGTTTGCTGTGCATCGTGCACCTTTTCTGTCCCTGGCCCCATGCACCACTGCCTACCAGACGTTTTTGTTCCGCGGTCGTTGGGCTCTTCTAGTTTCGTTTTTGTTTGGCATGATGCCCATCAGCCCCACTTGCGTCCGTTTTATGATGGCCCGTTTCGTGTTATTGAACCAGGTCCCAAGCATTTTCTATTGGATTTCAGGGGATTTCATGTTCTACAGGGAGCTCCACTGATGCTGGCCCGGGCCCCAGGCTTGCTGCCGGACAGTTGGACTCTGACCCTTCCTCGGAGATTGCTCCGCACCCGCCGGCGCTCGTCTAGCCAGCGGAGGGTTCAGCCTGTCTTTCCCGGCCCGGTGAGCCCACAGCCAGTTCTCCGACTCCCCGTCTCAGCTGTTCTGGACTGTTTAAGCCCTGGGTCCTGGACTAGTGGACAGTTTGTTTGGGTGTTCGGCCGGGGGGGGGGGGGCGACGACGACGACATGTGTGGCGACCCACTAGAGGGCTTCACTCCCACCCAAGCTTGGAGGAGATGTTCTGTTGTGTTTGGGTGCGATATCCTCAGTTGATGTGTGGAGGTGAATAAAGTTGTAGTGGAAAACTAGAGCTGCTGTGTCGTGTGTCCCATGCCTCCATTATGCTTTTTTTTTGTTTGTTTTTTTAAAAAAATTGTAGAAAATAGTAGTTTACTGTTCCAGAACTAGGTTCAACATTTTTGTCAGTGCTTTGACATACATATTTACATATTTCTTTGAATTGTAACTCCATGAAAAAATGGTTCATAAAGAAAATTTCAATTACATTGGGGTTTTTTTTATGCCTAAAGAGGAATAAAAAAAAAACTCTGGAAAGTTTTTTTTCCATGACTGAGGTTTTCATAATTCATGCATGAAAGGGCTAAGAGTGCAATTTGTGGCAACATTTATTTAAGTTCAATACTAAAGACTTAATGACTGTAAAAACTTTGTTTCTTTAGGTTAATGTCTTTGGGTTTGGAGCAGACAGCGAGGGAAACTGGAGCCATTACTTTGAAATCCTTACAGACAAACGGTTAAAAACAGGAGGCCACCCAGGAGAAGAAGAATATAAAATGATTGTTAAATTACACATGAAGAAGAAAATAGTTTTTTTTAAAGGATGGTAATTTCCTTTACTTTTTCATTTGTCTCCTTATCATTTTCAAGTCATCGTCAGTGATAACCATAACTCCTTAAGAATATATAAATTTAGTTCTAAAAAAAAAATCAGTGACCAGCAAAACCAAACAGCAAAAAACACAATTACTGAAACTGACACGCACGGTTTGGGATTGTTAGTAATGAAGACTCAGACCTCAGGAGATAAACATCTGTTAATAGAATCATCTGTTAATCCAGTGGTTCCCAAACTTTTATTGGCAGATATAGACAAAATACTGTTACTGTTAATCTTACTATCTTGAGTTTTTATACGCTTACATATACACACACAGTTACTTAAGATAAGATAAGATAACCTTTATTAGTCCCACACGTGGGAAATTTGTTTAATATCAATTTCATCCATTAGACTCTTGAGACTTGACTTGGACTTGAAAAAAATTACTGGCGAATATTTCTGCTATGTAGTATGTCTATGTAGTATGTCTACATTTTGTCTCCAAAATAAAATGAATACAAAATGCAATGCTGCTTTCAGTTTGTCACTTTTCACTCCATTACCTAGACGTTGAAGACTTGATGAATGGGTACAGTGCCATTTAGTATCAATCATGAATCCATGCCATTCACATTAAACTCCTGTAACTTGTTCATTATCAAGAAACTATATGTATAGATGTTTGTTGCTAAAAAGTTATTGAATATATTCTACACTCATACTGGATGCTCTCATCCAAACAGAAGGTTTGGAGATGTTCTACAACACTTCACAATCAGATTTATAATAATGAATGGATTATGTCATGGTGGCTATGTCCAACCTTTGCATGTAGAAATATCTGCAGAGAACGTGGTGTGGCGATGGTAGGAAGCTGAAGTACTTTGATACAGTCCAGATCAAAAGTGTAAGACTACTTGAAAAATGGTAAAAATAAAAATAAATAAATAATTTTGCATGGTTGGATCTTAACAAGGTTCCAAGTAGAGCTTCAACATGCAACAAAAAGAAATGGGAGAGGGACAAAACATTTTTTTGAGAATGCAATTTATTGAAAGCAATGCTTAAACTATGGTAGCAAATGGTCGCAAGCTTGGCTACCATTTGGGCCAGCGCCTCCTCTGACTGGCTCACTCGTGTTTCCGCCATGCCCCAATCCTGAGTTTCGGCACCACTGTAAACTATGCATGATGGACCCAACCACGTTTCAACACTTTTCAGCATTTTCCTGTATTCCTGGTTGTCATCTTCACAGACACCAATGGACGCAGATTTTCAGCGGCGTCCTCGACATAACAACAACAACGACAATTCAGAACCCAGTTCATTCTTCTTAAGCAGGTGAGGCACAATTGCTGATGCAGCTCCAGCGTGTCAGCCTCCCTGCAGCGTCCCCACGGATCATGCCTTTATACAGGGACGCCATAAGACAGTCATTTGGAATTTTTTAAATGATCCCGGGGGTTATGGAACAAAAAAGTCAAGTGGAAGACCCCAATTACACCAGCACTGAGGCAGAGGATCCAATTGGCTGTCTGTCATGACACCAGACGGCACAAAACTGACTGTTTGGACTTTGCAAGAGAGCTTGGGGTAGTGAAAGGTGGAATAAAGTTTTATTCTCTGAGAAAACAATTTAACCTTGATGGTCCTGATGGTTTCCAACATTACTGGCATGACAAGCAAATCCCACCCAAGATGTTTTCTACGCGGACTGGTTAGACAATGAGTAATAGCAGTCACCTGTTGAGGTGACTGCTTATCACCTGCTGAAAGGACTTGTTAAAAAATCTGGCTCAGCACCCATACGGGGAGAGGCCCAGACTCCAGGAAGGAGCACATAGAAGCCAGGCATAAGAGAGAAGGACCAGCTGCCTGATCGCCAGATGGAACAGCTTGTGTGTCGATCGGTGGGACTTTATTTTTCAGTTTCAATATTTGTTTCAGTTTAGTTTTAAGGTTGCATCGTTGTAACCCCATACAAGCGGGCCATCACTACCATTCAGCAAATAAAGCTGTGCTTTGAGTTAACGTTATTGTGCTCCCAACTCAAAAAAGAAAGCTAACAAGGATTTGGTGAGTATTTTAGTTTTACCTTAACAAACAGGCATATTGATATCAAAGAAATACAGTAATAACTTTAAGCTACCATTAATTCAGGCAGGCCACAAAGTCAGCTGATTTTACTCATTGAACTGGCAAATCTCATATACAGTTGGTTTTACTATTAACCTGCTTTAGCCTATCCACCATTGCTACAAATGTGCAAGCCGTTTCACAACCCACCTGCACCTAAACTTTTACTTTGGGCGTTGTCTGGTATTGTTATGGTTTTTCCCAGTCGCTCACACTTGACAGTTATGTGCTTGGAAGGTTGTGCAGTTCACTGAACAAAGCCATGCGACCAAAAATAGATAGTGGCTTCCTTTAGCCGCCGTGGTGCTGATTTAAAGTATTTTATTGTGCATTCACTTCAGAAAAGATAAGAGAAGTTTTAATAATAAAACTAGGATTTAAGGATTCGTCTGATTCATAACAGGTGACGATCCTTCATCCAGCTTTCATGAAATATGTTCATGACATCTGGCTGAGAAAGAAGGGTGCTTACTGGCTTTCTTACTGTGGTTCTCAGCTTAAAGATGTGTGATGAGGTATGTTTCTCTTACACATTTTGTATTTGTCCATTATGCATCTGACTCACAGTCATGGTAGTCAGACTCAAAGACACACTGACTAACCAGCAATGTCAGGAAGAAATGTATTTATGTAATGTAATTTATGAAAATGTATTTCTGGTTATTACTTGATAGTGCACCACTGATTGTGTAGTTGTTAACACATTGGATTGGCAATTGAAAGGTTGCTGGTTTGATTCCAGCTGGAGATACGCATGACCTTTTGGGGTTGTCTGAAAGGGCATCCAACATAAAAAGCTCTTCCACATCAAAAAGGCAGAGCTACCCACTTGTGTCAAATAAGAAGCCAGAAATAGTTTTACATAACTCTCTGATAGCACTGTATAGTGATGCCTAACTTAGTACTGGCCAAGTAAAGACAGGACCAGTGTTGGAGTCGAGCAGACTCAACTAACACTTTCAACTTATAAAAGCAGCGTATTCATGTCCATGTAGGGGAGAACAGTGTGATGTGACCTTTGAGCCGAATGTATTATAAATATATTAGCATAATAATAATGTAAATATATTCTAATGATCCTTTAACTTTTTTTTAGCATTTTTTCATGGAATATATAGGTGTGTATATCTAACCCCAACTTAACCCCTCGGTCAGGAGTCATCCACTATATTTGTCCATGGGCTAGAGTTTTCTCAGCAGACACTGTGAGGGTCAGATGCTCTTGTAAAATAAAATTAATATTTTATCTTGGGCACTATATTAGTATTTGATTAAATTAAATTTCTTTCCAATTGCATGTTAGCCTTTGTCAGCATTAACAGACTCACATTAACTGTATTGCAGCAAGCAACTAGGGGGCAATTAGGATATTTTTGGCTTCATATTTGTGATGCTGTTAAGCTATCCAGCAGTGACACATCTAGTGTTGTAGTTTATGGAGCACACTGGCATGAGAAAGGAGTTCTGAATATATTCTAAACAAATGGCACTCTCAACGAGCCTCAAGTGGAAAGTTAATGCAGAAAACCATAGCTTTAATGAAGAATGGACTGGTAAATATGTATTCATAGTGCCAACTTGTAGAAATGCTGTTTGCTATGAAACCGTCACTCTCCCGAAATAAAATATTCTGAGGTGTCAGCACAACAAAAAACATGCAAGCTTCAAAGAGTCATACTCTGAACAGGCCCAAACTGTTGCTCTGAAATCTCAATACTCATAGTATTAACTAAACTTCAAATGAACAAGAGAGGATAACAAGTACATCTCTGCAGGCTGCCTGGACAGTCTCCAAGCATAATTAGCCATTTACAAGCTAATGTGAGGAAGGTGATGCCTCTGGCCCAGGTGGCTCTGTTGATGTTATTGAAACCACAACTGTGCGGTACTGTGTGTGTCCTGCAGGCCACCAGCTGACATTCACTGCCCCAGGCAATCAGAATATGCAAGTTTGATTGTTAATAAATTGTTCAAAGTCTTATCAATCAGGGAACAAAAACATAAAATTTAAAAAAAAAAGTCAGTTTACACACATCAAAACATGTTAGTGGTTAGGTTCAGGCAGGATCCAAGGAGCAGACTTGAAGCAGAGTTGACAAATGTAAAAGAGAAATGTATTCTTGAAAAAGTTAAAGTAAGAAAATTGTTTTTTGATAAACAAGTGGCTCTGTTGAGGAAGAAAGTGAATGTTATACAGACATTAAACAGGGGGAAGTTACTGCAGTAAGTAGTGAATTAGTCTGATTCAGTCTTACTTGTTATATCAGGCTGGCTTAATATGGAGGCCAGGTGGAGAGTGACAGCTGATTGCAAATAGGTAGGTAAAGGGTCTCACTACAGTGGTGGTGCCAGAGAGGAGCTTATTTACTGGAGAGATCCCCAGCATGTTCAGAAGTAATCTGTGTGCTTAGGGAAGTAGACAGGTCCCAACAAGGCATCTAGACAGATAACTGTGATGGGAACAGAAAAGCCAAGTAAGCAAGTGAGGACGTAGCAAAGAGATTTGAGACAGAAAAGGCAAGATATATTTTCCTTTTCTTTACAACATAAAACAAAAGTTCTTCATAAATCCGTGTGGAAAAAGGTTATTTATTTTATACACAGTCATTAATGCTAACACAAAGCTAGCAGTGAAGAAATGAACAGCAACATAGGATTATACATTTCTATCCGTATTCTTTTCTTTTGCAGAGTCATTGTCACCACAACGTTTTCGGCTTCCTATTGGCCAGTGGTGGGAAGTTGGGTGAGCGCCAAAAGTTCTTCTTATCTCCTATTCCTAACCTATTTTTCTTGACCTCAATGACATTTTCATTGAGTAGAAGATGGACTGCAAAACACCCATCTAACTTTCCACACCATGCTCTGTTGTTTTATGCAGGACATTTAACGAAGAAAAGCCTATGAAACATATACATTCATTACAAAGGTTGCAATTATAAACAATAAGGACCATTAAGGGTCAGATTTACTGAAGTCTGCAGGAGCCAAAAGCCTTCTTTGGACATTTAAAAGCTACTGGGTTTAGTGAGAGGCACAGTGTCAATTTGTGACTGTCAGTTGTGAATAGCACTATGTATTCGTTAGAGTTTGGCTTAAGTAAGTCTGTTCAATAGCATGTAAGATTTAATAAATTGTATTTATTATATTTAGCTGCTGTATAACTCCTTCCCTACTCCCTGTTTAGGATTTTTGTGACTGCAGTAAAATACCCTCCATCCATTACTTATTCCAGCAGAACTGTACTGAAGTAAAAATTAATCCTAAGACTGCAATACAGCAAAGGACTTTACTAATGAACACTGATTATAAAGAAAGTTAATAACACTTTTATCAGTTAATAGAAATCATAATCTTGAGCTTATCTAGCATTCTGTGTTTTTATGCAAGGCAGCAACTCAGTAATAAATAGTTTTGTTCCAGCGGTGTAATGCTCAAAATTCAGCTGTGAGTTTAGAAAACTGTTAAGAGCTATAACTATATCAGGAAGTTATGGCATGGAATGGAAAACACAGTTATAGTTAACATTTATAGATCTGCACAACTTTGTCTATTGTTTTAATCAATGGTCGCATGGTCCGGCACAAAGAATTAGGCGACAGCATTTTCTACTTTCTTTTCATAAAAGATGGTGCAAATTATCCTATGCTAAGTTAATTACATGTCCAGCAAATTGGACGCCATGCACTGAGTATATTACTACTGCATTTCATACCACTACTGTAACTTTGTTGTTCTGGATAAACCTGAGCTGCAGTGACATTTTTAGTGTAAATTAATTGATATTTGTTATTAGAACAAATTTTTCTGATGAGAGCGGGCTTGTTCAGGGTGGTATGCATGTAAGCTTCTGTAGTGCCTATGTGGATCAGCAGGGGAGCTGGCTCCAGGGAGGTGTACTTGTCTTCACCCCAGAGGAAAGGGGACAATCTCCTGGGTCTGGGGGTGGATTGCCCATTAACTAACAGGATTAGTTAATAATAGCAGTAGTGTCAGTGGATCTCAGGATGTTAAAGGAGCTGTGGATGTCACATGTATTCTAATACTTTGCAAAGTAATGCAATCTAGTTCCTGCCCGATTAACTACAGGCTTTCTAGGATTTTCTACACGGGGAGAAAAAGGAACATATACTCTTCAGTATTACTGAAATTTACAGCACTTAGGTATGGAGGTCCAGGAGTGATAAAATTAATTAAATAAACATGCCATGAAATAATTAAACGTTTTATTAATTAATTAAAATGTGAATCATCTAAATAATATTTGAATAATTAAATAAATGGCCACTCTGAAAACATTTAATAAATTATTCATATCAAATTTTATTTAATTATTGACACATTTTAATTAATTATATATTATTATTATTTGACCACAATTAATTATTTAATGACATGTTATTTAATTAATTTTGGCATTCAATGACCCTCAGTTTACCTGCATATATCCTATTCATGATTTTATAATTAATTACATATATAATATAATTATAATATATATTATAAATAAAATCGGAAATAAATAATGTATTAGATGTGTTTTGCATTAAATTAATGGCATTTAATTAATCAATTCCAATTTCAAGTTAATCTGTTTCTTATATTTTATTGGTTTAGAGTTATTCCAGATTCTGACTGATACTGCTGTCTGATATGACACGTTTTTTATCCTGTGACCAACCACTCATATACTCTAGCTTACAATGACGGTCAAAGGTCAGACTGCAGTAAGCAACCTTGTACATAAACAGTGGCATGAAAGATTATCTTTCTTCTTTTTGCATTTGTTACATGCTATATGTTTCAGATTGTGAAACTAATTTCAATATTAGACAGTAAAGTAAATGCAAAATACAAATTTTGTGTATGATGACTTAATTTGGTAAGGAAGCAAAAAACAAATTATCCAACCCTGACCCTATGAAAAATTAATAGTCCAGCCAATACAGAGTTTGAGTTGAATGTAATAATGTGACAAAAAAAGCAAATGTTAGGCATTTGTTACCATCTTTAAACCAGATGCTTAACAAAACCCCATATTTACAGATATATACAGATGGAACATGTTATTGCACAAATTATGTTTTATAACCATTTCGTTAATTTTATTAAATAATAGATCATTCATCAGTCGAAAATAATGGATTGCATTTATATAGCGCTTTTCGAGACCCTCAACGCGCTTTACAATTCCACTATTCATTCACTCTCACATTCACACACTGGTGGAGGCAAACTACGGTTGTAGCCACAGCTGCCCTGGGGCAGACTGACAGAAGCTGCCATATCGCGCCATCGGCCTGCTAATGGCCAACACCAGTAGGTGGTAGGTATGAGGGGCCGTACAAGCCAAAATTCATTCTTTCACTCTCACACACATACATTCTTCTTTCACACACATATACTTTCACTCTCACATAGTTTTATTTTAATTTTTATATTTAGATATTTTTATTCTCATGTTTACACATATTTAACAGGATACATTTTTTGCACGCAGCAATGAATTTTGTTCACTCAAATTCAGCTTTTCTTCGCTCAAAATAAATTTATCCTCAAAATGCAACGCTTGCACCTGCAAACTTTTTTTTTTACGTGTGCTCAGAATAGTGGCACAAAAATAACGCCATAAAAGACTGCCCCACTCCAGTCGAACTCCGTGTAGCTACTTGGCTCGTTGAAGCTACCCGGGTGTTTGCTGGTCTAAAAAGTTCCCTCATCTCACTTTCCACCGTGCTGTGGGTAACACTGGGTGCAGTTGAGCCCGTCCCATCTCGATCAAGTGACGAGGACAACGATGTGACCGTTTCAGGAGATGATAAAATATTTCTTAACACCCCGATAGCTTGCTGAAGAACTCGAGTTTCTTCTCCCCCCTCCATGCTGTCAGACACTTGAAAGTGACCCGCGCGTGCTTCTCAGCCAATCACAGCGGTACAGACACCCAGCCTTCCGTTTCCATTAAACTCCTTCCATTTCCACTATACTCTTTCATTCACATACATTATTCTCTTGCATACATATATTTTCTTCAGACATGTATGCATTCTCTTCTTACATACATATATTATTTGTGAGATTAAATGCATATTGAATGCATGTAAATGAGAGCAAAATGTAGGAATGTATAAATGAAAATGCATGTATGTTAGAGTGAAAATTTGTAAATATGTACATTAAAATACATGTATAAGAGAGCACAATATTGCAATGTGTGTGTTAAATATGTGTAAACATGAGAATAAAAATATCTAAATATAAAAATTAAAATAAAACTATGTGAGAGTGAAAGTATATGTATGTGAAAGAAGAATATATGTATGTGAGAGTGACAATACATGTGTGTGAAAGAAGAATATATGTATGTGAGAGTGAATGAATTTTGGCTTGTACGGCCCCTCATAGATAGGTGAAGTATCTTGCCCAAGGACACAACGTCCAAGACAGACAGAGCAGGTGATCAAACCGGCAACCCCCTGAACCATGGTCCCCTCAAAAAAGTACATATTTCACACCTTTGAGTAAATACTATCAAGGGCTGAGTGAGCGGCTGGTGTTTTTCCATTCCTGGGTGGGATCCTGGACACTCACCTCTTCCTCATTCAGTGACAATCAGCATGGCTGCATTTAAGCTCGGCGTGGTCATCTCTCCTTCGTTAGCCCATCAGCTACCTACGGTAACAACACGTCCACAATTCCTTGTTATTTAGCTATTGCTTGTTGCATTCTTACCTCGTCTCCTTGTGTCTAAAGCTTGCCTTGCATCCACTCTCAACCTGACTCTGTCTGCAGCCTCGTGCCAGCCTCACTTGCCTGTCCTCCTGCCCGCCCTGGAAATCATCCTCTCCTCAGGTTGGAAAGACACTCAGAAACCTGAGTTTGCATCGCCTGCAAGAAAGCGCTTATCTCCAGTTTACCTATCACTATCCTGTGTTATTCCCATTTGCTTTCCCCCCAGTTACACTCTCCCTTTTATGTTACAGAGACCCCTGTCCCATGCACTCCAGTCCCAAGCCCACTTTGCGTCACTCAAGTCCAGTTAGAAATAAGGTGCTGTTTTCCCTCGCATAATTTCCCTGCCTGTCTCATTCAGTTAATCAGTTAAATAAGTGTTTGCACTTATTTAATAGTTCAATAAACTGATCTCTGTCTGTTTTGGCTTCTGCACTTTGGTCCATCTTTTGTGCTGGCCTCCTGGCCCTGTGTCAACTACTGGAACTTAAATGAGAGTCTGATATCTACAGTCTGATATATTCTTTTCAAAGTGTGTGTTGTCTCTACAATCTAACTAGATCCTTGGCTCTATGTTTTGATGCCTGTAATTCTGGTAAGGAAAAATCAACTGCAAGTGTCACAGATTTAAAAATGCTACCAGACTGTCCAGTAATGACTACTGTAGCAAATATGGCCCAAAAGCAAATGCACAGTGTACAGTTTCAATGTGTATGTGAAGTGCATCAGCAAAAGTCTGTTCAAAAAGAACCTGAGGGTTTGCAGATGTGATGTGATGCCGTTCATTTGCAGATGAATGAATCACTTAATCACCATATGAAAACAGTGATGGATTATTTAGCAGGAAAGCTTTGATTGTAGAAAAAGGAAGTAGAACTCTTAGACAATGGAAAATATTTACAGCAGAAAGTTATTTCTGCAACACTAGCTTCCTAGGCTTCTTTGTCACAATATTATATTGTAGTTGTTGATATTTTTGTGATTTCTTTGTAAGGGTTTTCTTTATTTAAGCTGCCTTTGTTTTTAAGCTCTGCCTCAAAAAAAAAAGGATCAACAAATCTGCTTAACCAAATATGTGCAAACAGCCAAATATGTCTGCACATAGTCCTGCTGCTTATTTCTGGGAGGCTTTTTTTTTTTCTTTTATGTTGTTCAAAATAAAGAAGTTCTTGGAGAACCTGAGATCTCTGAGAGAGACCAGTTTCATATTGATGTCTGCATAATTGTACACAAACTATAACTCAGAGGATCTTCACCATAGTTAAATACCGTCCTATGCATTCTAATACACAGAAATAATACAGGGGTTTTTCAGGGTGGGGAATTTCCTGGAATTTTCTGTGTGTTCCTTCTTGAGTGTAAACAGAGATTAGGCAGTAAGGATAGTTTGGCTGAGCTGATTTACAGCAGCTCTCTCCAGTCTCTGTTTACATATGCCTGGCATGACAGTCTAATGCTAACCCAGTCTTATACAATTGGCCATTGTGTTCAGTTTGATGTGTTTACATATGATATGTTTAGTTGTGATACATTAGAGCTGTTCTCTATATAGTTATACACGAGGTTGGCGTGCTTACAATGTACTGTGAAACCCAGTATTCTCAGAAATCTTATTTCAAAAACTGCCACACTGACATCATAGTAAAAAAAAAACATCATTAAGGCTCAATTAAAGGCTTGATGGTTTTTGAAGCATTATAAATACATTATATTTCAGAGTGTAATAATGAAATGGTTGCATTCAGAAAATTTAGTGAATACAAATATCTTGTTGGTTAATTTGAGTTACATCTTCGATTAAAACAAAAAATCACTGACCACTTTATTAGGTACACCTATTCATTGACTTTTTACGCAAATCTCTGGTCAGCCAATTGTAAGGCATTTCAATTAAAATTCAATTTAGGTACATAGAAATTGTGAAGACAGCTTGATGAAGTTTAGACAAAGAATCAAGGTGAAATAAAGGTGATATCTGTGACTTTGAATGTGACATGGTTGTTGGCGCCGACAGGCTGGTCTATTTCAGAACGCCGAACAGTAACTCTAATGACCACATGTTACAATCAAAGTACACATGTCAAACAGTGGTGCACCTGGGCCACAGCAGCAGAAGACCATACTGAGTGGGTAGGAACAGGAAATTGTGGCAAATATTTTTCCAGTTTTTCCTAATCTTCTATTGTCCAATTTTGTTGAGCCCATGTGAATAGTAGCTTCAATGAATTAAAGGAGTTCTGAAGGGAAAAAGAACTCCAACATTGTACTAATAAGGTACACCTAATAAAGTATCGGGAGAGTTTATATGATGTTGGTGTTGTACCAAAGAACAAATACCCACTGTTAGGTTGAAATTGTTAAATGTCATTGTTTTACTTAAATTTGTAAGCCTTAGTTCAAACTGTGTGATCAAAGACATTCTTCTGTTTCTATCCTCCTCCCCGGCCTACATCTATGTGGGGGAGGTAATTGGCTGTAGTGTTTAACTGTAGGGACATCCTATGCGAAGATTCTCTGTCCTTATTTGGTGAGGGTGTTTTACTTCCTCTTCCTTACTTCCTTGCTCCTCACCTGTATACAGGGGTGAGGGGAGATGACGCCTTTGTGATCACCAATGAGTCATGCACACAGAGAGACACTCACTCAGGTGCACACACACACACACACACACACACACACACACACACACACACACACACACACACACACACACACACACACACACACACGGTAAATGGTAAATGGACTGGTTCCTATGATGACCTGCTCCACCGCCTGCTCTCTACAGCCACCCCCTTGTGTACATGCATACACACACACACTCAGTGCCTTAGTTTTATGACGCACCACAGGGGGATTTTACAATGGGTGTTTGTGAAACTGTGTGTCACAGAATAAAAGGCTGCTGGGGGGTGCTGGTTCTTTGGAGCGGTCTGACACCGAGGGCAGAGGTGCTGCCGAGTGGGCTCCCCTTGCTAGCGAGTTGCTAGCGGGTTATGAGTCTCTGAACTAGCGGGCCTGCTGAAGCGCAGACCCAACACCCAATCCCTGTGATGCTTTCAGCAACTTAATTTCCCTTGATCCTAAAGGTTTTTAATATATTTCTGTGGTATTTTTTTAAATGCTGGATGTTTCTAGACATTTAATCAAACCTAAATAATTGTTGTGGTCTTCTGTGGACCAGAGCACATTGAACACAACAACTGGCACATGGTTTTGGGAGGAGCAGTGGCTCTTTTGGCTTTGGAATTAGCTTCTGCAAATGAAAAGAAACACTTGAATACAGATACTTACTGCCAATCATACAGGAGCAAACCCATTAAAACTTGTGGAATGGTTACTCCCTATGTCCTGGGTATAAACAGTGGAAAAATATGAAGTTCTCACACAACAATAGCCTTGTATATGTAGGCCTAAAGGTCTGTAGGGATGGATCCACTTTGGGTAGTATCAAAGAGATCAAGATCCCTCAGCACATCTTTATCCAAAAGTTAAATACCACTAAATCTTAACCCAGTTAGTTACCAAGTGCAGTGGAGACCATCAAGCGGCCATTCCAAGAAGCAGTGTTTATGGCTCTTTTACTTCATATTGGCAACATCATCGTTTGCTTTAGTATTTGTGTGCTGGTGCATCTGCATTTACACTAGAAGCCTGACCCATTCATAAAAGGGAGGATTGATTCACGTATTCTTGTTTTTTGATCATGTGATTGGATGATTAGATATTTGTATTAAAGAGCCGTTGAACAGGTATACCTAATGAAGTGACTGTAGCTTCACTTGGTGCTGTATGAATAACGTCATGCCTCTCAATGCAAGTTCAATTACTCGTTGATAAGCTTGATGAGCTTTGACCTACTTCACCAGGACCGTTGTCTCTCTGGTGCTTGAATTAGTGTTTTTACAGCACTGAAACTGTATGATGCAAAAAAGCAGTAATTAGTTCCATAATTTTTTTTAACACTGAGGGTAGCAGTCCTTCTTTTTGACGTGTATGTTTTTCACTATTACTTTATCAGAATATTTGGAGTCAATATTAGGAAGAGGAAATTAAATCATGAAAAATATCTATTAATCCAGTACTGCTCGTCTGTCACACAATACTGATACTTGACCTGATATCAGTTTCACAGCTACCTACCATCATATTTGTACTCCATAAACCTAAAAGGATCTTTAAAATGTAAACGGCGATTCCACTCGCTCATGTTAATGTTGTCCTTGTGGAGAAACAAATGTATGTCATTGCGAAACGCTTTCGTAGTGACTGGGCACATTTCTGATAATCACAAAAATATTAACTTGTGAAATTGGTTAAAATCATTTTAACCAAGCCTTATTTTAGAAACTTTGAGAAATCATTAATAAATATATATTGTAATTAAAGGAGTGAAACCATTAAGAAAGCCAGTCAAAGAGAAATTACGGGACAGTTACACCAGAGGCAACAGACTGACTACATGGCTGAGCACACATTGCGCTTGTCAGCCTAAAGCCATTAAGTTAATTACCACATTTATGCTGTCATTTCTTTAATATTGTGTCTTAAAATGCTTGCTATTGATCTAGGTGGGCCATCCTGGTTATAGACATTCCCAAAACACCACCGAAGAAGCTTTGTGAAGTTTTCTTGGTAAAGGAGAGGTATTGGAGTCTCAGCCACAGCTCCAAGTGTAGAGGATTTAGACTCTGTCACTGGGTTTGTTTGTCTTAAATCAACAATTTTTGCTTGACTGGCTGTGGTAGACCCAGAAGGTGGTACGGCTGTTTTTTCTTTCTGTCCCCAGGGTGTAATGCTTTGTATGTAATGTAAAGCTTTTCCATCTGATGGCAACAGGACAAAACGGAGCATAAAGACAAATTCAGAAATAGCAAATAAATTCATAGTTCCTTTTTTTAATGTCTGTGTTTCTCAAAAAAAAAAAAAATAAATAAAAATACCCCAAAAACCCCCAAAAGAAAAAACCAAAAAAAAAACTGCTTACCATTTTGATAACAAATCCTGGGATGAAACCAAAACCACAAAACTAACTGTCAGTTCAAGGAGCAATGAAAAAAATCCTGGAGGTTTGGACTGCGTGAAGGCTTGGCTTTGCTGTTAAATTGATGTGATACCCAGTCACTGATGTGACTGGGCCGGGCTATGCCACAGTTTACAAAGCCAACCACACAGAGCTTAACATCAATGTGGTTTATTAGACAACCAAGGGAACTTCAGAAACAAACGTAACTCAGGGATTATACCCGTTATACATGCAATATTTTAAAATAAACAGACTTTCTTAAAAATGTTTTAGGCTACATTTATGTCTTAACCTTCTCAGCATGAGAACTGGTCCTGTCTAGTTTGGTTATCCTTCATGTGGATAACAGGTGGTCAGAACAACAAAAACAAAGCAACAACACACATTCAAACATAACACTGGGAGAGCACTCAACAGCCACTTTGAGTACTGCAAAAAAATTCATTTCATTTGTTTATGGCTGTAGCAGGGCCTCCTGTGAATTTGACCTTGTGAGGGTGTGTCCCAGCATCTCTCCTGCCTTAGGTGTCACACTTTTTATTCACCTGACTACTCAGCAATTAACATGGAATACCTAAGGGCAAAGAGCCTTGCTGGTTTGCAGCTAGTGAGCTGTGTGTGTGATGACTGCTTGCTCTTTTTGTTTGTTTGTTGATTTAACCTTTTTGACTTATTTACAGTCCAACTCCTAGGGTTTTGTTGTTTTCTTTCTTTAAAGGTGAAAGCAGCTTGCCCGTTCCCTTTAGTTTAATTAGTAATTGTAATGTTAATAAAAATCTAATTTGTGGACATTTGATTCTCTAAATGTAAAGATACATATCATATGGAATAATTCCATGTAGAATAGAACAAAATAGCCCTTTATTTTCATTGTACAGGGTGGGCCATTTATATGGATACACCGTAATAAAATGGGAATGGTTGGTGATATTAAAGTCCTGTTTGTGGCACCTTAGTATATGTGAGGGGGCAAACTCCTCAAGATGGGTGGTGACCATGGTGGCCATTTAGAAGTCGGCCATCTTGGATACAACTTTTGTTTTTTCAATAGGAAGAGGGCCATGTGACACATCAAACTTATTGGTAATGTCACAAGAAAAACAATGGTGTGCTTGGTTTGAACGTAACTTTATTCTTTCATGAGTTATTTACAAGTTTCTGACCACTTATAAAATGTGTTCAATGTGCTGCCCATTGTGTTGGATTGTCAATGCAACCCTCTTCTCCCACTCTTCACACACTGATAGCAATGCCGCAGGAGAAATGCCAGCACAGGCATCCAGTATCCGTAGTTTCAGGTGCTGCACATCTCGTATCTTCACACCATAGACAATTGCCTTCAGATGACCCCAAAGATAAAAGTCTAAGGGGGTCAGATCGGGAGACCTTGGGGGCCATTCAACTGGCCCACGATGACCAGTCCACTTTCCAGGAAACTGTTCATCTAGGAATGCTCAGACCTGGCACCCATAATGTGGTGGTGCACCATCTTGCTGGAAAAACTCAGGGAACGTGCCAGCTTCAGTGCATAAAGAGGGAAACACATCATCATCTAGCAATTTCAAATATCCAGTGGCCTTGAGGTTTCCATTGATGAAGAATGGACCCACTATCGTTGTACCCCATGTACCACACCAAACCATCACTTCTGTTGTTCCAACAGTCTTGGAGGGATCCATCCAATGTGGGTTAGTGTCAGACCAATAGCGGTGGTTTTGTTTGTTAACTTCACCATTCACATAAAAGTTTGCCTCATCACTGAACAAAATCTTCTGCGTGAACTGAGGGTCCTGTTCCAATTTTTGTTTTGCCCATTCTGCAAATTCTGTGCGCCGATCTGGGTCATCCTCGTTGAGATGCTGCAGTAGCTGGAGTTTGTAAGGGTGCCATTTGTGAGTAGCTAATATCCGCCGAAGGGATGTTCAACTAATGCCACTCTCCAGTGACATGCGGCGAGTGCTACGCTGTGGGCTCTTGCTGAATGAAGCTAGGACAGCCACTGATGTTTCTTCATTAGTGACAGTTTTCTTGCGTCCACATTTTGGCAAATCCAACACTGAACCAGTTTCACGAAACTTAGCAAGCAGTTTGCTAACTGTAGCATGGGAGATGGGTGGTCTCGTAGGGTGTCTTGCATTGAAATCTGCTGCAATGACCCGGTTACTGCGTTCACCAGATATGAACACGATTTCGATCCGCTCCTCACGTGTTAACCTCTTCGACATGACAATGGCTGTGAACAAAGATACACTTGTAAATAACTCATGAAAGGATAAAGTTACGTTGAAACCAAGCACACCATTTTCTTGTGACATTACCAATAAGTTTGATGTGTCACATGGCCCTCTTCCTATTGAAAAAACAAAAGTTGTATCCAAGATGGCCGACTTCTAAATGGCCACCATGGTCACCACCCATCTTGAGGAGTTTGCCCTCTCACATATACTAATGTGCCACAAACAGGACTTTAATATCACCAACCATTCCCATTTTATTACGGTGTATCCATATAAATGGCCCACCCTGTACATGTACAATTAAATTATGTGTGATCCACGCCAACTATAATATATACAGTCTAGAGGAAGATATAGAAAACCTGAGTAAAGCACACTATGGAGGGAAAAGTGCTTGGAAACAGTGTAAAAGGACTTAGGCCACTCACATACAGACTCTATACTCAGACTGAGGGATTAGGGTTATTCAGACCATGGCTCAGATTGGTGAGGTGGGTGGGGTGTGAGGGGATAGTGTTTGTTAACAGTCTGAGTTGCCCAGGGGAAGAAGCTGTTGTGAGTCTGGAGGTGTGGGACCTGATTAACATGAGATGCCAACCAAAGGGCAGCAGGTCAAACAGGTGGTGGGTGGGGTCACCTGGGATGGACCTGGTTTTTCTGAGGCAGGTGGCAGTGGCAGAGGGCAGCCAGTGTTTTTCTGGGCAGTGTTAATTACCCTCTGTGGAGTCTTCCAGTTCTCAGTTGCCTGTGCTTACCAAACACCCGGGAATGTGAAGGGCACGCTCTCCACTGAGGAGTGGTAGAAGGCCAGCAGCAGCTTCTGGTGCAAATTATTCTTCATCAGGACACAGAGGACGTGCAACTGCTATTAGGCCTTTATTACCAGGGTTTTGGTGTTGTGGGTCGAGGTGAGATCAGCAGAGATGTGGGTGCCCAGAACTGAAGGTGGAGACAGAATCCACCCGGCCCAGACAGTGGACCTGCCTGGGAGTCCTGAAGTCCATTATGAGTTGGGTTTTTTTAAGGACGTTCATCTTCTGGTTATTTCTGAGCATCAGCAGGACAAGTTCTCTACCTCAACCCTGTACGCTGTCTCATCTCCATCAGAGATGAGCCCAACCACGATGGTGTCATCAGCATACTTGACGATAATGTTGGTTGGGTGGGTTGGTGTACAGATGAGATGAAGGTGGATTGCATGGAGCTGGAGTTAAGAGAGGTGGAGATGGGAAGGTGGGTTACACGAAGGCATCTGCAATGGAGAATGACAAATGCGCAGTGAGATTTAAAGTATTGGCATGAATGCTGGCCTGGAGAGCAGTGGGAGAAGGTGATTGGACCAGTGATGACACAAACAGCTTGACAGAGTGATAAAGATTAGATTTAGCCTGCAGCACCTGGAGGTGGACAGATGTGTAGCCATAGATCTTCCTTATTGAACTTACGCATAAGCTTCATTTATTAACTTATACTTGATGTCTGGCAACTAAAACAATCATTTCTGCTATTTTCCTTTCACCTTTTCAATTCCTTTATGAGCAGTTTATGGGATGACTGGGGTTGCTTGTTTTGTCCGCACGGGTCCTTGTGTTACATTACACTGACTCCACCGTGTGGTAGAGTAGAGGAAATTCCTCAAAGGATCAAGCAATGGAGATACAATGGTTGTATCCCAATTCAGGGTCTGCAGTGTTAAAGGCCGCATTTTAAGGCTGGTTTCGTCCCATTGACGTGACGAAGGCTGTCCCAATTTGAAGGCTAGGGGTGTCCAAACTCATAGGCTGCATCCTCCTGAGGACCCGTCCTTCGTGGTCTACGTGGGCTGGGTCCTCAGAAGGTTGGGTAGATCTTCAGGTAGACCGGAAGTGAGGTAGACCTTGAGCTCCCGGCTAGCTATCGAGCTGGTGGATAACAGACGTCTCCGAAAACGTCGGAGCACTTTTGCAAATATGCGATGTCTTGATAAACCAAGCAGATATTTGAAGTTTGCACAGTTACATTCTCACCTGAAAATATGTTAAAAGTTTATTTTGTGACCCAGAAAGAGTAATAAGAGTAATATTAAAACTTAATAGCGGCCACCATTGTTGGAAACTGGAATTGGCTGGGCCGTGCTATGAATTCTGGGATATGGTGGGCCACAAAGGATACATCCGACCCATCCTTCAAAAGGAGGACTCATTTGTCGGCTGCATTCCGAGGAGTGTACGAATTTGGACAGCCTTCGCCGCGTCGCTGTGACGTAATCGGCCTACAAATGCGGCCTCAGGAGCATGCAGCCCATGAATTTGGACACCCCCACAGTGTCACTACCCAATCCGTACCGGAAACCCGATCGGTACTACGCATGTGCAAAAGGCCACTACTTCCACTCAAAGCATTTTACGATAGTTACGGGTCAGAGTATCTCTTAAAATGTTTGCAGTAGTGAAACATGTCAATATAATGTAGACAAAAACGAAAAAACAAGATAGTTACGGATTAACTCCCCGATCCTTACTGTGCATGTGCAAAGTCGGGACCATACAAATCGGGTATACCCGATCCGTACCGTGCATGTGCTGATGTTCTCTTCTTATTCTATTTCGTTTAATGGCAGCTTACTTCCCAGTGTACCAGGATACCGCCACTTGCTGACCGAGTGAATGAGCCCTATTAAGCGTCCTTCATTTCCCCGAATTTGAAGGATGGGTCGGTGTATCCTTTGTGGCACAACATATCCCACAGAAGCTGGGCGGCCGAAGAGTAAACTCTTAAAAGTAAGTACTGAATATTATGTCACTTATTTCTGTGCAAATGTTTAATAATGAAGAACATTGAAACATTACTGTTGGCCACATGTCGGCAAAGTTATGTGACATTGGTGATGTTTGTACTTTCAGCGTTAACTTGGTTTTAAAGCCTTTACTTCTAAATATATATATAGTCGACCTTAATCTTACAGAGAATGTGATGATTTTATGGATAATTAAAGTCAGTCATATATCCACAGACACAACAAGCTGAAAGTCAGTGAATGTTGCTTGGTTTGCAGTCCTGAATATCATGGCACAAGCAGGTTAATGTTAGCTATGTTATATTGCTGCCTCTGTTCGGTGGTGTCGAGCCAAACGGAATTTAACGTTTGTTTGAACGAGCTGACGGTTCACTCGTTAAGCTGAAAGAAAGATGCTTTAATCACAGGAGTCACACATGTGTCCACTGTACCATCTAGGAATTCTTCTTGTTTAGCACTCCCTTCTCTTGTGCTGTTTTGTAGCAGTGTATACACCTGAGACTGTCACCTTTCTGTCTGTCCTGCACTCTCTCTCTTTTTCTTTTTCTCTGATTGTGTAATAAAAGTATGAACATGTATTTATAAGTTACACTTGTGTTTGAATCCTGCAGCTTATCACACGAGTGTGTATTTCCATGTGTGACAACTGCAAGTGTCCAGAGTGAGGACAGACTGAGGGACCCACTGCTGCACATCATCTGTGAGGCTTTGCACCCCTGATGATCCACCAGGACAAACTCAGCAGTGTGTGAGGAAGAGGAGGAGGAAGAGCCAGCAGCAGCTGACAGATGGAGAGAATAGACAGACTGTTCCCTGTTTGTGAAGGACTGCTAGAAAAGTTTAAAATAACTAATTGTCTGTCCTGAATCAGTCTTATTAGGTAATGTTCAAATAATTTTATCATTCCAGTGTTTTCAGTGTGGGAGAAAGTACTCAGGGACTTCAAGTGAAACACTATGAAAGGCAGAGACAAGTTTAATATTCAGAAACCTAAAGTATGTATCAGCAGCAGAATGGATCTAAAAATAAATGTCCATGTTTGTTTCTGTTCTATGAAGCTTTGAGTGTTTTGGATTAGTAGTACTGCTGTGTTTGTTGCAACATATTGCTGTAATTGCTTATATGCTTTATATATTTTGAGGTAAATTTATCTATAGTGTTACATCTATATTCTTTAAGGATGTTATGTGTTTGTATACTGTGGCGGGGGCGTGGTTTGCTGGCCTGCTGCAGAGGAGGGGTGACACAGTGAGCTCTCTGGGCGGCACGGAGGCGGGGAGGGAACAGGTGTACAGGACTGTTTTAATGAAGGAGATGTGTCTTATGTGTGTCCGCAGTGAGAAGGAGCAGATAATGCTGGGAGAGAGTCGGAGAGGCTGCGTCCGAGGCGGGTGCCAAAAACCGCAGATTATTTCTCAATAAAAGACAGTCTAAGCATTAACCAGTCGTGTGTGTGTGGGTCCTGTGTTACAAGTGATGCCGAAACCCAGTTGTACGCTGTCATGTCGGGCCCCCCGCCGGATCAGCCCGCCGCCCAGCCTGCCGCCCAGCCACCTGTCCAGCCGTTGCAGATTCTGGGGCAGATGATGCAGGATCTGGCTGCTATGTCCGCTCGCCAGGCGGCGGCCCAGGACAAACAGCTGGCTTTGATTCGCCAGCAAGCGGCACAGCAGACGGCGGTGCTGCAACATTTGCTGGGAGGTCCGGCCGCGCCGCCTTCACCTCCCCCGCTGTCTGTGACACTGCACCGGATGGGTGATGGGGAGGATCCCATGACGTTTCTTGAGACGTTCCAGGCCACGGCGCTTGCCTGCCGGTGGCCTGAAGAGGAGTTGGCTCCCAGGCTGCTGCCGCTGCTGTCAGGGGAGGCGCAGACAGCGGCCCTCAGTCTGCCCCCGTCGTCCCGGACTGTCTATGTGGATGTCTGCAAGGCGGTGCTGGATCGGCTCGGGCTCACCCCAGAGGACTACCGGCGGCGGTTTCAAGCGAGCCGGATGTTGGAGGGGGAGCGGCCGTTCGCTTGGGTTCGTCAGCTGGAGGACGCAGCAGCGAGATGGTTGTGTCCGGGACCGACGGAGGAGGAGTCGCGCCTACTGAACCTGGTGGTGATGGAGCAGTTTGTGGAGGGCCTGCCGGAGGCTACGGTTCGCTGGGTCCGCTGTCACCGGCCGCCGGACCTGACCACTGCTGTGACACTGGCGAAAGATCACCTGGACACGGGCTGTATGCAGACCCTGGTTCACCAAAGCCTGGTTCGCCCCGGGGCATTGTTGGAAGCAGAGTGGGTGTAGGTGAAATGTGTGTACGGGGATGTTCACAAGTACCCAGTAGTGTCGCTGCTGCTGAAATTCAGGGGCAAAACGCATAGAGTGAAGGCGGCGGTTAGCCCGCGCCTGTCGCATCCCCTAATTTTGGACATGAATTGGCTGGGGTTCCACAGCTTAGTGGGGCAGTACGCGGGTGTTATGGCCCTGGGCATATTCTGTTTTGGTGGCGGTGTTTCTTTGTCTGTGTCTTTAAGTCTTTGCAGGTCCCTGATTGGATGAGCTGGCGGCTGCTGATTGGTCCCCTGATCATGTGGTCGCATTCAAAATCCCTCACCAGCAGTTGTCCCAGGGCAGCCACTGACAGCAGCAGCAGACCTAACCCTGGCTTCCAAAACCCATGACATTTGTGCCTGTGACTTTTTTGCGACTTTCGCAGTTCTGTATATAGTGTGTACATTAGTTTTCTGTAAATAGCACATTGTAAATAGCACTGAGCTGCCTTATTGTTTTTCCTTGCACTGTTTTCTCCTGTTTATCACAGTTAGGGAGTTAGGTGTAGCGCTTGTCTTTTGTTTGGTTTTTGATTTCACATAGGGTTTTAGATAGCACCTCCTCCTGACTTAGCTTGTTTTGTTTGTTATTTTGGCCTTTGTTCACCCCGGAGCTTCTTTATTCCAGTGTAGCAAAATAAACCACCATTCATTAAGAAATTGGTTTTCCCTCTGTGTATGGTTTTGGGGACCAGGGCGGGGCCATCTTTTCAAACTTATGTTGCGTTCCTGTACCCCTAGACTGGGGCGTAACATAAAGTGGGGGCTCGTCCGCGCTTTTCTTTTGCCATTCTTTTTGCTCATTGTGTTTTGTAAGTTGTCTACGGTTTTTGGTTGGCGGTTTTCTTGTAGTGTGGGGGATTTTCTTGTAGTGTTGGGGATTTTCTTGTAGTCCTTTCAAACTCGAGGTGGATGCCAGCGCCAACGGCGCAGGTGCGGTGCTGTTGCAGGAGGACAAGCAGGGTGTCGATCACCCAATTAGTTATTTTTCAAAGACGTTCAACGTTCACCAGCAAAAATACAGCACTATCGAGAAAGAAGCTCTTTCTCTGTTGCTTGCTCTACAGCATTTCGAAGTCTATGTCGGCTCTAGTTCATCACCTGTCATTGTTTACACTGATCACAACCCCCTCGTGTTTTTGACTAGGATGCAAAATTCAAACCAGAGGCTCATGAGATGGTCCCTCTTAGTACAGGACTTTAATTTGGAGATCCATCACAAAAAAGGAACCGAAAATGTAATGGCAGATACTCTGTCGCGTGGTTTTCTGAACTCCTAAGTGCCAAACATCTATAGGGGAGATGTTTGGTCTTGGGAAACAGCGGGGATACGATCGCAGTCTGCAGATTTGTGTAACGTTTGCGCGGCGCTCAGCAGTGATGCGGGGTCGACCGACACTGACTCTGGGGGGGGGACTTCAACGGACTGGAGCAGTCTCGGGACGACACCCTACGCCCTGACGCCACGCAGACTTACCCCCATTTCCAATTGCGGAATGATCGGCTTTATCGAGTGAGCCACGACACTCACACTAATGAGATCCGCACACAGTTGTTGGTGCCGCAAAGCCACCGGGAAACGATTTTTTTAGGCGCCTCATTTGAACCCAATGGCAGGGCATTTGGGTTGTGAGAAGACTCTGGAGCGCATAATGGCCCGATTCTATTGGCCGGGCATTTGGGCCGACGTGCGCCGCTGGTGTCGTCTGGCATTCTGGGCGCAATGGCGCTAATGGGCGCCATTGCGCCCATTAGCACTGATGGAGATCCCGTTTGAGAGCATTGGCATGGATCTCATCGTGCCATTTTACCGTAGTGCACGCAGCTATCACTTTGTGTTGGTCCTGGTGGATTATGCAATGCGATACCTGGAAGCAGTGCCGCTGCGCACCAATTCAGCGAAGAGCGTGGAGCAGGCACTGTTTCAGGTCATCTCCCGGGTTGGTATTCCGAAAGAAATACTGACTGACCGGGGCATGTCGTTCATATCACGCACGTTGCGGGAACTGTACGAATTATTGGGCATTAAATCTATTCGGACCAGCGTCTACCACCCTCAGACTGATAGGCTGGTAAAGAGGCTGAATAAGACTTTAAAGTCCATGATTCGTAAGTTTAATTGCGAGGATGAATGAAATTGGGATCGCTGGCTAGACCCTCTGTTGTTTGCAGTGCGGGAGGTACCCCAGGCCTCCACGGGATTTTCTCCCTTTGAATTACTGTACGGTAGATGGCCACGGGGGGTGCTCGACCTGATTAAATAAAACTGGGAGGAAGGGTCGAGCCCCGCCAAGAATGAAATTCAATACGTTCTTGACCTGAGAGCAAAGCTGCACAGGCTGGGGAGGTTATCACGGGAGAATTTGCTCCAGGCCCAGCAACGTCAGCAGAGCCTGTACAACAGAGGGGCTAGGCTCAGGCAATTTTCACTGGGAGACAAAGTGCTTGTATTGCTCCCTTCCTCCAGCTCTAAATTGCTCGCCAAGTGGCAAGGGCCCTTCGTGGTCACACGGCGGGTGGGGGACGCTGACTATGAAGTTGCCCGGTCGGACAGGGGAGGGGCAACACAGATTTACCACCTCAACCTCCTCAAAGCATGGAGAGAGGCGGAAACCGCCACTCTGGTAAGCCTGGTTAAGGAGCGAGATGAGTTGGGGCCGGAGGTGCCAAATTCGACCATTCCCGCCTCCCTCCATTGTGACGACCATCTCACACAGGCCCAGAGAACGGATGTTGCTGCCTTGCAACAGCGCTTTGCTGATGTGTTCTCCCCCCTGCCCAGCCGTACAGCTGTCATAGAGCACCATGTTGAAATGCAGCCTGGCGTGACGGTGCGTTCATGGCCCTACAGGTTGCCGGAACATAAAAGACAAATTGTTCAGCGGAATTGAACGAGATGCTGAGACTGGGTGTAATAGAAGAGTCGCACAGTGCTTGGTGTAGCCCCATAGTTCTTGTAGTGAAGAAAGATGGGTCTATACGGTTCTGTGTGGACTATCGCAGGGTGAATGAGGTGTCATGGTTTGATGCGTACCCGATGCCCCGGGTTGACGAACTCCTGGACCGGTTGGGCACTGCTCGTTTCTTTAGGACACTGGATTTGGCCAAGGGCTACTGGCAGATTCCCTTGTCTGCAGAGTGTAAGGAAAATCAGCCTTCCTTACCCCGTACGGGTTGTACCAATTTGTCACACTTCCGTTCAGCTTGTTCGGTGCCCCAGCCACCTTTCAACGCCTCATGGACTGGGTGCTGCGTCCGCAAGCTGCGTATGCTGCTGCCTACTTGGATGACGTGATCATCTACAGTGACACCTGGGTGGAGCATGTGCAGCGGGTGGCCGCAGTCCTGGAGTCCCTGAGGCAGGCGGGGCTCACAGCCAACCTGAAGAAGTGTGCTGTTGGACGGAGGGAGGCACAGTATTTGGGGTACCACTTGGGGGGCGGGCAGGTGCGTCCACAAGTGGAGAAGACGGCGCCCATCGCGTCCTGCCCACGCCCCAAGACCAAAAGGGAGGTGAGACGGTTCCTGGGGTTGGCAGGCTACTACCGCCAGTTCATTCCGGGGTTTGCAGACCTGACTGGCCCCTTGACCGATCTCACCCGGAAAGGTGCCCCAGATCTGGTCCAGTGGTCGGAGCAGTGCCAGGCGGTGTCTGTGCAGGTAAAAAAGGCTCTCTGTGGGGAGCTGCTGTTGTTCACACCTAACTTCTCCCTCCCATTTATTCTGCAGATGGATGCCTCGAACAGGGGGCTGGGGGCCGTTTTGTCCCACCAGGTGAGGGGGGCCGACCAACCCATTCTCTTCACGGATCGAGAGACACGCTACAGCACTGTCGAGAAGGAGTGCCTGGCGATCCGGTGGGCGGTCGACTCCCTTCGTTACTACCTCCTGGGGCACCCATTCACTCTCTGTTCGGACCATGCCCCGCAGTGGCTCCACCGCATGAAGGATGCCAATGCCCGGATCACCCGGTGGTATCTGGCTTTGCAGCCATTTAAGTTCAAGGTGGTCCACAGGCCAGGTACGCAGATGGTCATGGCTGATTTCCTCTGGGATACAGCCTACGAACACCTGTTGTGACACCTGAGGATCACATGTCTAATGTGGAATAAAGGGGTGGAAGGAGGAAGAAGAGTGTGATCAGGTAAGCAACGCTTCACAATTGCATCTTTGAAGTAGTGTTCATGCAAAGGGACTCTTGTGGGAAAAGGAGGTGAGAATAGCTCATAATTTACCCAGTTTAATCCTTTACCTTTTCGATCCTTTTGTTTTTCACCCAGCAGTGCCAAAAAAGTGTATTTTTAAGTTGCATGTCATTCATCCATCAGCTAATGTCTGTCGGTGTCAGTCTAAAGACACACAACCACACATGAGGCAGTGTAGGTAACACTAGAGGGAGGAGGTTTATCAAAAGGCCAAACATACAAATGGAAATGAGGAAGTGCTGCATGAAAACAGATGAAAAAACACATTTGGTTAAGAATGTTTTTAGTTACAAAATCTTAAACTAATGAATCGAGCCACATTTTTCTTCATTTTTTGAGTGAACGCTGGCGCGACTGGCTGCCGCGACTGGCTGCCGCTACTGACCGCTAACTCTGTCGCTACCGGATTCTTGTACTGTTCCTGTCTCTGCGGCCCACCGGTGTCTTTGTTTCTGTCCGGTTGTTCCTGTCCGTGATGTGGCCTCTCAGGATCTATGCACTGTCTTTGTGGGTCTGGATCTTTATGTCATCGATCTACCGACTCGGCACTGGGCTCCACCAATATACAGCTGATGAGCTCCTCCGGCTCCGCTTCTCCCTGGCTGCTCCACCGCCGGCTGTTCTTCATCTGCACATAGACATTGCCTTGATCCCTCGCCGAAAGTACGTACATTGGGGCTCCCATCGATAGTTCCATCAGGATAATTCCAAGCCAATTCAGTCCTTCTGGTCCACCTCTGGTCGCTCTCAAAGGAACCCCGGCAGGTCTGTTGACCACAATGTTTTGGCTAACCTGCCTAGGTCGGCCAACACTCTCATCCAGTCCAACAGTACTTCTGTCAACTTCGGCCTGCTTAATATCCGTTCACTTACGAACAAAGGACATCTCATCCAGGATCTCCTAACAGACCGTAAGTTTGACTTTTTCTGCTTGACTGAGACATGGCAACAGCCCAATGACTTTTCGCAAACACTCTCATCCACTCGTCAGCCAACACTCTCATCCAGTCCGACAGTACTTCTGTCAACTTTGGCTTGCTTAATATCCGTTCGCTTACGAACAAAGGACATCTCATCCAGGATCTCCTAACAGACCGTAAGTTTGACTTTTTCTGCTTGACTGAGACATGGCAACAGCCCAATGACTTTTCGCAAACACTCTCATCCACTCGTCAGCCAACACTCTCATCCAGTCCGACAGTGCTTCTGTCAACTTCGGCCTGCTTAATATCCGTTCGCTTATGAACAAAGGACACCTCATCCAGGATCTCCTAACAGACCGTAAGTTTGACTTTTTCTGCTTGACTGAGACATGGCAACAGCCCAATGACTTTTCGCAACTCAACGACTCCACCCCCCCGGGGTTTGTTTACACCTGCCAACCTCGTGAGTCCGGCCGTGGTGGTGGCCTCGCGGTAATTTATCGCGAGAACTGGAAAGTCTCGCCGCTGTCCCTACCTACAGCTCTTTTGAATCTGTTGTTTGTCAAATTTCAGGACCTGTTCCAACTGTCATAGCTGTCATCTACCGCCCCCCAAAATTTAATTCTGTTTTTATAAGTGACTTTGCTGATCTGCTGACCAACCTAGCTACTGTTTCCCCTAATATAATATTGCTGGGTGACTTCAAAGTCCATGTGGATAACTGCGATCATCCTCTTACCAAAGACCTTTCATCCTGCTTTGATAGCTTCAGCCTTAAACAATACATAAACTTCCCTACCTACACTAAGGGCCATACTTTGGACCTAGTCTGTTGTTCTGGACTTACCCCCTCCAATTGCACAGCTGACGAGCTGCCAATCTCTGATCATCTACTTCTCTCCTTTAATGTTCACATGACTTTCTCCATAATTAACAATCCTCGTATTATTTCTTTCCGGAATATCAAGAATATAAATCTTGATATCCTTTCTTCTGCTCTCTCTAGCTGCTTGTCTCTTAACAATCTGTCTATTCAAGATGATCTAGTATTTTATTATAATCATAGCCTCAGTAGTATTTTGAATTCTCTTGCTCCACAAAAAAACAGAACTGTACTCTTCTCTCGCTCTGCACCCTGGTACACCCCCGAACTCCGACTATTGAAAGCTAAAGGCCGACGGCTTGAACGTCTTTACAAGAAAACTGGCCTTACTATTCATAAGGATATGTTTAATAATCATGTTCTGTTTTATCAGGAATGTATCAGTCAAACCAAATCTGCCTATTATTCTACCATCATCTGTTCATGTGAGGACTCCACCAAGACCCTATTCTCATTATTCAACTCCTTTTACAGGCCACCTGATTCTCTGCCCGCTCATCTCTATTGATCTAACTTCTGCGACTCTCTAATGCTATTCTTCACTGAAAAACTTCATAAAATACACCTAGACTTGGTCCTTAATTCTCAATGTAGCTCCTCCATCTTAATTCCACCCCCTTCTCACTTCCTTTCTGTTTTTCAACTTCCGTCTTTAACTGATATTGCTGATCTCATCCACAAATCAAAGCCTTCTACCTGCCAGCTTGATCCTATCCCCACTGTTCTTGTCAAAGCCTGTCTACCCCCTCTCCTTCCCCTCATATCTGCTATTATCCACTCTTCACTCACCACTGGAACTGTTCCTGCTTCTTTCAAAGTTGCCGCCATCACCCCAATCCTGAAAAAAACAGGTCTAGATCCTAACAACTTTAACAATTTTCGTCCTATCTCCAACCTACCATTCCTCTCAAAAAGTCTTGAAAAAATAGTTGCTTCACAAGTCCATCTACACCTAACTGACAATAACCTTTACGAACAGTTCCAGTCTGGTTTCCATCCTATGCATAGCACCGAAACTGCTCTTATAAAAATAACAAACAATCTTCTTATGGCAGCTGATTCTGGTCTCCTCTCCATCCTTATTCTCCTTGATCTGAGTGCAGCCTTTGATACCATCTCTCATCCCATTATCCTTAGCAGATTAGCTTCTATTGGCCTCTCTCAAACTCCATTAGCCTGGTTTAAATCATACCTTTCTGACCGCACTCAGTTCATTCAATTAAAATCCTTCACTTCTCAGCCTTCTCCTCTATCTACTGGGGTGCCCCAGGGATCTGTCCTTGGGCCCCTCCTTTTCATCATTTACCTTCTTCCACTTGGACACATTTTTCGTAAATATAACATTCAGTTCCACTGCTATGCCGATGACACCCAGCTTTACCTCTCTACCAAACCTGATTCTACTCTTCCTTCACCCTCCCTTACCCTCTGCTTAGCTGAACTCAATTCCTGGTTCTCCTCCAACTTCCTTAAACTCAACAGCAATAAATCAGAACTTCTCCTGGTCTGCACTAAACTATCGCTATCCAGAATTAACGATTTCCCTCTCACTATCAATAATTCGTTGGTTCCTATCTCTCCCTCTGTGAAAAGCTTGGGTGACATTCTCGACAGCACATTATCCTTTAATTCACATATCAATAATGTCACGCGTGCAGCATATTTTCAACTCTGTAACATCAATCGCCTCCGCCCTTTCCTCACTCCTCATGCCACTGCCATTCTCGTCCATAATCTTGTTATCTCTCGAATTGATTACTGTAATTCACTATTATTTGGCCTTACACAAAAATCCATTAACAAGCTCCAACGTGTCCAGAACTCTGCTGCCTGTATTATTACTAGGACTTCCTCTACCCACCACATCTCCCCAATCCTGAAGCAGCTTCACTGGCTCCCAGTTAAATTTCACATTCATTTTAAAATAATCCTTTATACATTTAAGGCTATTCATTCTCTCTCTCCACCTTTCTGATTTAGTACAGATGAACTTCCCATCCTGGTGCCTCAGATCTTCATCTTCTCTTTCTCTCTCTGTTCCTTCCGCTCGTCTGATTACAATGGGGGGGCAGAGATTTTAGTTGCTCTGCCCCTCGACTTTGGAATTCCTTACCCCCTGACCTCAGAAACATTACTTCATTCCCTCTTTTTAAGTCCACCCTCAAAACTCACCTGTTTAAAATTACTTATGTTTAAACCTCTGCATGCTTTTAACTTTTATCTGTTACTCTTATTATTGTGTATATTGTGTATTTGTTGTACAGTGTCCTTGGGTGCTTTGAAAGGCGCTATTTTTAAATAAAATGTATTATTATTATTATTATTATTATTTACAAACGGGTGATGGAGTTCCATTTTCCTCACGCATTTAAGAGTCACACATAGCGTGCAACATTAGTTGTACAAACACAACTATGGGCACACTAAGGTTACATGGAATGTGCATGAAGCTGGCTCCAGAGAGCAGATGTTAAAGACATTTAACCAGCTTAAAAAAATACAGGCAGACGTTGTTTGCTACATATGAACTTAAAACATCTGAGTTTCCTAATGTGTTCACTGCCTCCTATAACTCTTGCCAATGGGAAGTAGCAATTTTAATACATAAAAATATTAATTGCACAGTACTCAACACAGTTATAGATCCAGAGGGTAGATTTCTAATCATTAAATTATCTTTACTTAACCAAAAGCTATGTATTGTAAGTATATATAGCCCAAATGTTGATGACCCCTCGTTCTTTCATGTTTTTTAGTGCACTCTCTGAACACCGAGATTGCGCACTTGTTCTTGGGGACGACAACCTTGGACTAAATGAAGAATTCGACAGGCTCAATATAGCAGGAACTAAGCGCAGTTGGCGGTCCACAAATATAATTAAACAGTACATAAACGACTTTGGTCTTTGCGACGCTTCCTTATCCCAACCATAACGAATCTACTTTCTTCTCACATGTCCATCACTCCTACTCTCGTCTGGATTATTTCCTAGTCAGCAGCTCACTGCTGATTGACATTTCAGACACTGAGATACATCATATAACTGTCATGCTCCTGTATCTTTAATACTAATACATAAGAAGAACATTCCACCAAGTAAAAACTGGAGGTTTAATAAATCATTGCTTAAAGATGAAGAATTTATGAAATATTTTAAGAAAGAGTGGACTTTATATTTAGACTATAATGACACTCCTGGAACATCAGCATTATTTTCGCTGGGAAGCAGGGAAAGCTGTGATGAGAGGTAAAATAATTTCTTTCTCATCACATAAAAAAGAAAAGAGAAAACAAAAATATCCATATACAGTATATATATTAGAAAAAAAAACCCATCAAATCCATAGAAGCAGCCTACATGTCCTGTCCGGAACAGAGAATTCTGAACAAAATTTGTAAAAGATAATTAGAATTAAATGATTAATTATTAATAAAAACCAAAAACAAAACAGTTTTTAGTACAAAGACTTCGCTTGCAAAATTTTGAACATGGTAACAAATCTGTTCAATTTCTGGCCAACCAGTTAAAAATAAATAAAGAAAAAAGACTATGTGTGCTATTAAAAGATCTGGGAACACAGTATATGACCATGAAAGAATAAACAACATTTCTAGGGATTTCTATAAAAACTTTATATGCAGCACAGATAAACCCTAAACAACAAAACTGATCAGTTTCTTGACAATGTAACCCTTCCAAAATTACCAGAATGTCAAGCAATGGCACTGGATTTGTCGCTGACACCAGGTGAACCCCTACATCTTCCTCAAAACCTTTGGCAATGGCACCGTTCATCCTGCCAAACAGAAACAATTCAGGCAATTGTTCGTTGATTCAGTTTACATTGGTTAAATTGTAATGCTCAAAATCAGTCACTAGTTCAGGTGATAGCATTCAAATTGAAGGCAGTGATATACCTTTCATCTTATCCTGCTTTTCATTCATTTTTGTCATAAAGCAGCCTTTGTGCAGGTATTTCCAAAATGCATTCCCATAAGGTCCAGGAGTTTTTTTATGGAAGTTTATTTACATCACTGAAAAATGTAAATTTAACAACAACAACAAAAGTTTTCTTGTATATATGAGTAAAAGAAAATTGGTTATTATCGCAAGGTTTAGACTTAATAGCTAGAAATGTCAACTTTTTGAGTAGAAATGACATTTGCTAAATATTTAGTGATTCAGATTCTATAATCCAAATCACTTACTGATTTGATTCCTTAATCAGTTCTCTTATTGATTCTCATTGGGTTGGCTCCACTAAGTGACATGTTATACTACTTTCACTTGACCTGAAATGCACTGTCTCATAATTACCATTTAACAATATAAAGCTAATGACTACAGTTATACACACCAACCCAAGATGAAAACCAGTACAAAGGAAAAAAAAGCTCTGCTTTTGGTGACAGATGTTACTAAGAGCTCCCACAGTCTCAATCAAAAGTTTAAGACCACTTGAAAAATGGCAAAAAAAAAAAAAAATCATATTTTGCATGGTTGGATCTTAACAAGGTTCCAAGTAGAGTCTCAAGATGCAACCAGAAGAAATGAGAGCGAGACAAAACATTTCTTTGAGCATGCAATTTATTGAAAACAACACTTAAACTGAAACCAGCTGTTCAGCTGACCAAAAGTTTAGGACCACATGCCTTTAAAAGACCAAATCTGTGCAAGACCAGAGAATGCTTTACAAACATTCAGAGATGAACTACCACACTTGCTTTACTTTTATCTGGGATAACTTTCTTGGACATGAAATCCCGGTTTGGCAGCGAGGCTCCGAATGCCAGACCGCCGAGAGGTCTCACACGCCACAGCCGCTCTATCACGTGACGCATAATGCTCGTACTAAGGTTATGCCGCAAGATTTGTGAGGTGCTTTTGTGATATTTAATGGATCGGATTACATTTTTTATTTCTCTCCTATATCCGATCCAGTAATTTAGGTCAGTATCGAACTGATACCATTACGTAACATCGGATCGGTCCATCCCTATTGAATGGCTAAAAGCTCTCGAAGTTGCTACAGTATAGTTTATACATATCTTCTCTTGTTCTCCAAGTGCTCAGCATCCAAAATTGCACATCTCATTGTGACATGTGGTGCTTGGGGGAGTGACTTCTGGGATGGTGTCCCTTCATAATTTCTTTAATTGGGATGGATGCAGAAGCGTTGGCATAAGTGTGGCCTCTGTCTAGCCTTAGTAGCCTTACTGCTCTGACTTTATGTTCTATGTTTTTGCTTCCCTCCCTCCAACATCTGGTTCTTTACAAAATCTTTGACCTGTCTAATATTTGTGAGAGGTCCTTATTGTTTTTTCTTCGAGGGCTGCATGGATAGTACTGTAGTTGCCATTTCTGTTGTAATTTCTGTCCTACCTGTGTCCACTAGAGGCTGGCAGGTGACCTGCAGTACTACCCTCCTTCCATCGGATGGAGCCAGATACTCCTACAACTAGTTGGTATTAATTCACTTTTTCTTTTTAGAATCACACTGTTTTGTATCCATGCTGTGGCACTCTTACTGTTAAATAAACCTGTGTTTGCTTGCTCCATATTGCACACTCTAGTTCAGAGCTGTTTCTTCACTGCTGTTTTTACCAGATGTGGAGTGATTCTTAAACACCCCCCGACTGCCCCAAAAAATAAGGACAGACATTTGCACTACTCGTTATATATATATATATATATATATATATATATATATATATATATATATATTAGGGCTGTCAGCCGATTAAAATATTTAGTCGTGATTAATTGCATACTTCTCAATAGTTAACTCATGATTAATCGCAAATTAATCACAGATTTTTTTAATCTATTCTAAAGGAACTTTAACAGGATACTCTTCATATTTCTAAAACCCTTAACAGTATTTAAATATACTTGCTTTATGTAAATATATGTTTATTTTTATTCCAACAATGAAAAACAATGAAAAATACAATGAAAAGTCCAAAATATTCTTCAGAAAAACCTCAAAGGTACTGAATGCTAAAAAATATGCTGAGAGGAAACTTAAACATAGACTCTCACACAATGTAACTGTTTAATTTACCATTAGACACAGTTAAGGCTCACAAAACACATTCCCAGCTAAGTGGGATCAAAACAGGGAGAGCAATACACATTAAAAATAAAAATACAATAAATAAATTGCATATGTAACAGTGGGGAGTGTAATACATAAGCCTATAAAGTGCAGTTAGGCTATAGCTTATACTTCCAGTGTGTTTGAATAAAACAGTTTGGCTATACTTCTTTTTGGTCTCCAGTTGTATTCAGCAGAGGCTGAGGAACCCAAGCTTCTTCCTTTTTCTTTTTTCCTAACAAAACATGAACATGGAAACACCACAAAGGAGAAACAAACAAAGAACTAAAAACATAAAGTACATGGGTTTTCGCTATTACTTATGTTTCTTTGCACTGAATCAGCAGCAGCTGCTTGGCTGCTGCAACCATGTTGCGTGCACTGTCAGTCACCACTGTGCTGACTTTATGTTCCATTCCCCACTTTCTAGCTACGTGCATAAAGTGCTCGGTGCACATGTCAGCGAAGTGCCTCTCCTCTGTCTTCATAACAGTCAAAGCATGCGACGGAAGTTCCCACTGTGGTGAAAAATAATGCACTGTTACCCCAAGGTAACTGTGATTACTTAGAGAAGTCCAATAGTCTCTGGTGAGTGCAACTGTGTAACTGTGTTGGTCTGCCCCAAAGCCTCCTCGACTTTGGCTTTCTCAACTTCATACAAGTTGTGTATCTTGGTTACTTTGGTGGCTCTCGAAGGCAATTCATACATGCAGTCGTTGGATGCTATGCGAATTATTTCAAGTAGCCCCTCATCCTCCACAGTGTTAATCGCCCTGCAAGCTGTAGCCACCCATTTTTCTGTGGCTGTTGAAATGGTAAATGGCCTGTATTTGTATAGCGCTTAATTAGTCCCTAAGGACCCCAAAGCGCTTTACACTACATTCAGTCATCCACCCATTCACACACTGGTGATGGCAAGCTACATTGTAGCCACAGCTGCCCTGGGGCGCACTGACAGAGGCGAGGCTGCCGGACACTGGCGCCACCGGGTCCTCTGACCACCACCAGTAGGCAACGGGTGAAGTGTCTTGCCCAAGGACACAACGACCGAGACTGTTGGAGCCAAGGCTCGAACCAGCAACCTTCCAATTAAAAGATGAACTGCCAACTCTTGAGCCACGATTGTTTGAAAAGTTTGTTGGTTGTAGAATTGTCCAGACGTCTCCTTTGAAAGCTATCCAGAGTGGTCTGCCTTTGACGAGAGGGAGGAGGGCTCTCTGCGTTAGCTGTGTGCTTGGCTAGCAAGTGGTATTTGAGACTGGACGTACTACGGTGATAACTCAGTTCACACCGACAGTAAATACAAATTACTTTGGTCTTGTCAAGAGAACCATCTGGCATTGCTTTAAAATTGAACTTGCCGTTGAAAAAGGACCCTTTCTTTATCCATTTCTGCTCACATCTACAACTGCTGCGTCGCTTATCAATTTCCGAAAAAACGGGGCGGGCCAAAGGTCTGAATATATATAAAAATAAATCTATCTATCTATCTATCTATCTATCTATCTATATATATATATATATTTAGTGTGTGTGTGTCGTTCTATAGCAGGGGTCTCAATCATAAATAAGCTGTGTGCCACTGGTGGCACTGTCATCTCACTGAAGGGCCACGTAAGTGTTTAAGTGGTCAAGTAATACAAAAAAACCCCCTCAAACAAACAAACAAAAAAACATTGACAAATATTTCAGAAAATGTAGTGTTTTGTTTTTGTTCTTTTTTTCAGTTGCAAATATTGTATAACATGACAAAACTTGAAACATGAAAAAAAATTTTTAGCTTAAACTTTTTTTACCTGAAGCCTTTCATTCAACTACCAAATAATAAAACTGGTACTCACTTTCTGGCCAGACACGTGGCAGCACTTCTGCTATAATTTTGTTCGTATATAGCAAAATAAAAATGCAGACGTAAGTGTACACTTTAGTTTTTGACTGCTAGTGAAAACTGTTTTCTTTACAAATAATTCTCTCACTGAACTAACACAGCCAATCCCTCAACATGTTTGTGTTCTCTGGTCATATTGTTTTCATATGAAATAATTTTTTGCTTTTTAAAGAAATTATTTTAACGTTGCAATTAAGAACAAACAAATCCTCCCTAACATAAAAAGTAACTTCAAGGGCCAAGTTGGATTATATTTCTTCACGTCAATGTACGGACCACAAGTAGGGGTGATGTGGGCCGCGAGTTTGAGAGCACTGTTCTAAAGGGTGGAGCTTCAAGGATGATGACTTTAGGACATTTGTGACAGGTGCTCAATCCTTGATGAAAAAAGGAATATTTAGATCAATTCCATAAAAGGGTGCATACCAAAGAAATCGCAGTAAAAAACATCTTGGCAAAGATCCAATCTGTGAATGCAATGTGTGGTGGACTATTCAAATGAGAACCAAATGTGCAAATATGGAAACTAGGAGTGAGCCCATAGGAAAACAATAACAAAATTATATTTATTTAAAAAAAGTATTTATTGTTTGCTCCATGTCATTGTATTAGCTCAAACATAATGTAAGTACAAAAGGGGGGTTAGTGTTGTCTTGTATTATGATACTTGAACTGAAAAACTTGAAAAACTGCTCTTCAGTTAAACTTTCATTGTGATGCTGGTGTTAGGTAACCAAAAATTAAGTAACATAACAAGAAAAACAGGATTATTTTTCTTTTTTAGAAAATGAAAAAAAAAAAAAAAACAACCTCAAAATGACATTAATTGAAATTCCACAAAGGACTGTTTATTTGATGCAGATTAAAATACATTTCTAAGTTTCTAAATTAAGTTACCATTATAGTATTGTATAGAATTGCATAGTTAGTAATTAGTACCTTTTTATCCCTTAATTTTTACCGAAACTTAGGATGTTATTTATTTGTAATTCCTAGTTTTATATCTCTTGGAGATATATCTATATATATTTATAAGTGCACCATGGGGGCTTAGGGTGAAACAGCATTTTGGTACACTGTATACTGTGTATACTACTGTATTGACAATAAAGCTCTTGAATCTTAAGAAATTCAAAAACATGCAAATTCAATGTGCATTATCAGTAAAATGATTACATTAAAAAACAAAAAAACAACAACAGGCAGATGAGTCAAGAAAAACTTGCATGATGTAATTATCAAGCTATTAATGGTGCTATCAACAAATAAGAAACTGTTCAAAAGGAGGAGGGAGGAAATTGCTTAGTTTGTTAAGGTACATCACTTCGCCAAAAATAATGCATTGATTCAAATGGTTTGGGTGTTAAAATGCTAATCCTAGCTAACACAGTTAGCATGCAGCATATGAGTGTGGCAATGTGCTAATAAAACATGTAACAAAGTAAAGGAAAACATAAATTGCTTGAATAAAGCCACTACATGCTGCCAGAACAACTACAACTGGATATCCTCATTCATACTTAGGAATGTGTCATATAATTTTTGTTTGTCTGTTATTAAATGCTTCTTTCAAGACTTAATCTTCTATTTCATGTATATGGTTCATAAGGGGTTTGTCCTATTCAGAAAAATACATTTCATTTATTAATTTATTTATCTTAAACAAAATAGTAGTTAGGTCTCTGCCCTTTTTATTTATTTATTTATTTTTGTTGTTTTTTTGGAAAATGACAACCACTGTTATGAATACAAAAATTATTAAAACCCTGGGAAGTAGTTATTTAATATTTGTTTAACTTAATGTTATGTGATACTTTTGCATGAAGACACATTATAATGTTTGCTGTTAGCTCATGTTACTCAGTAGAGTTCAGCAGGCATATTATGTTTAATATTTATTTTTCTCTCAAGTGAAACACTGCAAATGTCACAGAGGAAGTGTTGCTTGGCATTCTTCTTTTATTTCCTTTTGTTTTCATAGATCCAAATTAACAATAAGCTGTTCGTAATATTCCAATTAAAAAAATTCAACAAAGACCCATGACTGTCGAGCAGCTAAAATCCAAACAAGAACTGGACATAATTCCCCTCAAACTCTAGCAACTGGTCTCATCATTTCTTACAAGATTATGAACTATTGTTGAATGAAGAGAATGAAGTGACTGGGTTGATACTTGGGCAGGACCCTGTTTGCATCACATTGTAATAGACATGGAACCTCTGACATAATTTCTTGTGACCTCTGACCACTGTTGTCACTGTGTTGAGATCATCACTGTTGCTGTGATCTTTCCTAGAATTTAACCAAGACATCTTGACATCAAAACCTAACCAATCCTCAATAAAAACTGTTTTGTAGTGTTGTATGATGTGTTTGAGTTCATTGCATCAATGTACAGTAATATTGTATGTCTAAAATCTAGGATGAAATTGTGTTCATTTTCAATTACTGAGTAAAAACATGATGAAATTAACATGGTTACAATCTGTATAACACACAACATAAAAAAGGCTACACATGTGCAGCTTCTAGACCTTTGTGTAACGTTTGTTCCTAATTAGCCTAGCGATGTCCTGAGAAAGTGCTTTACTAATAATTCCTTACAGAGGATTTTTTTTTTCTTAATGACACTTTAGAGGTTTAAGTCTTTTTTGGATTATGCCATTATTTATAACATTGTGTGACTATATGACTGTAACATAAGTTTTAGGGCAAAAATGGGTGGTGTTTTTTTAAGGGGAAAATGTAGATTTTTAGGGATTGTGCAGCAGCCCTATATTGTTGATAAAAAGAGTTTTGTTCTCATGAGAGCAATCAATGTTGCCATCTATCACTCTTGTCCTGGTTGTGATTTCAGTAGAAGTCAAGAAATATTCTAGGGAAAAAAATCTTGTTTTAAGGGCTTTGTGCTTATATTTAATTTGGATAAGGGTCTATTTTAAGATGAGCCAACTTCAATCAAGAAACAACTTAATGATACTTCACTAACCTTGAGTAGATTTTCATTGTATCAGAACTATTTTTCTTGTTGCAGTGCATTCATTTGCTACAATTAAGAATTCAAAACATAAAAAAGGACTTTGGGGGCTTAATAGATTCATTTCAAGTAATTTTATCTAAAATTGAGCTTTTTAAATGTTGTTTAACCGTCTTGAATTCTCAAATGTGATCATTTATTTCTGGATTAAAAAATCTTATTTCAAGATTTCCTTTTACGTAAAATCAGATTGCTGCATAGGACAGATAATTTTTAGGTAGGTTGCATAGTTTTTCTATGTTGAGTTTAAAGCCTACCTTTGAAATTATAATGGAGACTTTACCAGAGTGCAGAATTTGCATTGAAAGAGGAAATGATCAATTACCTCTAGTGAGAGTTTTCATTTTGAACTTAGAGACTGAAGAGAGATATAATGACTGACAGTCAGTGTCAGGGTATTGATGTGCTGTGATGGAACTTCAAGTCAAATTCCTGTTGAAATGAATGTTGACAGAGAAGGTGTGGATGTGTCAGCACACAAACAGTCAATATTAGACAGGAGTAGTTATATATGTAGTAGTTATATGCTTCCATGTTAAATTTGTAGCTGTAAATGAAAACACTGCAACCAGTCATGTGTACTGAAAGGACATTCTCTATTGTGGCAACACCATCAACTTGTATAAAGACATGAAATTATAAAAAAGGGGGAAGAGGGGAGGAAGGAAATCTGTCAGACAGACACAAATGGCAAAGACAGAACCCAGAGAGGGACTCAAGTCTCTCAGTCCTTTCAGAGATGAGAATAATAAATATGTAGCTCATGTAGGGATGAACGTAATTTTTCAATCTTGACCCATGTTCGGTTCGTCAGCATTACTTAATGTTAGTGTTATTGTTGTTACTTTAGCAGACTGACAACCTAAAAACTATATTCAGGTCTTCAAATAATATATTCAGCCCACTGAATTCTGTTAAATAAATGAATTTATTATTTTATTGGAGATGAAAATATATATACCTCAAACATGAACATGAACAGAAGCGGATCCAAAGTGCTATAAAGAGACATTTACATAACAGGTCTTCAAAAAAGACAGTTTCAAAATGCAAGATAGCTGACATGTGTATTTTATTGTGTTACCTAATTATCCTGGAAAGTCAAAATCACAATGATTTAGGTGTCATTAAATTGTGTTCAGATTTAGGCAAACTGACACATCAATCTCTCCTACATAAGGTGCCTTTATAAGTTGAAAGTATCAGTGTCACGGGTTGCCGGGGCAAGCCGTGTGAATATTAAAGGACCCAAAATGCAGGTGGTTTCTGAGGTGAGCGAGCTTTTATTGTGACGAAGATGAACAATACAAAAGAAAGGGTGGCGAGAAACAGAACTGAAAGCACTCTAAACTGGGAAAACTAAAACTTAAACAACAAAACCAGAACACGAATGAGAGTACCTTGCAGGGAGAATGACCAGGAAGATGGAGGAAAATACACAGAGTGACGGAGTGAAATAACACAGACGAACCAGTAACGAGGACGGGTGAACACACACTATAAATACACACACCAGTAATCAGGGGATGGGAAACAGGAGGGAAACACACCTGGGAGACATAACAGCTGATGAGGCAGGGGAAACGTAATTAGAACACACTGACATAAGACAGAGACCTTCAAAGTAAAACAGGAAACACATAAACGTAATGACACAGGCTCAGAGACGCGGACTAAACACAGAGACCTACTACACTAAGGGCATACACAAGCAGGGAAGACATGAAACAGAGGGAACACAACTAAACCCTAGGAAACCCAAAACAGTCATAATACAAAAACTATCAAAAGTAAAAGTACACAACCAAAAACACCGGGTCACCGACCCAGGACCATGACAATCAGTATTTGTACTGGTATTTGTATTGGTATCAGCAATACTATTCCTGTATTTACTTGGTACTTGATAAATTGCTGTATCACACACAACTAGTCTTAATCACACACAAACCCACTGGTGCATTCTGGGTTTTATATCCAGTGTAAAACTGAAAGAGGATCCTTGATAATAGGACACATTTTCCATCTGTGGTTCCATAAAATAGCCCGCAATTCATAAATGTTTTAAGTATTATAATGTTAAATGGTGGATTTGTCAATCTACTGGGAAAACAGCCCGCCCATGTTAAAAGATGATAGTGTGCAAACAAGAAAAGTTAGAGGGGTGGAATTTCAATTACGATTGTGCTCAAGTGACTGGAAGCGAAATGGTCCTGTATAACCTGCAAACACTAACAAATGACACTTTCACTAAACCACATACCAGCCAAAGAGCAATTTAACAGATATGTGATAACAGTAAGCAGGACATTTTAAAATCCTACATATCTATCTATTTATTGAGTCAGAAAATGGCTAATACCATGCATAAAAACTCAAGAAACTGTCATAAAACAATGGTTCTCTGAAGGTTTAGTACTGAACAGCACCTGTCCCAGCTTGGTCAGAAAACCGGCTGGGTGTGAATAACCAGGAGAAATGTATACAGGGGAAGTAACCTGAACAAATATACTTTGAAAAAGGACGTGTATAGTATCATACCTTTACTTGAGTAAAGTTCAACTTGGTTGCTTTTATATTAACTGAATGTTAAGCACAGAATAGGAACTTTTTTCAGATTCCAGAGATGTCCCTGAGACAGTCCTGCACATAAGAGCAGAGTGCAAGATGCTACCAGGCAATGCATACATGGAATGCATAAGTGGCTTGCATATTATCCAGGAACATCTGTGCTGATTATGGTCTGAAAGTCCAAATGTCAAAATGGGACATGCCCTCAAAAGTGGTAGAGAATGACCAAGCTAATAATCAACCCAAGGGACTTCAATATATTTATAGACAAATGGGGATGGTAAAATTAGGCAATTCAATATTATCAGGACATCCTTGTATGTTTCACCGATGTGGTTTTTCCTTCGAGGGCTGCATGGATAGTACTGTAGTTGCCAATGTAATATCTGTCCTACCTGTCCTTCCATCGGATGGAGCCAGATACTCCTACAACTAGTTGGTATTAATTCACTTTTTCTTTTTGGAATTACACTGTTTTGTATCCATGCTGTGGCACTCTTACTGTTAAATAAACCTGTGCTTGCTTGCTCCATATTGCACACTCTAGTTCAGAGCTGTTTCTCTGAACTAAAGTGTTTGTGTGTGTGTGTATGTATAAGGATAAAGATAAGCTTTATTTGTCAGTTGCAGTTGCCTGCAGCTGAAATGACAGACCTAGTCGACCATACAGACAATACATACAATATACAAACTTACATTGGGGAGACAGGTCAGGCAAGGCAGCAAAAAAAGGGATAGACAGTGAGATATGTAACATATAGTTGCAAAGTTCAGGAGAAAAAAAAAGGTTTCTGCCCATGATGACTTCCAACAAGGGAGTCATCATGAGGAGAAAACAAAAAAACTCCATAGCACATAAAGAAGCACAGATATCATCACACTATACGCCATGAAACACAGACAAGCACACAGTGGTCACGGACGCTGCAATTCCTCGTGCCTCCAGCTGAGCCGCTGTCTCCAGCGGGGGAGGTAAGCATGGGAGGAGGCGTTGGATCCGGGGAAGGGAGTGTGGTGAGTGTATATCAGTATCAGTGTGCATGTGTGCGTGTGTGTCGGGGTGTGTGTGTCCTGAGTTCAGCCTGAGAAAGTGTCCTTTCGCCTGTTAGGCAAAGATCAACAGTCCGCAGTCCACACAGGTGGCCTTGAGGAATAGGGCAGAGAGTCAGTTCGTTCTCATTATCACATCTCCTGGAAGAATGTTATTGTTCTCCTGGGCGTCAACCTTCAAGCAGCTGGCGCCGTCGGGGGTAATAGCCGCATTAAAGATGGAGTTAACTGGTTTAGGTCAAACGAACTGCATCCATTTTACACTCGTTCTAATGTCCATCAGTGGTCTCCAGGTATATCTCTCTTTTAAGAGCTGTGAGCTCCTCAAAGATCTTTCCCATATTTCGTTCAGTAAGAACAGTCTGAGCACTCACCGCTCTTCCCACAGTTTCGATCAGGGCGGCTAGCCTTGTGGGGTTTTGAACAGTAGTCACTGCTTTCTTCAATTTCCGATAAGCCAGGGCCAAGCCAGCTCCAAACAGCAAGAACCCTGTTATCCTGGTTCCGAATAAGTAAATGTCTTCAATGTCCTCAATAGACAGTCCCACCAGGCACACGACGCGCCACTTCTGCCACCCATCCATCGTGTATGCAGCAGGGAACGTCCCTCTGGAACACTCGGGCTCTCCCGAACCCAGGCTTTTCGTTGAGAATAGAGTGTCAATTGCATTAAGGGAGCAGTTGATCAAATCCATAGTTCTTGTTTAGTTTTAGAGAACAAGAGCGAGAATGAGAGGCTCTCTCAGAGTTAGAGTCAGACAAGACAAGACAAAGACATAGAAGCAGCAGCAGGGAAGATAAGGGAAGGAGAGGGTGAAAGATGTATATAGTTCTATTTCTTTACCTTTTGGAACATCTAAACGATTTAACATTAGTCGAGGAATCCGTCAGGGGTGTCCAGCTTCTCCGCTACTTTTCATTATCGTAACAGAACTTTTGGCTATTTTCATAAAACACAATCCAAATATTCAACCACTGAACTTGATGGGAGCCCCAATGATTATAAGTCAGCTAGCAGATGATACTACACTGTTTTTAAAGAACATGTCACAGGTTCCTCTCGCACTAAATGAAATTTCACTATTTTCAAAGGCCTCTGGTTTGTACCTGAATATTAGAAAATGTGAAATATTAACTATTCATGATGGTAAACCCAGCATCTCTCTTAACATAGCTGTTAAAACTGAAATTAAATATTTGGGTATTATAATCTCAAAGAATATAAATAATAGAGAAAATCTAAATCTTGAGCATATTACCCAAAAATCTAAAAAGATCCTAATCAGCTGGTTACAAAGAGACCTTTCCATCTTTGGACGTGTCCTACTTACCAAAACAGAAGGTATTTCGCGACTGATTTATCCATCTCAATGTTTATATGTTTCCAATAGACTAATCAAGAATATAAATCAAATTAACTTTAATTACATTTGGAGAAATAAGCAACATTATATTAGGAAGAATGATGTAGTGAAGTCTTTAGAAGAAGGCGGATTGAATGTGATTGATTTTGAAGCATTGGATGGTTCCATCAAACTTAAATGGTTGCAGTCTTTCATAAATAACTCAAATAATATTTGGTTTTACTTCCCTAAAGTAATCTTTGAGAAGCTTGGTGGCATTGAATTTCTCTTAAAGTGTGATTTTGAAATCTCCAAATTACCAATTAAATTATCCAATTTTCATAAACAGGTTCTCCAGTACTGGAAAATGATTTACAAGCACAATTTTTCTCCACATACAAATTCGATCTGGAATAACCGATGTATATTGATAAAAAGAAAATCCTTCTTTTATAAGGATTGGATGGATCACGGAATTTGGACCGTTCTACACCTTTTAGACAATGACGGCAATGTATTATAGTATAATAAATTTATTGATAATTATGGCTTAGTATGTACTCAAAGTAAATTCATTAAAGTTGTGAAAGCCATTCCCCCTGCAATGATTCAGATAACTAAAGCCAGTTTAACCTATTCTTCCTTTATAATCCGTGAACCATCCTTATTTATTGATGATCGTCAATTTAAAGGAAAGACTTGCAATAACAAATTTTTAAGGACAATTCTAACCAAGCAACTTTTTCTATGGGCAGAAATCTGTGCCATCAGAAACTGAATTTGAATAAGTTAAATTTGAATCTGAATTGTAACTTGAATAAAAGCTTTTGAAAACTGAATTTGAATTAGTCTAATTTGAAATTGAATTTATGGTTTGAAAATGATCATCACTAAATTGAAATTGAATTTTATATATTGAAAATGAATTCATTTGCTTTGAAACTGCATTTTATCCTTTAAAAATTCAGCTCTCGAATAATTTCAGTTTCACTCTCACCATTCAGTTTCAGTTCTACAATTCAATTTCAGTTCCAAAATTCAGTTTTTTGGAACTTACTTCCGGTTCCGGTTCAAGAGTAAACGAGCGCAGATTAATAGAACTACGTTTTACCAGCGGCCGAAAGTGTTACTGACGGGAATCTACAGCGTCTTGAGCTGAATTAAGACTTCAGAAGTCATTCGTCATGTCGAATGACCAGCGGATAAACTCTCAGGTTGGTAATAAATGTATTACATGTATAAGAACAAGCGTCATGTTAACAATTTATAGCCGTACAATAACTTTTATGCTTATTGTAGCTGTTAGCTAAAAACGCTAATTTAGCCTAGTTTGCCCTGGATTTAGCTTTGACAAACAAATATGATCGACTGTTTCTAGTAGAATTCCACAGTTGTCATCTTGTACCCTGTCAGAGCCTTGTATGCTTGCAGAGACCCCTACAGTAGGGAAACATGCAAAACAGCGTCCAAACCTTTGTATTTTAGCTTTATTTATGTCTTACACAGCATCCCAACTCTTTAGCTAACTTAATAACTTTAGCTAAAGTGAATAGTTAGTCTAATTCATTAGTGCAGCATTACTGGATCACCTCCGTTTGAAGTGATATGATATGTGACTATCACTGTGTTTAACTACCATAATAATTCTTAGGGTACTGAGTGCATGCTTAGTTTTTTTTTTTTTTTTTAAACATACTGCTCCATTGCTATGTTTGACAGGCTGAAGTTGTCAGGTCACCTCCTAAATCGATCATCTTTTACAGGTGTTTTGTGCCAGAAATGGAGTGTCCACTGAAGACTGAAGATACTGAATCTCTACGCATTGCCATTGATCCCTCTTGTGCCTTCATCTAGACAAGAGACATCAACTTAACCACTCTCACATGCTCTGTACCTACATCACCTTCCCTGACAGTCGTAGCATGGCTCATCTGAGGGTGAAATTATAAGAATGTGTTATTTTGCAAAGTGCTCTCTAGGGTTCCTAAATAAAATATGGCATTGAGGTCATTTCTTTTGAATTAATCCCTTCTTCTGAAATATAAGAACCTCTCCTGGTTTTAATGGCACTTTGGATTTCCTTACTTTCTGTTCCACTCCCAACCCCAAACAGATGCTGACACAGTAACATGGAAGAGGGAAAGAAGTTGGAAAGGACTACTATAAATAAACCTAATGCCTAACAATGAAAAATGTAAAATAAGAACAATAATAATAATAATAATAAAGATAAAAGATGAAGTAACAAGTTTTTTGTTTATTCCAAATGATCATCCAGATGTCTGTGACATGTGATGACAAACACCATAATGGAAGGCCTTTGTCATCACATGCTTAAACTCATATATTTTTGCATATGCTGAACAGGCAGTCAGACATGCTGTAACTGTGGGGTAGAAAACTGCATGAACACCATACGGCAGGGGTCTCAAACTCCAGTCCTCGAGGGCCGCTGTCCTGCAACTTTTCCATGTGTCCCTGTTGCAACACACCTAGTAGGTCATTAGCAAGAGTATAGAACTTGAATGCATGCTGAGTTGGCAATTCAGCCATTTGATTCACGTTACAGCAGCTCATGAGTGAATGAACATGGTGCAATAAAAGTATTTTAGAAGTATATGTTTCCAAATACATATATTTACTTAAATTTACTTGAGTAGGTAGGGTTAGGGGTTGCCACCTCAGCATGCAGTCAAGTTCTACACTCTTGCTAATGACCTACTAATTGTATTCAGGTGTGTTGCACCAGGGACACATGGAAAAGTTGCATGCATCCCTCGAGGACTGGAGTTTGAGACCCCTGTCATATGGAATATGACAGGTGTGGTTGAACTGCATGAAGACTCTGAAGTTTCTCTTCTCTTCTGGCAGGACAGGAATGTAGCCTTGTCCTGTGAGCCACCGTAAGGATGTACTTGGAGTAGAACTGGACTGTCACCGGCCTCAGGCTCTTCACCTTTTCAAAGACAAAGCAGTCATTTAGATAAAATATTAGATATTGTTTACCTGTAAATACACAAAGAGAATTTAGAAATGTAATTATTGTCAAGAGTGAAAAAGCACTGATAGTATAATCTACAGCTGTGGCCAAACGTTTAGAGAATGAGAAGTGTTGTTTATTTACAAAGTTTGCTGCTTCAGTGATAGTTGTATATCATATTATATCACTTCAAACAGGTGATCCAGTAATGCTGCACTAATGAATTAGACTAACTATTCACTTTAGCTAAAGTTATTAAGTTAGCTAAAGAGTTGGGATGCTGTGTAAGACATAAATAAAGCTAAAATACAAAGGTTTGGACGCTGTTTTGCATGTTTCCCTACTGTAGGGGTCTCTGCAAGCATACAAGGCTCTGACAGGGTACAAGATGACAACTTTGGATTTCTACTAGAAACAGTCGAACATATTTGTTTGTCAAAGCTGAATCCAGGGCAAACTAGGCTAAATTAGCGTTTTTAGCTAACAGCTACAATAAGCATAAAAGTTATTGTACGGCTATCAATTGTTAACATGACGCTTGTTCTTATACATGTAATACATTTATTACCAACCTGAGAGTTTATCCACTGGTCATTCGACATGACGAATGACTTCTGAAGTCTTAATTCAGCTCAAGACGCTGTAGAATCCCGTCAGTAACACTTTCGGCCCGCTGGTAAAACGTAGTTCTATTAATCTGCGCTCGTTTACTCTTGAACCGGAACCGGAAGTAAGTTCCAAAAAACTGAATTTTGGAACTGAAATTGAATTGTAGAACTGAAACTGAATGGTGAGAGTGAAACTGAAATTATTCGAGAGCTGAATTTTTAAAGGATAAAATGCAGTTTCAAAGCAAATGAATTCATTTTCAATATATAAAATTCAATTTCAATTTAGTGATGATCATTTTCAAACCATAAATTCAATTTCAAATTAGACTAATTCAAATTCAGTTTTCAAAAGCTTTTATTCAAGTTACAATTCAGATTCAAATTTAACTTATTCAAATTCAGTTTCTGATGGCACAGATTTCTGCCCATATTTTTCCTTCTCAATTAACAAGAAAATATTTGTTTAAAGATTATAATTTTAGGTTTTTGACCAAGTATCTTTCCTTTCCAATTCCGCCAAAAGCAAAAGAAATTCACTTTAAAGTTTTAAATGCCATATACCCGTCCAAGGACTATCTTCACAAGAAATTCAATATAGATACGAACACATGCACATTTTGGAACACTGATATTGAGACTACAGAGCACCTTTTCTACTCATGTGAAAGCACCAGATCTTTTTGGGATGGTTTTCAGTACTGGTTAACCTCTAAAAATATTGACTGCCCTTCTCTAACCTTTCAAGTAATTAGATTTGGCCTACAAACAGAAAATAAGAAAATAGAATTTGGGATTAACAACCTATTTATAGTCGCAAAATTCTTCATTCATAAATGTCGCTTCTTGAAAATTACTCCGATCTTTGCTGCTTTTAAAAATGAAGTCTCTTTATTGAAGGCTTCATTAGACAAATGTAATGTTAATAAAGCTCACACCTTACTTGATTTTTTGATGCTGCTTCTAAGCTAATGTAGATAGACTGTATGTGCGTAGACTGTACGTTTTCCTTTCTTTTTTGTTTTCTTTCAGTATTATTACTTTTTTTTTTCCCCTTCTCTTTAATTTAGTTATATCTTACTTTATAAGGAAGGACATTAAGATAATTGTATGCTGCTGGATACTTCTATTACTGTGCCTTTCCTTTCTTCTTTGATTGATGGCTGCTTCGTTCCTCATCACCTATAACTGTACATTTTTGTTGGGTCTGCTTAAGATCTGCGCTGTATTTTGGTACATTGTACAATAAAAAAAAAAAAAAAAAATGTGTCCACCTCCTCCAAGAGCCAGAGAAAAGACATATATTTATATATATATATGTGTGTAATATATTTGTGTGTGTCTTTCTATAGCCGGCGTCTCAATCGTAAATGAGCTGTGGGCCACTGGTGGCACTGTCATCTCACTGAAGGGCCACATAAGTGTTCAATACAAAAAAAACCCTCTCAAACAAACAAACAAGAAAACATTGACAAATATTTCAGAAAATGTAGTGTTTTGTTTTTGTTCTTTTTTTCAGTTGCAAATATTGTATAACATGACAAAACTTGAAACATGAACACAATTTTTTTAGCTTAAACTTTTTTTTAACTACCTGAAGCCTTTCATTCAACTACCAAATAATAAAATTGGTACTCACTTTCTGGCCAGACACGTGGCAGCACTTCTGCTATAATTTTGTTCGTATATAACAAAATAAAAATGCAGACGTAGGTGTACACTTTAGTTTTTGACTGCTAGTGAAAACTGTTTTCTTTACAAATAATTCTCTCACTGAACTAACACAGCCAATCCCTCATGTTTGTGTTCTCTGGTCATATTGTTTTCATATGAAATAATTTTTTGCTTTTTAAAGAAATTATTTTAACGTTGCAATTAAGAACAAACAAATCCTCCCTAACATAAAAAAGTAACTTCAAGGGCCAAGTTGGATTATATTTCTTCACGTCAATGTACGGACCACAAGTAGGGGTGATGTGGGCCGCGAGTTTGAGAGCACTGTTCTAAAGGGTGGAGCTTCAAGGATGATGACTTTAGGACATTTGTGACAGGTGCTCAATCCTTGATGAAAAAAGGAATATTTAGATCAATTCCATAAAAGGGTGCATACCAAAGAAATCGCAGTAAAAAACATCTTGGCAAAGATCCAATCTGTGGATGCAATGTGTGGTGGACTATTCAAATGAGAACCAAATGTGCAAATATGGAAACTAGGAGTGAGCCCATAGGAAAACAATAACAAAATTATATTTATTTAAAAAAAAGTATTTATTGTTTGCTCCATGTCATTGTATTAGCTCAAACATAATGTAAGTACAAAAGGGGGGTTAGTGTTGTCTTGTATTATGATACTTGAACTGAAAAACTTGAAAAACTGCTCTTCAGTTAAACTTTCATTGTGATGCTGGTGTTAGGTAACCAAAAATTAAGTAACATAACAAGAAAAACAGGATTATTTTTCTTTTTTAGAAAATGAAAAAAAAAAAAAAACAACCTCAAAATGACATTAATTGAAATTCCACAAAGGACTGTTTATTTGATGCAGATTAAAATGCATTTCTAAGTTTCTAAATTAAGTTACCATTATAGTATTGTATAGAATTGCATAGTTAGTAATTAGTACCTTTTTATCCCTTAATTTTTACCGAAACTTAGGATGTTATTTATTTGTAATTCCTAGTTTTATATCTCTTGGAGATATATCTATATATATTTATAAGTGCACCATGGGGGCTTAGGGTGAAACAGCATTTTGGTACACTGTATACTGTGTATACTACTGTATTGACAATAAAGCTCTTGAATCTTAAGAAATTCAAAAACATGCAAATTCAATGTGCATTATCAGTAAAATGATTACATTAAAAAACAAAAAAACAACAACAGGCAGATGAGTCAAGAAAAACTTGCATGATGTAATTATCAAGCTATTAATGGTGCTATCAACAAATAAGAAACTGTTCAAAAGGAGGAGGGAGGAAATTGCTTAGTTTGTTACGGTACATCACTTCGCCAAAAATAATGCATTGATTCAAATGGTTTGGGTGTTAAAATGCTAATCCTAGCTAACACAGTTAGCATGCAGCATATGAGTGTGGCAATGTGCTAATAAAACATGTAACAAAGTAAAGGAAAACATAAATTGCTTGAATAAAGCCACTACATGCTGCCAGAACAACTACAACTGGATATCCTCATTCATACTTAGGAATGTGTCATATAATTTTTGTTTGTCTGTTATTAAATGCTTCTTTCAAGACTTAATCTTCTATTTCATGTATATGGTTCATAAGGGGTTTGTCCTATTCAGAAAAATACATTTCATTTATTAATTTATTTATCTTAAACAAAATAGTAGTTAGGTCTCTGCCCTTTTTATTTATTTATTTATTTTTGTTGTTTTTTTGGAAAATGACAACCACTGTTATGAATACAAAAATTATTAAAACCCTGGGAAGTAGTTATTTAATATTTGTTTAACTTAATGTTATGTGATACTTTTGCATGAAGACACATTATAATGTTTGCTGTTAGCTCATGTTACTCAGTAGAGTTCAGCAGGCATATTATGTTTAATATTTATTTTTCTCTCAAGTGAAACACTGCAAATGTCACAGAGGAAGTGTTGCTTGGCATTCTTCTTTTATTTCCTTTTGTTTTCATAGATCCAAATTAACAATAAGCTGTTCGTAATATTCCAATTAAAAAAATTCGACAAAGACCCATGACTGTCGAGCAGCTAAAATCCAAACAAGAACTGGACATAATTCCCCTCAAACTCTAGCAACTGGTCTCATCATTTCTTACAAGATTATGAACTATTGTTGAATGAAGAGAATGAAGTGACTGGGTTGATACATGGGCAGGACCCTGTTTGCATCACATTGCAATAGACATGGAACCTCTGACATAATTTCTTGTGACCTCTGACCACTGTTGTCACTGTGTTGAGATCATCACTGTTGCTGTGATCTTTCCTAGAATTTAACCAAGACATCTTGACATCAAAACCTAACCAATCCTCAATAAAAACTGTTTTGTAGTGTTGTATGATGTGTTTGAGTTCATTGCATCAATGTACAGTAATATTGTATGTCTAAAATCTAGGATGAAATTGTGTTCATTTTCAATTACTGAGTAAAAACATGATGAAATTAACATGGTTACAATCTGTATAACACACAACATAAAAAAGGCTACACATGTGCAGCTTCTAGACCTTTGTGTAACGTTTGTTCCTAATTAGCCTAGCGATGTCCTGAGAAAGTGCTTTACTAATAATTCCTTACAGAGGATTTTTTTTTTCTTAATGACACTTTAGAGGTTTAAGTCTTTTTTGGATTATGCCATTATTTATAACATTGTGTGACTATATGACTGTAACATAAGTTTTAGGGCAAAAATGGGTGGTGTTTTTTTAAGGGGAAAATGTAGATTTTTAGGGATTGTGCAGCAGCCCTATATTGTTGATAAAAAGAGTTTTGTTCTCATGAGAGCAATCAATGTTGCCATCTATCACTCTTGTCTTGGTTGTGATTTCAGTAGAAGTCAAGAAATATTCTAGGGAAAAAATCTTGTTTTAAGGGCTTTGTGCTTATATTTAATTTGGATAAGGGTCTATTTTAAGATGAGCCAACTTCAATCAAGAAACAACTTAATGATACTTCACTAACCTTGAGTAGATTTTCATTGTATCAGAACTATTTTTCTTGTTGCAGTGCATTCATTTGCTACAATTAAGAATTCAAAACATAAAAAAGGACTTTGGGGGCTTAATAGATTCATTTCAAGTAATTTTATCTAAAATTGAGCTTTTTAAATGTTGTTTAACCCTCTTGAATTCTCAAATGTGATCATTTATTTCTGGATTAAAAAATCTTATTTCAAGATTTCCTTTTAAGTAAAATCAGATTGCTGCATAGGACAGATAATTTTTAGGTAGGTTGCATAGTTTTTCTATGGTGAGTTTAAAGCCTACCTTTGAAATTATAATGGAGACTTTACCAGAGTGCAGAATTTGCATTGAAAGAGGAAATGATCAATTACCTCTAGTGAGAGTTTTCATTTTGAACTTAGAGACTGAAGAGAGATATAATGACTGACAGTCAGTGTCAGGGTATTGATGTGCTGTGATGGAACTTCAAGTCAAATTCCTGTTGAAATGAATGTTGACAGAGAAGGTGTGGATGTGTCAGCACACAAACAGTCAATATTAGACAGGAGTAGTTATATATGTAGTAGTTATATGCTTCCATGTTAAATTTGTAGCTGTAAATGAAAACACTGCAACCAGTCATGTGTACTGAAAGGACATTCTCTATTGTGGCAACACCATCAACTTGTATAAAGACATGAAATTATAAAAAAGGGGGAAGAGGGGAGGAAGGAAATCTGTCAGACAGACACAAATGGCAAAGACAGAACCCAGAGAGGGACTCAAGTCTCTCAGTCCTTTCAGAGATGAGAATAATAAATATGTAGCTCATGTAGGGATGAACGTAATTTTTCAATCTTGACCCATGTTCGGTTCGTCAGCATTACTTAATGTTAGTGTTATTGTTGTTACTTTAGCAGACTGACAACCTAAAAACTATATTCAGGTCTTCAAATAATATATTCAGCCCACTGAATTCTGTTAAATAAATGAATTTATTATTTTATTGGAGATGAAAATATATATACCTCAAACATGAACATGAACAGAAGCGGATCCAAAGTGCTATAAAGAGACATTTACATAACAGGTCTTCAAAAAAGACAGTTTCAAAATGCAAGATAGCTGACATGTGTATTTTATTGTGTTACCTAATTATCCTGGAAAGTCAAAATCACAATGATTTAGGTGTCATTAAATTGTGTTCAGATTTAGGCAAACTGACACATCAATCTCTCCTACATAAGGTGCCTTTATAAGTTGAAAGTATCAGTGTCACGGGTTGCCGGGGCAAGCCGTGTGAATATTAAAGGACCCAAAATGCAGGTGGTTTCTGAGGTGAGCGAGCTTTTATTGTGACGAAGATGAACAATACAAAAGAAAGGGTGGCGAGAAACAGAACTGAAAGCACTCTAAACTGGGAAAACTAAAACTTAAACAACAAAACCAGAACACGAATGAGAGTACCTTGCAGGGAGAATGACCAGGAAGATGGAGGAAAATACACAGAGTGACGGAGTGAAATAACACAGACGAACCAGTAACGAGGACGGGTGAACACACACTATAAATACACACACCAGTAATCAGGGGATGGGAAACAGGAGGGAAACACACCTGGGAGACATAACAGCTGATGAGGCAGGGGAAACGTAATTAGAACACACTGACATAAGACAGAGACCTTCAAAGTAAAACAGGAAACACATAAACGTAATGACACAGGCTCAGAGACGCGGACTAAACACAGAGACCTACTACACTAAGGGCATACACAAGCAGGGAAGACATGAAACAGAGGGAACACAACTAAACCCTAGGAAACCCAAAACAGTCATAATACAAAAACTATCAAAAGTAAAAGTACACAACCAAAAACACCGGGTCACCGACCCAGGACCATGACAATCAGTATTTGTACTGGTATTTGTATTGGTATCAGCAATACTATTCCTGTATTTACTTGGTACTTGATAAATTGCTGTATCACACACAACTAGTCTTAATCACACACAAACCCACTGGTGCATTCTGGGTTTTATATCCAGTGTAAAACTGAAAGAGGATCCTTGATAATAGGACACATTTTCCATCTGTGGTTCCATAAAATAGCCCGCAATTCATAAATGTTTTAAGTATTATAATGTTAAATGGTGGATTTGTCAATCTACTGGGAAAACAGCCCGCCCATGTTAAAAGATGATAGTGTGCAAACAAGAAAAGTTAGAGGGGTGGAATTTCAATTACGATTGTGCTCAAGTGACTGGAAGCGAAATGGTCCTGTATAACCTGCAAACACTAACAAATGACACTTTCACTAAACCACATACCAGCCAAAGAGCAATTTAACAGATATGTGATAACAGTAAGTAGGACATTTTAAAAACCTACATATCTATCTATTTATTGAGTCAGAAAATGGCTAATACCATGCATAAAAACTCAAGAAACTGTCATAAAACAATGGTTCTCTGAAGTTTTAATACTGAACAGCACCTGTCCCAGCTTGGTCAGAAAACCGGCTGGGTGTGAATAACCAGGAGAAATGTATACAGTGGAAGTAACCTGAACAAATATACTTTGAAAAAGGACGTGTATAGTATCATACCTTTACTTGAGTAAAGTTCAACTTGGTTGCTTTTATATTAACTGAATGTTAAGCACAGAATAGGAACTTTTTTCAGATTCCAGAGATGTCCCTGAGACAGTCCTGCACATAAGAGCAGAGTGCAAGATGCTACCAGGCAATGCATACATGGAATGCATAAGTGGCTTGCATATTATCCAGGAACATCTGTGCTGATTATGGTCTGAAAGTCCAAATGTCAAAATGGGACATGCCCTCAAAAGTGGTAGAGAATGACCAAGCTAATAATCAACCCAAGGGACTTCAATATATTTATAGACAAATGGGGATGGTAAAATTAGGCAATTCAATATTATCAGGACATCCTTGTATGTTTCACCGATGTGGTTTTTCCTTCGAGGGCTGCATGGATAGTACTGTAGTTGCCAATGTAATATCTGTCCTACCTGTCCTTCCATCGGATGGAGCCAGATACTCCTACAACTAGTTGGTATTAATTCACTTTTTCTTTTTGGAATTACACTGTTTTGTATCCATGCTGTGGCACTCTTACTGTTAAATAAACCTGTGCTTGCTTGCTCCATATTGCACACTCTAGTTCAGAGCTGTTTCTCTGAACTAAAGTGTTTGTGTGTGTGTATGTATAAGGATAAAGATAAGCTTTATTTGTCAGTTGCAGTTGCCTGCAGCTGAAATGACAGACCTAGTCGACCATACAGACAATACATACAATATACAAACTTACATTGGGGAGACAGGTCAGGCAAGGCAGCAAAAAAAGGGATAGACAGTGAGATATGTAACATATAGTTGCAAAGTTCAGGAGAAAAAAAAAGGTTTCTGCCCATGATGACTTCCAACAAGGGAGTCATCATGAGGAGAAAACAAAAAAACTCCATAGCACATAAAGAAGCACAGATATCATCACACTATACGCCATGAAACACAGACAAGCACACAGTGGTCACGGACGCTGCAATTCCTCGTGCCTCCAGCTGAGCCGCTGTCTCCAGCGGGGGAGGTAAGCATGGGAGGAGGCGTTGGATCCGGGGAAGGGAGTGTGGTGAGTGTATATCAGTATCAGTGTGCATGTGTGCGTGTGTGTCGGGGTGTGTGTGTCCTGAGTTCAGCCTGAGAAAGTGTCCTTTCGCCTGTTAGGCAAAGATCAACAGTCCGCAGTCCACACAGGTGGCCTTGAGGGATAGGGCAGAGAGTCAGTTCGTTCTCATTATCACATCTCCTGGAAGAATGTTATTGTTCTCCTGGGCGTCAACCTTCAAGCAGCTGGCGCCGTCGGGGGTAATAGCCGCATTAAAGATGGAGTTAACTGGTTTAGGTCAAACGAACTGCATCCATTTTACACTCGTTCTAATGTCCATCAGTGGTCTCCAGGTATATCTCTCTTTTAAGAGCTGTGAGCTCCTCAAAGATCTTTCCCATATTTCGTTCAGTAAGAACAGTCTGAGCACTCACCGCTCTTCCCACAGTTTCGATCAGGGCGGCTAGCCTTGTGGGGTTTTGAACAGTAGTCACTGCTTTCTTCAATTTCCGATAAGCCAGGGCCAAGCCAGCTCCAAACAGCAAGAACCCTGTTATCCTGGTTCCGAATAAGTAAATGTCTTCAATGTCCTCAATAGACAGTCCCACCAGGCACACGACGCGCCACTTCTGCCACCCATCCATCGTGTATGCAGCAGGGAACGTCCCTCTGGAACACTCGGGCTCTCCCGAACCCAGGCTTTTCGTTGAGAATAGAGTGTCAATTGCATTAAGGGAGCAGTTGATCAAATCCATAGTTCTTGTTTAGTTTTAGAGAACAAGAGCGAGAATGAGAGGCTCTCTCAGAGTTAGAGTCAGACAAGACAAGACAAAGACATAGAAGCAGCAGCAGGGAAGATAAGGGAAGGAGAGGGTGAAAGATGTATATAGTTCTATTTCTTTACCTTTTGGAACATCTAAACGATTTAACATTAGTCGAGGAATCCGTCAGGGGTGTCCAGCTTCTCCGCTACTTTTCATTATCGTAACAGAACTTTTGGCTATTTTCATAAAACACAATCCAAATATTCAACCACTGAACTTGATGGGAGCCCCACTGATTATAAGTCAGCTAGCAGATGATACTACACTGTTTTTAAAGAACATGTCACAGGTTCCTCTCTCACTAAATGAAATTTCACTATTTTCAAAGGCCTCTGGTTTGTACCTGAATATTAGAAAATGTGAAATATTAACTATTCATGATGGTAAACCCAGCATCTCTCTTAACATAGCTGTTAAAACTGAAATTAAATATTTGGGTATTATAATCTCAAAGAATATAAATAATAGAGAAAATCTAAATCTTGAGCATATTACCCAAAAATCTAAAAAGATCCTAATCAGCTGGTTACAAAGAGACCTTTCCATCTTTGGACGTGTCCTACTTACCAAAACAGAAGGTATTTCGCGACTGATTTATCCATCTCAATGTTTATATGTTTCCAATAGACTAATCAAGAATATAAATCAAATTAACTTTAATTACATTTGGAGAAATAAGCAACATTATATTAGGAAGAATGATGTAGTGAAGTCTTTAGAAGAAGGCGGATTGAATGTGATTGATTTTGAAGCATTGGATGGTTCCATCAAACTTAAATGGTTGCAGTCTTTCATAAATAACTCAAATAATATTTGGTTTTACTTCCCTAAAGTAATCTTTGAGAAGCTTGGTGGCATTGAATTTCTCTTAAAGTGTGATTTTGAAATCTCCAAATTACCAATTAAATTATCCAATTTTCATAAACAGGTTCTCCAGTACTGGAAAATGATTTACAAGCACAATTTTTCTCCACATACAAATTCGATCTGGAATAACCGATGTATATTGATAAAAAGAAAATCCTTCTTTTATAAGGATTGGATGGATCACGGAATTTGGACCGTTCTACACCTTTTAGACAATGACGGCAATGTATTATTGTATAATAAATTTATTGATAATTATGGCTTAGTATGTACTCAAAGTAAATTCATTAAAGTTGTGAAAGCCATTCCCCCTGCAATGATTCAGATAACTAAAGCCAGTTTAACCTATTCTTCCTTTATAATCCGTGAACCATCCTTATTTATTGATGATCGTCAATTTAAAGGAAAGACTTGCAATAACAAATTTTTAAGGACAATTCTAACCAAGCAACTTTTTCCTTCTCAATTAACAAGAAAATATTTGTTTAAAGATTATAATTTTAGGTTTTTGACCAAGTATCTTTCCTTTCCAATTCCGCCAAAAGCAAAAGAAATTCACTTTAAAGTTTTAAATGCCATATACCCGTCCAAGGACTATCTTCACAAGAAATTCAATATAGATACGAACACATGCACATTTTGCAACACTGATATTGAGACTACAGAGCACCTTTTCTACTCATGTGAAAGCACCAGATCTTTTTGGGATGGTTTTCAGTACTGGTTAACCTCTAAAAATATTGACTGCCCTTCTCTAACCTTTCAAGTAATTAGATTTGGCCTACAAACAGAAAATAAGAAAATAGAATTTGGGATTAACAACCTATTTATAGTCGCAAAATTCTTCATTCATAAATGTCGCTTCTTGAAAATTACTCCGATCTTTGCTGCTTTTAAAAATGAAGTCTCTTTATTGAAGGCTTCATTAGACAAATGTAATGTTAATAAAGCTCACACCTTACTTGATTTTTTGATGCTGCTTCTAAGCTAATGTAGATAGACTGTATGTGCGTAGACTGTACGTTTTCCTTTCTTTTTTGTTTTCTTTCAGTATTATTACCTTCTCTTTAATTTAGTTATATCTTACTTTATAAGGAAGGACATTAAGATAATTGTATGCTGCTGGATACTTCTATTACTGTGCCTTTCCTTTCTTCTTTGATTGATGGCTGCTTCGTTCCTCATCACCTATAACTGTACATTTTTGTTGGGTCTGCTTAAGATCTGCGCTGTATTTTGGTACATTGTACAATAAAAAAAAAAAAAAAAAAATGTGTCCACCTCCTCCAAGAGCCAGAGAAAAGACATATATTTATATATATATATGTGTAATATATTTGTGTGTGTCTTTCTATAGCCGGCGTCTCAATCGTAAATGAGCTGTGGGCCACTGGTGGCACTGTCATCTCACTGAAGGGCCACATAAGTGTTCAAGTAATACAAAAAAACCCTCTCAAACAAACAAACAAGAAAACATTGACAAATATTTCAGAAAATGTAGTGTTTTGTTTTTGTTCTTTTTTTCAATTGCAAATATTGTATAACATGACAAAACTTGAAACATGAACACAATTTTTTTAGCTTAAACTTTTTTTTAACTACCTGAAGCCTTTCATTCAACTACCAAATAATAAAATTGGTACTCACTTTCTGGCCAGACACGTGGCAGCACTTCTGCTATAATTTTGTTCGTATATAACAAAATAAAAATGCAGAAGTAAGTGTACACTTTAGTTTTTGACTGCTAGTGAAAACTGTTTTCTTTACAAATAATTCTCTCACTGAACTAACACAGCCAATCCCTCAACATGTTTGTGTTCTCTGGTCATATTGTTTTCATATAAAATAATCTTTTGCTTTTTAAAGAAATTATTTTAACGTTGCACTTAAGAACAAACAAATCCTCCCTAACATAAAAAAGTAACTTCAAGGGCCAAGTTGGATTATATTTCTTCACGTCAATGTACGGACCACAAGTAGGGGTGATGTGGGCCGCGAGTTTGAGAGCACTGTTCGAAAGGGTGGAGCTTCAAGGATGATGACTTTAGGATATTTGTGACAGGTGCTCAATCCTTGATGAAAAAAGGAATATTTAGATCAATTCCATAAAAGGGTGCATACCAAAGAAATCGCAGTAAAAAACATCTTGGCAAAGATCCAATCTGTGGATGCAATGTGTGGTGGACTATTCAAATGAGAACCAAATGTGCAAATATGGAAACTAGGAGTAAGCCCATAGGAAAACAATAACAAAATTATATTTATTTTTTAAAAAGTATTCATTGTTTGCTCCATACCAATGCATTAGAGTGCACAAACATCACTTAAGTACGCGAGGGGTTAGTGTTGTCTTGTATTATGATACTTGAACTGAAAAACTTGAAAAACTGCTCTTCAGTTAAACTTTCACTGTGATGCTGGTGTTAGGTAACCAAAAATTAAGTAATATAACAAGAAAAACAGGATGATTTTTTTTTTACAAAATGAAAAAAAAAAAAAAAAACAACCTCAAAATGACATATATTGAAATTCCACAAAGGACTGTCTACTTAAGGCAGAATAAAGCAAATTGTTAAGTTAATGAATAAAAAAGATTAAATACATGCAAATACTCTTGCTTAAGAAATTCAAAAGCATGTAAATTCAATGTGCATTATCAGTAAAATGATTAAATTAAAAACAAACAAAAAAACAACAGGTAGATGAGTCAAGACAAACTTGCATGATGTAATTATAAAGTTATATATGAGGCTATCAACAAATAAGGAACTGTTCAAAGGGAGAGGGAGGAACAGCTGGTGGACAATGTGCAAACAGTCATTGGAGGTTATATCTGACTTGTGTATTGCCAAACAGTGACACTGAGTATTATTTTATTACAATATCCCACACAAACAAAACACACACACACATCCCATATGGAAAAGAAATAGTAAAAACTTATATGATTTACTCATGAAAGTGGCCACTTTCTCATTACTTTCATATATTGTTTTAGTAAGTATCCAAAACATACAAGTTTCATTATATAATTTTTCAAGGGATCTTATATCTGTTTTCACTCTTGTATGCTTTTCATACAAGTTTCACACAAGACAGATACAAACTTTATAAGATTTATATATATCTTTTCCATATGGGATAGTATAAATAAAGAAAGTAGAAATATGATGGGCGTGATGCAACTCAATTCAATTCAACTTTATTTATATAGCACCAAATCACAACGGCAGTCGCCTCAAGGCTCTTTATGTGGTACAGTAGATTGTACAATAATGCATACAGAGAAAAACCCAACAATCATATGACCCCCTACGAGCTAGTGATGTGTTGGTCGTGAACGAAACGGCTCTTAGAGCCGAATCTTTGAAGTGAATGACGCGAGCCGGCTCCTTATTGGGAGCCGTGGGTTTTTTTTTTTTCTTTCTCTCACCCTCTCTTTCGCACTTTTTTTCCACTTCAGTCCGCATGCGAGCCTTGTGCTTTGTGCTGGGAAGATGGGGCAGGGGTGGTAATTACACTCGCAGTAGCACAGGAACAGAGCAGGAGGGAAAGAGAGAGAAAGAGCGCCAGGGACAATAACGTCACATTAGAAAGGTATAGTGATCATCCACAACTATTTTCAGTTGCGGATGATAAAGGATTCAGAAAGTTTATTCATGCAGGCCCATATGACAGAGAATGTGCATCTTCACTTTGTTTTCATATTTTTTCATAATTATATTTAATTGTGTTGTGGTTTGCAGTGTTTTGTGTTGTTTCACTTTAAATTTGTTTAAAAGGAAAAAGCTTTAAAATTAAAATTTATTATTACATTTTATGTGGAGTGAATACATAAAAGTATATTTACGGTGGCACCTATCCAATTTTCCAATCCAATTTTATTTATAAAGCACTTTAAAATACCCAGCACAGGAACAAAGTGCTGTACAGAACATAAGTTAAAACAATAGAATAACAGAAAACAGAAAATAATAAAACACATAATACATAAAATTAAAACAGCCCTATATTAAAACAAAAACAAGATAAAACAGCATCAAATCACCTAAAAACAACTAAAATAAGATAAAAATAAAAACCAACATCTCACGTGGTGTCAAAGGCCAGGGTAAAGAGGTGGGTTTTCAAGAGTGATTTAAAAACAGGTAAAGAACTGGCCTGTCTAATCTCTAAAGGAAGCTCGTTCCACAGTTTTGGAGCTGCTACAGCAAAAGCTCGATCTCCTCTAAGTTTACGCCCAGTCCTGCGTACATTCAGGAGCAACTGATCAGCTGACCTGAGAGAGCGGGTGGGTGTATAAGGCTGAAGCAGCTCAGAGAGATAAGATGGGGCGAGGCCATGGAGAGCTTTAAAAGCAAATAAAAGAATTTTAAAATGAATCCTAAAAGAAATGGGCAGCCAGTGAAGTGAAGCTAAAACAGGGGAAATGTGCTCAAACTTTCGAGTGCCAGTTAAAAGACGAGCTGCGGCATTTTGCACCCTCTGTAGTTGGGTAATATATGATGCACTGACCCCAATATAAAGTGCATTACAGTAATCCAGCCGAGTGCTAACAAAGGCGTGGATCACTGTCTCAAAGTGCTGCCGTGAAAGAATTGGCTTTATTTTTGCCAGCTGCCTGAGGTGAAAGAAGCTAGATTTTACCACTGCCTTAATTTGATTATTAAACTTCAGATCACAGTCCACTTTGACCCCCAGGTTTGTGACAGTTGGCTTAACGTACTGGGCCAGGGAATCTAAATACACATTGGGGGTCTCAGTGGGGCTACCAAAAATCATCACCTCTGTCTTTTTATCATTGAATTTTAAAAAGTTGACAGACATCCAAGCCTTAATGTCATCGAGACACTGGAGTAATGGCTGTGTGAGGTATCTGCCTTTTTTCTTTAGAGGGACATAGATCTGACAGTCATCAGCATAAAAGTGGAAAGCAATGCCGTGCTTTCTCAGTACGGAACCAAGAGGAAGCAGATATAAAGAGAAGAGGAGGGGGCCTAGAACTGAGCCCTGTGGGACACCACACAAGAGGGGAGCGGAGGACGACACATAGTCACAGAGACTGACGCAAAAAGTTCGCCCCGCCAAGTAGGACCTGAACCACTCCAGTGCTGTGCCCCTAATGCCCACCCAGTGCTCCAAACGAGAGAATAAAATGGCATGATCCACTGTATCAAACGCAGCTGTCAAATCTAAAAGCACAAGAACAACACAATCCCCAGCATCAGTAGCTAAAAATATGTCATTAAAAACTTTTAAAAGGGCTGATTCAGTGCTGTGAAAGGGTTTAAAACCAGATTGGAAAACCTCTAACACATTTTGCTTTTCCAGGAAGGTCATTATTTGGCTGTAAACTACCTTTTCAAGAATTTTGGAGAGAAAAGGTAGTTTGGAGATAGGCCTGTAATTTGCAAGAACTGTAGGATCAAGAGCAGGTTTTTTAATCAGGGGTTTGACTACTGCATGTTTAAAATCTTTAGGGACAACACCTGACATCAGACTATGGTTTACCAGCTTAAGAACCAAAGGCCCAACTGTAGGTAACACCTCTTTTAAAAGTCGAGGAGGGACAGTATCATTTGGAGACCCTGCAGGCTTAAGATGACCAACAGTCTCCTTTACAAAGGACAGAGTCACAGGGTCAAACCTGTCAAAGACAGCAGAGCAGTAAACAGAGACTGAGAGGTCATGAGCACAAAGACAGATTTGAGCCCTTGTGGAGGAGACCTTCTCAATAAAAAAGTGTAAAAAGTTATCACAGGCTTCTGATGAGGGCTCGATACAATCAGTATATGGTGCACTAAGAACAAAGTTAATAGTTTTAAATAAAACGCGCGGGTTGTGACAGTTTGACAAAATAATGTCAGATAAGTGTTTTCTTTTGGCATCTTTTACAGTTCTTTGATATTGACGCCAACAGTCCTTCAGCATCTGGAATGACACTTGTAGTTTGTCCTTTTTCCACTTGCGCTCAGCTCGACGGCAGTCGCGTCTGACAGCTCGGGTCATGTCGTTCAGCCAGGGCTCAGATTTAGCTTTAGGCAGTCTGGTTTTTAATGGAGCGACAGCGTCCAAAGCAGTCCGACAGGTGGAATAAAACCATGAGCTCAGTTCCTCAGTCTGGCTGCATAAAAAATCCGGGATCTTACAGATCTGGTTAAAAACTGTTGAAAAGTGCTCAGCAGTGGAGGAGTTAAAAACACGACAGCGCTGAGCAGCAGCGCGAGGTTTAACTGAGGCACAGGCAAGAGGAACTTCAAACATCACAGGACTGTGGTCAGAAAACACAGCATCACAAATCTCTATGTTAAAAACAGAAAAACCATGAGATAAAACAAGATCAAGTGTGTGTCCACGTTCGTGTGTGGGACCGGTCACACATTGCATCAGATTAAATGAATCAATAAGGTTTAAAAAGCCCTTCGCCATGGGCATATCAGGACAACACACGTGAATATTAAAATCCCCAACAATAAGAACACGATCATAATTTGGCATGAATTCAGCCAAGAAGTCAGCAAAATCACTCACAAAGTCCTTATTGTATTTTGGAGGCCGATAAACCACCGCACACAACACTGTGTGGGAGCAGCCCAGCTCAAACACAGACAGTTCAAAGCTGGTGAACGACGGGGTTGATAGCTGCTTACATTTGAAATGATTTTTAAAGATCGTAGCTATTCCTCCTCCTCGGCCCAACATACGCGGGGAATTAAAATAGCAGCAATCGCCAGGTAGAAGATCTGAGAAGATGCTGCACTCACCGGCGCTCAGCCACGTCTCGCACACACAGAGAAAATCCAGTCCTCGGGATGTGAAAAAATCCTTCAGGATAAACGTTTTGTTCGCTAGGGACCTAGCATTTACCAGGCCAATCCTGGCGGTAAGCGGCGGATCCCCGTCGCTAGCCGTCTTAGAAGCCCGACACAGAGGCCGCAGGTTCCGCAGATTCACACCACGCCAGCGGGGACGAGGAGAGCAGGGTTTTCGGGACTGGAACATCCCATCCAGACCGATGACAGGTACCAGCCAGGCACAAACAGGTTCCAACGATCGCCGAGAGAAACAGAAGTTTGGCACCGCTCCTTGTTTTCTGGATAAGGGCTTAAGAGAATACCTTAAAGAAGCTTTCAGCTTCACCAGGAAGCCAGCCCGGCGACCCCGGCGACGGCACTTATGCCGGAGTGGTGGATCTGGAACACGGCACAGGTGAGCCGGGATCTCCGATATTAGCGGGGGCAAAGTTTTATGTCCAGCTTGGTTCCACTTTGCCCAGCCTTTGGCAGAAGGTCGGAGATCCAGTAGGGTTAGGCGATCATACACCAAGAGAGAGTTGGCATTTATTACAATAGTCATTAAAATCAAAACAAACAAACATAACACTGGCAGTGACAGACGGCAAGCCATGCACACCGGCGCCATCTTTATTTTCTCATTTTTCACCCAGAGAGACAAAGCACATACAAACTCAGAAGAGGGGCCTGAAAACTGAAGGCTCTGCCTCCCATTCTACTTTTAAATACTCTGGGAACAACAAGTAAGCCTGCAGTGCGAGAGCAAAGTGCTCTAATAGGGTGATATGGTACTACAAGGTCATTAAGATAAGATGGGGCCTGATTATTTAAGACCTTGTATGTGAGGAGCAGGATTTTGAATTCAATTCTGGATTTAACAGGGAGCCAATGAAGGGAAGCCAATACAGGAGATATATGCTCTCTCTTTCCCGTTTCCCCGTTGTCCTTTTTTCTATATCCTTCCGCCTTACATTTGACCTTTCAAAATAAAATCTCTGTAAACATCACAATCACCTCCTTTTTTTTTTCTTTAACAAACTTAGGTACACAACGAGGTGAGTTATTAATCCGAACCTATGACAACGACACCTAATGAAATTACTGAATGTTCTTATTACTTGAGTTTCTCCACACCTAAACATCAATTAAACAGCACTGCACTTGCGCAGATCTCTCTGACTAAACACTATCAACATTCAACACCAGAATACAGGTTACAGTATTAGATTCAGGAACATCAAACATGTTACACACAGCGTAACCTTAAACTGGTCACTCAGACATTCAAGTCTTAGATCTGATGTAATCAGACAGATGCATAGGTACGCGTCTGTTTGATCTGACTGGGTATCTGGGCGTGTCTGTTAAGGCGGAGTCGACATGCCGTACAGGTGGGGCATCTTCAAGTCCATGTCTGATTTTCTTGAAGAATGATGCATTCCTGACAATCGAGTGTCCATCCCTTGTAGCTGTAATTTCAGAACCCTTAACCTTGGTCACTTTGTAGGGTTTTGCATTGTACGGTGTGGATAATTTGTTGTGCTTGGGTTGGCGATGCAGCACTGTGTCACCCAGACTTAGATGTTTAGTTGCTGTTTCCATGGTGTGCCCTGTGTCTCGGCAACTCTCAGTGCTTTGCCTAGGATTCTCATAAACCTCTCAGCAATAGCATTCGCCTGAGGCCAACAAGGTGTGATTTTTGCAATGATGAAATCCCAGGTAGTCTGCAAACTGTGAGAACGCCTCACTGTTGAAAGGAGGACCATTGTCAGTTTTTACTGTCCTTGGGATTCCAAACATGGAGAACACTTTGTCAATAACTGGGATAACAGAAGATGCTGATGTTGAGCGTACACTTTCAACGACTGGATAGCGAGAATACTCGTCTGAGATAACGAGCAGGTATTCCCCCGTAGGGAGCGGTCCATAAAAATCTGCACTGACACTGTGCCAGGGCGTTTCGGGTAATGGTGACATCTGCAGAGGATCAGTGTGTGTGACAGGTGTGCTAGCTTGGCATGGCAGACATTTTTGAACTGCAGATTCCGCTTTCCGATCGATCTCTGGGAACCATACTTTGGTACGTAGTAGCGCTTTGGTCTTGACGATACCCTGGTGCCCTTCGTGTGCCAGTTGTATTGCTCTTTCTTGCAGGACAGTTGGAATAACTATCCTTGTGCCTCTGAGTATGAAGTCAGATGAGTGCTGACTCATCTGACTTCATACTCAGAGGCACAACATGTTCACTTTGAACATGTTTGAATGATTTCAAAATGTCAGCATGCTGGGATTTATCTGTTAGATGCCACGTGTTGTTTCTGATGTGAACGATGACTTCCTGCAGGACCTGGTCTTTCAGAGTCTCTGTTTTTATCTCCTGAAGTGTCATGGCTTTTGGGGTGGAGTGATAAGAGAAGAAATTGACATACTCTTCTGCAACCTTACATGCACGAGCACTTTCATTCTCCTGTGTTGGCACTGGATGACGTGACATAAAGTCAGCTGGATTATCAGCACCTTTTCTGTATTCCACTCTGAAGTTATATGGCTGAAGTCTCAGTCCCCATCTTTCTATTCTGGCAGGTGGTTTTGATCTTGGGTTATTCCAGATGATTTCGAGTGCCTTGTGATCTGTCACCAGTGTGAATGGATGTCCATAAACATACAAATGGAAATGTTCGCAACTCCACACAATGGCGAGTGCTTCTTTCTCAGTTTGCGAGTATCTCGTTTCCACATCACTCAGTGCTCTGCTTGCATATGCAATAATGTGCTTCATCCCCTTTTCATCTTTTTGACAGAGAATGGCGCCCAGTCCTACTGGACTAGCATCAACAATCAGTTCAGTCAGTCTGCTGGGATAGAATTAGGACATCGTCGTGTCGCTTGTGAGACTGACCTTGAGTGCCTGCAACGCAGTTTCTTGGTCCTGACCCCAGGTCCAAGGGGTGTCCTTGTGTGTGAGCCTGCGCAGTGGCTCAGAGATCGATGAGAAGTCCCTGATGAACCTCGAGCAGTAATTGGCCATGCCAAGGAGACTTTTGATGTCAGCAGGTGTTTTCGGGTTGGGAGCGTGTTGAACTGCTGCAACCTTTTTAGGATCTGCTGAAACGCCACCTGCAGAGAAGATGAAACCAAAAAACTCAAGTTTTGTTTTATTAAATTCACACTTCTCTCGATTCAGAGTAAGACCTGACTCTGATAGTCGCTTAAAGAGAGCTGTAAGATTGTTGTCATGGTCAGCCTGGTCTCTGCCAAAGACTATAATGTCATCACTGAGATTTTTGACTCCGTTCAGTCCTTGCAGCGTCTGATAAATAGCATTTTGGAACACTTCAGCTGCAGAAGAGACCCCGAAGCTCAGTCTTTTATATCTCCGAAGTCCCAGATGAGTAGTGAACGTCGTAATGTAGCGGCTGTCAGGGTGTAGTTCAAGTTGGTGGTATCCTGCCCTGAGATCTAGTTTTGAGAACACCGTAGATCCATTCAGCTCATGGATTACATCATCAATCGTGGGTGTGACATGTCGTTCACGTTCGATTGCAGTGTTTGCTTGTCTCATGTCCACACATATCCGTACGTCGTCTGGATTCTTTGGTTTTGGCAGTGTTACAGTGGGTGAAACCCACGGTGTTGGTCCCGTAACTTTTTCAATAATGTCATCAGCTTCCAATTTCTGAAGTTCATCCTCCACTTTTTGACGTAAATGAAAAGGAACACGTCTGTGTGGTTGACAGGTTGATTTTACATCTGGGTTTATGTGCAGTTTCACGTGAAAATCTTTGAGTTTTCCAATTCCCTGGAAAATTTCTGAGTGTTGTTCCACTAGCTTGTCTGCAACAGAACGTTGAGACTGAGAAGAGACCGCAGTGACAATATGAAGGAGTCCCAAGTCTTTTGAGGTTTCAAAACTCAAAATATTGAAACCTCCTCCTTTAATGACAAAGAAGGAACACCTAACTGTTTTGTCTTGTTTTTCCACACTGCACCTGAACGCACCACACACAGGGAGAGACGTAGATGAGTGGTATGGGTAGATTTTGATGTCTGTAGAAGTTAACATAGGACGTGGTGTCAGTTTGTTGTAGGTGGCTTCAGTTAAGCAGTTAGCAGTCGATTAGCACCGGTATCTGGGTGCCCATTACTCTGACTTCAGTGTGTGGGAGTTTAGGATGTTGAGCTGTGTTCACCACAAATACATAAGCTTCATCACTGCTGGATGTGCGCCCTGTCTCCACATGTGCAGCGCTGTCTGTTACTTGATGAACAGTTTGCGGTGGCAGGTTTTTCTTATACTTCTTTCCACAATGTGTCTCTTTTCTCTTTGAGCGACATTGCTTTGCAAAATGATTGAATTTGCCACAAGCATTACAGATTTTGTCTTTGGCTGGGCAGCCTTGCTCATGAGGATATCTGCCTCCACAGTTTCGACAGCGGTTATTCGGCTGCCATGAGGGTGTCCATTTGTTTCTAGCCGTGGTGTCACGTCCTGTTTTGTGCTGTACTTTATTAACTGCAGCTGTCTTGTCAGCTTCCATCCCTGTAGCTTGCAATTCAGACAACTCACATGCACGGCCATGATTCAATAGATCATCCAACGCTAAATCAGGTTCTCTGAGTGCTTTTCTACGCAGCTGTGATGATGTACAGCTTTGGATAATTTGTGTTTTAATCTCTGCAGCCATGTCTGCAAACTCACAGTTCTTGGCTAAAATCCTCAGCCTGGTGTGATAGTTGTCCAACGTTTCACCTGATTCCTGCACCGCTTTCCTGAACAGATAAATCTGATACTGCACGTTTTTCTTGGGCGCAAAGTATGCTGACAGTTTCTGTTTTGTATCCGCGTACTTGTCGCCATCCGTTGCTAACGTGTCGTAAACGTCATGCACTTTTTCACCAGCCACACGCAGCAATAATGCTCTTAATCTCGCATCTCCAGTAATATTCATTGCTGTGGTGTAGTTTTCAAACCTCTGAAGCCATTTCGTCCAGCGAGGTCCTACGGAACCGAGGTCGGTCTCCGTGTCGAAGGGTGGAAGTGGAGTAGCGCGTGCAGCCATGTTCTTGTCTCCTAAGCTCCGGGTAGGGAAACTTCCTTCGTCTTGCTTTGGTTGTAGCCTTTACTCTCGTCGCCAATGTAATGTTTGCATGCCTCAAACATTAATGATGACACCTTCAGTATTTCTCAGTTACATTCTTTAATTCTCAGGCTTGCAGCGGTAACACAGTCTGCAGCTCTAACTTGTTTTCTTTCCCGTTTCCCCGTTGTCCTTTTTTCTATATCCTTCCACCTTACATTCGACCTTTCAAAATAAAATCTCTGTAAACATCACACTCAGTAGCGGTTTTAGATATGGGCGACACGGGCGGTTGCCCGGGCGGCATCGTGGTGGGGGGCGGCATCACGGGCATCGGCAAAAAAAAAATTGCTCGTACTCATGCTGCCCGACATCAGCCAGCGCATACTAGGGATGGCATAGGCACCGATCAGTTTTCTATCGCCCATTTGCTGGGAGTAAGGGCGCCCTCCGTTTGCGAGGTGCGCCTGCTGCTTGCTGCACAGGGAGGAGAGGGCGGGGCGGCGGGGGATTCTCTGGCTGTAAGAAGTGAGCGTGGTGATGAGATGATTACTCGCAGGTGTCCGAGCCAGGGGCTGGAGTCGTCATGACTCCGCCCCGGTAGAGCGCAGTGCGCAGGAGGGGAGAGAGAGACGCAACATACTTGTAGCCATACAGAGACAGCCGAGAAGGCACAGGGTCATGACAGTAACAAAATAAAAACAAACCAACAACACGAAAACACCAGACATCATGATACAGACTTATAATTTGCACCGATGTTTTTTCGAAATTCTATACGGGAAAAGTGAGCACGAGAGCCCTCGGTGTGCCTGCTCGCTGCTGAAGTCAAAGTAAACTTTATTGTCATCTCCGCTACATACAGTCCAGTATATAGAGAGGCTCCAGTTACAGCAGTGCAAGTAAACAAACAACAAATATAAGAAGAGTAAGAAAATAAATATATACTTATGCTTGAAAAGTTTACAGAGCAATGTGATCGGCTCGCGATTCAAACTCTTAAAACATCACAGCTCTAATGCAACAAGGGGAAACTCGTTGTGCTGCGGTCAACAAAAACTACGGCTACCCAGCCCTCCTCTCTGTCAAAATAAAACCAGTGAATGACAGACTGACAACGCCCTCTTAATGTCACCGCTAGCACCCACGTGACTCCCGTTACACATCACCATAGCAACCAAACAAATGAAAACCCAGTGATCATTAAAATTCAATACATTTAATTATGGCTCCTACAAGGAGAAACGAGCAAAAGGTACAGGTAAGCAGATGTGTCATTGGATAATGGCAGGTCATGTATCCTAAAACATTAAGAATCAGAATACTTTATTAATCCCTAAGGAAATTATGTGGGTTACAGTTCCTCCAAGAAGAAATGGTAAAAATAGTAACAGTAACAGACTAAACTCCAAACAATATATACAATAATATAATATTAATTAGTCAGTGTCAATTGTTGATTTGTCCTGTTCCCATTGTATGACGAATTATGATGTCTGTTTAGTAGCCGTTTGCATACTATGCATACTCTCTCTCTCATATGTGTGTGTGTGTGTGTGTGTGTGTGTGTGTGGGGGGGGGGGGGGGGGGGGGGGGCAAGAGGGAGTGTTCACCCAGGGCGCCAAACAGGCTAGGACCGCCACTGATCACACTGATAATAATGAATTACAGTAGTCCAGCCTGGAAGTAATAAATGCATGAACTAGTTTTTCAGCATCACTCTGAGACAGGATATTTCTAATTTTAGAGATGTTACGCAAATGGAAGAAAGCAGTCTTACATATTTGTTTAATATGTGCGTTGAAGGACATGTCTTGGTGAAAAATGACTCCAAGGTTTCTCACAGTGTTACTGGAGGCCAAGGTAATGCCATCCAGAGTAAGAATCTGGTTAGATACCATATTTCTAAGATTTTCAGGGCAGAGCAAAAAAAACAACAAACTCTGTACCTATATTTGAGTTCTCTGCTTGAAAGAAAAAAACAATGTAAATTTTTTGTCCAAATGAAGTCAAAACAAAAATGTCTGTGTAAAAATTGCTTAGTTTGTTCCGGTACATCACTTGGCCAAAAAGAATGCAAATGGTTTGGGTGTTAAAATGCTAATCCTAGCTAACACAGTTAGCATGCAGCATATGAGTGTGGCAATGTGCTAATAAAACATGTAACAAAGTAAAGGAAAACATAAATTGCTTGAATAAAGCCACTACATGCTGCCAGAACAACTACAACTGGATATCCTCATTCATACTTAAAAATTATATGACAGATTCCTGTTTTTCTGTTATTAAATGCTTCTTTCAAGACTTTTTCACTTATATGGTTCATAAGGGGTTTGTCTTTTTCAGAAAAATACATTTAATTTATTAATCTATTTATCTTAAACAAAATAGTAGTTAGGTCTCTGCTCTTTTTATTTATTTATTTATTTATTTTTGTTGTTTTTTTTTGGAAAATGACAACCACTGTTATAAATACAAAAAATTATTAAAACCCTGGGAAGTAGTTATTTAATATTTGTTTAACTTAATGTTATGTGATACTTTTGCATGAAGACACATTATAATGTTTGCTGTTAGCTCATGTTACTCAGTAGAGTTCAGCAGGTATATTTTGTCTAATGTTTATTTTTCTCTCAAGTGAAACACTGCAAATGTCACAGAGGAAGTGTTGCTTGGCATTCTTCTTCTTCTTCTTCTTTTTTTTTTTTTTTTTGCCGCCTGTCCCGTTTGGCTCTTTTGCCATCAGAATTATTGTCTGAAGGCAAAGAGAGAAGCCCAACAGAATTACTTTACCAAGTGGACCATCCCTGCCTTGCCGTATTGGTCCATTTGATTGACCTTTGTTGTTATTATTTATTTATTTTATTTTATTTTCAGTTGTTACAGACAGGACAGACATGATGGAGGTATGGAGGAGATCCAGGCTCCAGACATCCAGAGGCCCTCAGAACACAAGAGACCAAGGAAGACCAACGGAGGGGCAACCGTGCCACTATCCCCAAGGAGCTGAGACGAACCCCAGATGAGGGGTCACTCAGCAGCTGCGGAGCAGAAGCCAGGGGTGGTTGCAGTGACGTGCCCGTGAGCTCCGCCAGCAGCCAGCTGCGCCAGAGTGGCCGAGCCCCAGGCCGAGAGGCCTATCTCCCCCCACCCCCAAAGGGGCCCCAGCAAGCCCCAGGCTCCAGGCCCTGACAAGCAGCCACCAGGAGTGAGCCGGTGCGTACCTGGATGCCCATCCCCGGACACAAAGAACCACCAATGCACCAATGTCTGAGGGCGTCTGCCACTGGCAGGGGGAGTGGTGGGGGGAGATAGGCCTCCATACCTTGTTGGGCCTGAGATTTCCCTAGAGAGGTGTCTGATACCCGACCTGACATATAGACACAGACAAACAGGCACACACAGATCCATTCCCACCCTCATGCTCTCATATGCAATTACTCAGCACTCACACAATGTGGAGACAGACAGAAAATAGACACTGTACACACAATCACACTTCCCAAGCGTACTCTATACCCGAGGTCTAGGTACCCTTGCCCCTGGAGGGGGAAAATGCACCCAGACCCAGGTAGTGTTAATGTTTGCTGTTAGCCATATTTTGTTTAATGTTTATTTTTCTCTCAAGTGAAACACTGCAAATGTCACAGAGGAAGTGTTGCTTGGCATTCTTCTTTTACTTCCTTTTGTTTTCATAGATCCAAATTAACAATAAGCTGTTCGTAATATTCCAATTTAAAAAATTCGACAAAGACCCATGACTGTCGAGCAGCTAAAATCCAAACAAGAATTGGACATAATTCCCCTCAAACTCTAGCAACTGGTCTCATCATTTCTTACAAGATTATGAACTATTGTTGAATGAAGAGAATGAAGTGACTGGGTTGATACATGGGCAGGACCCTGTTTGCATCACATTGTAATAGACATGGAACCTCTGACATAATTTCTTGTGACCTCTGACCACTGTTGTCACTGTGTTGAGATCATCACTGTTGCTGTGATCTTTCCTAGAATTTAACCAAGACATCTTGACATCAAAACCTAACCAATCCTCAATAAAAACTGTTTTGTAGTGTTGTATGATGTGTTTGAGTTCATTGCATCAATGTACAGTAATATTGTATGTCTAAAATCTAGGATGAAATTGTGTTCATTTTCAATTACTGAGTAAAAATATGGTGAAATTAACATGGTTACAATCTGTACAACACACAACATAAAAAAGGCTACACATGTGCAGCTTCTAAACCTTTGTGTAACGTTTGTTCCTAATTAGCCTAGCGATGTCCTGAGAAAGTGCTTTACTAATAATTCCTTACAGAGGATTTTTTTTTTCTTAATGACACTTTAGAGGTTTAAGTCTTTTTTGGATTATGCCATTATTTATAACATTGTGTGACTATATGACTGTAACATAAGTTTTAGGGCAAAAATGTGTGGTGTTTTTTTAAGGGGAAAATGTAGATTTTTAGGGATTGTGCAGCAGCCCTATATTGTTGATAAAAAGAGTTTTGTTCTCATGAGAGCAATCAATGTTGCCATCTATCACTCTTGTCCTGGTTGTGATTTCAGTAGAAGTCAAGAAATATTCTAGGGAAAAAGTCCTGTTTTAAGGGTTTTGTGCTTATATTTAATTTGGATAAGGGTCTACTTTAAGATGAGCCAACTTCAATCAAGAAACAACTTAATGATACTTCACTAACCTTGAGTAGATTTTCATTGTATCAGAACTATTTTTCTTGTTGCAGTGCATTCATTTGCTACAATTAAGAATTCAAAACATAAAAAAGGACTTGGTGTCATGGTCCTGGGCCACATTGGCCCAGTATTCATAGTTTTTGTGCATTTTGTATTTTGCTCTTTATTTAGGCATTGGTTCCTGGGTCGTTCAGTTAAGATGTTACTTATTTGGTTACCCTCTGTGTGCCCCTCTGTATCTGTGAACCCCCGTGTCCCCTCCTTGTGTTTTATTCCATGGCCGTTTCTCAATTCTCAAGTACGCGAGTACGTACTCGCGTTCTCGGCGAGTACGTACTGGCCGAGAACGCACGGGAGTACGGACTCGCGATTTGTACAATTGGAACACCAGCGTACGTGATGATGTCACAGGTCCGGAGTTTCTACTGCCGTCCCCTCTTAATTTAACTGTGAGTAACATGTTATGAAGCTCAACTTTAATCACAGCCAAACCGGTTTACTCAGGGACAAATAAAACACTGAAATAAACCAAACATTAACATTTAGAAGTGATCTAAGTGACTTATATATCATTTTTAACCTCAGTAGTGAAACCTCTATTAATAAAAATAGTGTACATGTACATACGTGTACATACCTTAATATATACAAGCAGGTGAGATGTTAGAACGCTTTTATTTCTATTCTAGTGGACACTTAATACTATAGACAGCTGCTGGAGTTTCTTTAACCTGAGTAGTGAGAAGACCGCGAGCGGGGGGGGGGGGGGGGGGGGGGGACGATGTGCCGGGAGTCCGCTGTTGAGTTTTGGACGAGATGCATTCTGGGATATATAGCTGTCCCAAGTCTACACCGATGCATGCTCGATAAAATGGGCGGATCGAGAACACATCCGGGACTTTTTCGCGTTCTCGGCGTGATGCGTACTTCGAATTGGAACAGTACTTGGTCTCCGACTGAGGACGTATGACGAGTACACGAGAACGCAAGTACGCACAAGTACGCATATTGAGAAACGCCCCATGTTTCCCCAGCCCGTTATGTCTGAACCTCTGTCCACTTCCTGTTTTACTTTGACAGTCCCTCGTCAGTATGCGTCACGTTGTGTTCACTCCTGCCATGTCTCGTTATGATTATCTGTGTCACCTGTGTTCCCCGTGTGTCCCCACTTCCCTCGTTAACCCTCTGTGTATTTATGTGCATGTCTCTCTCTGTTCAGTGTCGCGTCGTCAATGTCTCCTCCCGAACCTGTGTGTCTCTCTGTGTTTCCTCGGTCCTCAGTTTAGTTCTCCCAGTTTAGTTTTGTTACTTTGTAAGTCCTGCAATAAAGCAGCGTTTTTGAGTTCCACTTCTGTCTCTGAGAGTTTTGCGTTTGGGTCCTCATCTGCCTCCACACAGCGTGTTCATGACAGTACGACGCGACCAGTAATGGACCCAGCAAACTCCCCACGGAATCGGCAGCGTGCAGACTCCGCCTTCCCTAGCGAGAGGAGCTCGGCATGCCCGGGAGCGCGAGTCTGCCTTTTATGGGACTCGATTGGCTCTAGGTGGGCCGCGCAGCCTCCAAACTGCAAACACTACTACCTTTTCTTCACCTCGTCCCCCGGTGATAAGAGTTGGAGGATTCCGCCTATTGCCTGCCGCAACTCCTCCGGCCTTTTCAACTTCCGGTTCACCTCCCCGATCGCCGCCCATGTCCCGCGCAAAGAAGAGGGTTACTCGGCGGCCGAGGAGAGATTTCGTGCCTCCCACAAGCAGCCTATCTCCGCTGCAGTCCTTTGCGCTCTTCCTGGGGCTTCCACGCTCGGAGCTGCATAAGCTCCCTGGCTCTTCGACGCAGCTCGACCCGTCATCGGCCCAGTCAGCCGACGTCTCAGAGGTGCCTGCGTCTACAGCCCCGAGAACTCACGGCACAGTTCCCAGGAAGAAGCGACGCTCACGCCGTCGCCACCCAAGTGTTACTGAGCAAACTCCGGTGGTGAGTGAAGCTGACTGTTTATTCCATGCCACTTCCGAGCTGGACCGACTCGGTCAGTGTTCTATTCCTCAGTCCGCAGTTTTTCATGTCCGTAACTCAGAGAGGAATAGTAAGGTTGAAGGTGACTGTGTTTCCAGGTCTCATAACGTTCCTAGGTTCACCTCTGCACCCATTAAGCATGAGACTGAGTTCATCGCCCCCCTAGAGACTGCTTTTCAGGCTGCATTAAAAGATTCTGACACTGTAAACTCTGTGCATGTCATCCCAGAGGCCATTAACTCTGTGTCTAGTAATTCTGGGTCAGTTAAACCAGCGCCTGCATTACCTACCCTCACACCCATGTTTGAGAAGGACTGTTTTTCCTTTGCTCCTCCCAGGTCAGCAGTAATTAACACACAGACTGATACTCACACCGTCGATAAGCAAAAGACTGTTTTTGAGTTGCATACCTGTGAACTAAATATCAAAACAAACAGTCCTGAGGTTCCTCTTCCTGCTGAAACCGGAGAGGACCCCCTGGTGAATGAACTGTGTGTTTTCCAGCCTTCAAGGGTTGCGCTTTCTGTTCTTCAGGTTGCTTCTGACCCTCTGCCACATTTAGATTTCCCTACCATGTCTGTTAGCTCTGAAACTGTATCTCCAGGGATAAACAATGTTGCTCCTCTCGAGTTAACAATAGCTGCGGCGAGGTCTGTTAACTCAGGTTTTGCAAATACTAAAACTGTGCATTCAATTACTGTTGTTGAGGTTAAGGGCAACAAGTTACCGTCCGTCATGTGTAAACTGCTAAGGGAGCCCGAGTTGCCTATTCCTGAGTTAGTTTCGCACCCAGTTGCTTCAGACACCACCTGTGTTAACTCCCCTACTCCTGTACCTGCTGAACATGAGACTGTGAATGGTGTTTCTTCACTCCTGGACTGTGTTGCTCACCAGCCTGCATACGTAAAAACAGGCTATGTGAATGCTCCTATTTCTATAACGGCTCCTTCTGAGCCAAGGATTACAGACTCTAACTTTGCCAAGCCTGGATCCTTCTGTAGAATGACTAATTTAAAGACTGCTACTTCTAACATGGACAGATTAAGAACAGCAGAGTTGCTAAAATTGGCCTGCCATAAGTCCCTGTCTTCTGAACCTGTGTTTGGCGCCATTAACTTGGTTTTCCCAGTGTCTGTTACTGCTCCTGAGCTCAGCCCTCCAACTCAAGCTCCTGTACCCGGGGCAGCGCGGGCCCAGCTTTCCCTTATACCCGTATCAGTTCCTCAGGTGAGGGTGGCTGAGGTCCAGCTGGTCCCTGCTTCTGTCCCCAGCCTGGCAGAGGCTCCGTTCATCCCGGCACCCGTACCTGCTCCCCGGGTGGGGTTGATGGACACCCAGCCATTGCCTACGCCTGTTCCGGTTCCCCGGGTGAGGTCAGCTGTGACCCTGCCGACTCCTGCACCCGTCTCAGTTCCTCGGGTGGGAGCAGCAGAGGTCCGGCTATTTCCTGCACCTACACCGGCCCCCAGGGTAAAGGCAGCCAGAGCCCAGCTCGTCCCTGCACCCGTCTCTGTTCCTCGGGTGGGGACGGCTGGTGTTCGGCCAGGCCCAGTACCCGTTCCTGTTCCCCGGAGGAGAGCAGCCAAAAGTCAGGCACCTGCTCAGTCACAAGTTCAACCACCTGCTGTTCCACCACCACTGCAACTTGCACTTTTGTCCATAGCGCAGTCATTAGCTTAGTTATTAACACAGTTTCCTGTTTTGTCACCAGCTCAGTCTCTAGCACAGTTATCAGCTCCATTATCTGCTCAGTCATCCATTTTGTTACCACCTCAGTTTCTTGCTCCACTGCCTGTTCAGTTATCAGCTCAGTTCGTAGCTCAGCAACCTGTTCAGCCACTGCCATCCTCGGCTGGAAGCTTTTGTGAGCTCTCTCAGTCAGTTGAGGACAGGGTCGTGCTGACAAAGCTTGGACAGACTGTTTGCCCTGCACAGCCCCAGCCGTTGCATCCCAAGCCAACTGTGTGCCCTGTGCAGCTACAGTTAGCGTCCGCTAAGCCAGAGGTCTCCACACCTGCTGGCACTGCATCTGTTCTCGCTGGGGGTTCAGGAGGACCCCTCCAGCACTTCCTCATCTCCGCTGGCGGCTCAGGTCAGCCCGGCCAGCACCTCCTTGTCTCCGCTGGCGGCTCTGGTCAGCCCGGCCAGCAGCTCCTCGTCTCCGCTGGGGGTTCAGGAGAACCTCTCCAGCCGCTCCTCGTCTCCGCTGGGGGTTCAGGAGAACCTCTCCAGCCGCTCCTCGTCTCCGCTGGCGGCTCAGGTCAGCCCAGCCAGCACTACCTCGTCTCCGCTGGCGGCACAGGTCAGCCCGGCCAGCACTTCCTCGTCTCCGCTGGGGGTTCAGGAGAACCTCTCCAGCCGCTCCTCGTCTCCGCTGGCGGCTCTGGTCAGCCCGGCCAGCACCTCCTCGTCTCCGCTGGAGGGTCCAAGTCAGCTTCTGCTCCGCCTGGCCCGGCCTCCGCATCTGCTTCACCCGCGCCTGGCCTGGCCTCTGCATCGGCTCCAGCTTCGCCATCGCCTGGCCCGGCCTCCGCATCTGCTTCACCCGCACCTGATCCGGCCTCTGCATCGGCTCCAGCTTCACCGTCGCCTGGTCCGGCCTCTGCATCGGCTCCAGCTTCGCCGTCGCCTGGTCCGGCCTCTGCATCGGCTCCAGCTTCGCCGTCGCCTGGCCCGGCCTCTGCCTGTGCTTCTGCTAGGCCTGGTCCAGCCGCGGTCCCTGCTTCTGCTACGCCTGGTCCAGCTTCTGCACCTCGGAATCGCCGGCCCCTTTCCGGGCCACCAGCTGGACGTCACCGCCGTCGAGGCCGGCCCCCTGAACTGTTCCCGCGACGTTGCCGTCCGCACGGTCGGCCTCCGGAACTGTGTCCACGTCGCCGCCGTCTTCCACGCGGCCGGCCTCCGGACCTGCCCTGCTGCCGCCGCCGTCTTCCTCGTGGCCGGCCTCCGGACCCGTTCTGCTGCCACTGCCGCTTTTCACGTGGCCGGCCTCCGGAACGGCTGAACTGAACTTTTCTGCCGTCGCCTTCTGGGTTGACCTTCTGCCCTTTTTGGACTTTGCTTCCCTGTTTTGACCTGTTTTGTGTATTTGTGGACTCAGTTTGGGTCTCCTGCTCCTTGTGTTTTGTTTGGTTTTCGTTCGCTCCGTCCTGGTCCCCCGCCTCCCGCCCTGGGTGGGTTGTTTTGTTTTTTCTTGTCTTTTGGTTCTTGGGTTTCAGCTGTCAGGGGCCAGCCCTTGAGGGGGGGGGGTGGTGTCATGGTCCTGGGCCACATTGGCCCAGTATTCTTAGTTTTTGTGCATTTTGTATTTTGCTCTTTATTTAGGCATTGGTTCCTGGGTCGTTCAGTTAACATGTTCCTTATTTGGTTACCCTCTGTGTGCCCCTCTGTATCTGTGAACCCCCGTGTCCCCTCCTTGTGTTTTATTCCATGTTTCCCCAGCCCGTTATGTCTGAACCTCTGTGCACTTCCTGTTTTACTTTGACAGTCCCTCGTCAGTATGCGTCACGTTGTGTTCACTCCTGCCATGTCTCGTTATGATTATCTGTGTCACCTGTGTTCCCCGTGTGTCCCCACTTCCCTCGTTAACCCTCTGTGTATTTATGTGCATGTCTCTCTCTGTTCAGTGTCGCGTCGTCAATGTCTCCTCCCGAACCTGTGTGTCTCTCTGTGTTTCCTCGGTCCTCAGTTTAGTTCTCCCAGTTTAGTTTTGTTACTTTGTAAGTCCTGCAATAAAGCAGCGTTTTTGAGTTCCACTTCTGTCTCTGAGAGTTTTGCGTTTGGGTCCTCATCTGCCTCCACACAGCGTGTTCATGACACTTTGGGGGCTTAATAGATTCATTTCAAGTAATTTTATCTAAAATTGAGCTTTTTAAATGTTGTTTAACCGTCTTGAATTCTCAAATGTGATCATTTATTTCTGGATTAAAAAATCTTATTTCAAGATTTCCTTTTAAGTAAAATCAGATTGCTGCATAGGACAGATAATTTTTAGGTAGGTTGCATAGTTTTTCTATGTTGAGTTTAAAGCCTACCTTTGAAATTATAATGGAGACTTTACCAGAGTGCAGAATTTGCATTGAAAGAGGAAATGATCAATTACCTCTAGTGAGAGTTTTCATTTTGAACTTAGAGACTGAAGAGAGATATAATGACTGACAGTCAGTGTCAGGGTATTGATGTGCTGTGATGGAACTTCAAGTCAAATTCCTGTTGAAATGAATGTTGACAGAGAAGGTGTGGATGTGTCAGCACACAAACAGTCAATATTAGACAGGAGTAGTTATATATGTAGTAGTTATATGCTTCCATGTTAAATTTGTAGCTGTAAATGAAAACACTGCAACCAGTCATGTGTACTGAAAGGACATTCTCTATTGTGGCAACACCATCAACTTGTATAAAGACATGAAATTATGAAAAAGGGGGAAGAGGGGAGGAAGGAAATCTGTCAGACAGACACAAATGGCAAAGACAGAGCCCAGAGAGGGACTCAAGTCTCTCAGTCCTTTCAGAGATGAGAATAATAAATATGTAGCTCATGTAGGGATGAACGTAATTTTTCAATCTTGACCCATGTTCGGTTCGTCAGCATTACTTAATGTTAGTGTTATTGTTGTTACTTTAGCAGACTGACAACCTAAAAACTATATTCAGGTCTTCAAATAATATATTCAGCCCACTGAATTCTGTTAAATAAATGAATTTATTATTTTATTGGAGATGAAAATATATATACCTCAAACATGAACATGAACAGAAGCGGATCCAAAGTGCTATAAAGAGACATTTACATAACAGGTCTTCAAAAAAGACAGTTTCAAAATGCAAGATAGCTGACATGTGTATTTTATTGTGTTACCTAATTATCCTGGAAAGTCAAAATCACAATGATTTAGGTGTCATTAAATTGTGTTCAGATTTAGGCAAACTGACACATCAATCTCTCCTACATAAGGTGCCTTTATAAGTTGAAAGTATCAGTATTTGCACTGGTATTGGTATCAGTAATACTATTCCTGTATTTACTTGGTACTTGATAAATTGCTGTATCACACACAACTAGTCTTAATCACACACAAACCCACTGGTGCATTCTGGGTTTTATATCCAGTGTAAAACTGAAAGAGGATCCTTGATAATAGGACACATTTTCCATCTGTGGTTCCATAAAATAGCCCGCAATTCATAAATGTTTTAAGTATTATAATGTTAAATGGTGGATTTGTCAATCTACTGGGAAAACAGCCCGCCCATGTTAAAAGATGATAGTGTGCAAACAAGAAAAGTTAGAGGGGTGGAATTTCAATTACGATTGTGCTCAAGTGACTGGAAGCGAAATGGTCCTGTATAACCTGCAAACACTAACAAATGACACTTTCACTAAACCACATACCAGCCAAATAGCAATTTAATAGATATTTGATAACAGTAAGCAGGACATTTTAAAAACCTACATATCTATCTATTTATTGAGTCAGAAAATGGCTAATACCATGCATAAAAACTCAAGGAACTGTCATAAAACAATGGTTCTCTGAAGTTTTAGTACTGAACAGCACCTGTCCCGGCTTTTCAGAAAACCAATGCAGCTGGGTGTGAATAACCAGGAGAAATGTATACAGTGGAAGTAACCTGAACAAATATACTTTGAAAAAGGACGTGTATAGTATCATACCTTTATCTGAGTAAAGTTCAACTTGGTTGCTTTTGTATTAGCTGAATGTTAAGCACCGAATAGGAACTTTTTTCAGATTCCAGAGATGTCCCTGAGACAGTCCTGCACATAAGAGCAGAGTGCAAGATGCTACCAGGCAATGCATACATGGAATGCATAAGTGGCTGGCATATTATCCAGGAACATCTGTGCTGATTATGGTCTGAAAGTCCAAATGACAAAATGGGACATGCCCTCAAAAGTGGTAGAGAATGACCAAGCTAATAATCAACCCAAAGGACTTCAATATAGTGGCTTGCAAAACTTTTCCACATTTTGTCACATTACAGCCAGACACATGAATCAATTTTATTGACCAATACAAAGTGGTGTACACTTGAGAAGTGGAACGAAAATCATACATGATTCCAAACATTTTCTACAAATAAATAACTGCAAAGTGGGGTGTGTGTAATTATTCAGCCCCCTGAGTCAATACTTTGTAGAACCACCTTTTGCTGCAATTACAGCTGCCAGTCTTTTAGGGTATGTCTCTACCAGCTTTGCACATCTAGAGACTGAAATCCTTGCCCATTCTTCTTTGCAAAACAGCTCCAGCTCAGTCAGATTAGATGCACAGCGTTTGTGAACAGCAGTTTTCAGATCTTGCCACAGATTCTTGATTGGATTTAGATCTGGACTTTGACTGGGCCATTCTAACACATGGATATGTTTTGTTTTAAACCATTCCATTGTTGCCCTGGCTTTATGTTTAGGGTCCTGCTGGAAGGTGAACCTCCGCCCCAGTCTCAAGTCTTTTGCAGACTCCAAGAGGTTTTCTTCCAAGATTGCCCTGTATTTGGCTCCATCCATCCTCCCATCAACTCTGACCAGCTTCCCAGTCCCTGCTGAAGAGAAGCACCCCCAGAGCATGATGCTGCCACCACCATATTTGACAGTGGGGATGGTGTGTTCAGAGTGATGTGCAGTGTTAGTTTTCCGCCACACATAGCGTTTTGCATTTTGGCCAAAAAGTTCCATTTTGGTCTCATCTGACCAGAGCACCTTCTTCCACATGTTTGCTGTGTCCCCCACATGGCTTGTGGCAAACTGCAAACGGGACTTCTTATGGTTTTCTGTTAACAATGGCTTTCTTCTTGCCACTCTTCCATAAAGGCTAACTTTGTGCAGTGCACGACTGATAGTTGTCCTATGGACAGATTCCCCCACCTGAGCTGTAGATCTCTGCAGCTCGTCCAGAGTCACCATGGGCCTCTTGGCTGCATTTCTGATCAGCGCTCTCCTTGTTCGGCCTGTGAGTTTAGGTGGACGGCCTTGTCTTGGTAGGTTTACAGTTGTGCCATACTCCTTCCATTTCTGAATGATCGCTTGAACAGTGCTCCGTGGGATGTTTAAAGCTTGGGAAATCTTTTTGTAGCCTAAGCCTGCTTTAAATTTCTCAATAACTTTATCCCTGACCTGTCTGGTGTGTTCTTTGGACTTCATGGTGTTGTTGCTCCCAATATTCTCTTAGACAACCTCTGAGGCCGTCACAGAGCAGCTGTATTTGTACTGACATTAGATTACACACAGGTGCACTCTATTTAGTCATTAGCACTCATCAGGCAATGTCTATGGGCAACTGACTGCACTCAGACCAAAGGGGGCTGAATAATTACGCACACCCCACTTTGCAGTTATTTACTATTATTATTATTTATTTGTAAAAAATGTTTGGAATCATGTATGATTTTCGTTCCACTTAAGTGTACACCACTTTGTATTGGTCTTTCACGTGGAATTCCAATAAAATTGATTCATGTTTGTGGCTGTAATGTGACAAAATGTGGGAAAGTTCAAGGGGGCCGAATACTTTTGCAAGCCACTGTATTTATAGACAAATGGGGATGGTAAAATTAGGCAATTCATTATTATCAGCTCCATATTAAACCCAGACTCAAATTTAAAATATTTCGCATCACATTCAAGGTCTTGAATAATCACACTCTATCTTATCTTAAATACCAACCAAAGGGAGTTTTTAAAATGCATTGTTTGTTTAATCTTCTGACAATTTATTTCAGAAAAAAGTAATATTTAATTGTATAGATGATTGTCAATTTCTATCATCTGCATTTTTTGTGCAATTTATTTTCTAGTATATTTAAGACATATTTAGTTTCATTTTGGAAATTAAAAAAAAATCTGTAAAATATGAAGCTTGCAGTCAATTTTAAACAGAAATTTTAAGCATACACTTCTTCTGCACCACAGACCATTTGAATGCCAAGGCTTTATATTAGTTGTTGCTGGTACCGCATTTTCTTGTTAGTAACGGTAGGAGTAGTAATTAGTTAGATTACTCGTTACTGAAAAAAGTAACGCCGTTACTTGTAACGTCGTTATTCCCATCACTGGTGTTGAGTTGGAGCAGGTCCAGCTTGCTTATCAGCTGTTGGGGGATGGTGTTGAATGCTAAGCTGAAATCAATGAACAGCATTCTCTGTCAACAGTTGAGTGGTATATGAACTGTAGGGGGTCCAGCTTGGGGGGAAGCTGGTTCTCGATGTAACTCAGGACTAGCTCCTCAAAGCGCTTCATGATGATTGGAGTAAATGCTTCTGGGCGGTAGTCATTGAGTTCCGAGGCTGTAGCTGTCTTTGATACAGGTTTGATGGTGGTGGTTTTTAAACAATGCAGCACAAAAGCTTGGTTCAGGGAGATGTTGAAGATGATTGCTAGGACATCAGTCAGCTGGTCAGCACAGGCTCTGAGCACACGTCCAGGTACATTGTGTGATCCAACAGATTTGTGTAAGTTGACCCTAGCTGCAGACAGGAATACCCCCACCTTCAACGGACCTTCAATGGTCTCCGCAATACCCTCCTCCGCCTCAGGCCTGTGACTGTATTGCGGATGCCAAATCTACACCCTGAGGTCCCACATAAATGTCTTTAGAACAAATCTCCCAAGATTTACCTTCAAGAAACTCAAAGAACAGATCTTTATACCACTCAGTTTTATCGCATTCATTAAAGAGGGTCACGTGGTATGGGTCAATGGGAGGAGAGTACACATCCAAGGCCATGAGCCAGGATGCCGTCAGACGTAGTCAGCCGGGCCCAGATGTCAACTGTTTGCTCAATGTCCTCAGACAGCAACCACTGACCTCTGGTTCCTGTAGAGATGCATGGAAGCTGAGTGCCATCTCGCAATGTCACTGTCAATCCGTCAGCCCCACACATGTTCACTGGGACCTGTGCTGAAATCACATACGGGTGTGTCACAACTTGGTTACCAATTTCAGTCTTTAAAGGCGTTGTGACAGGCAGCGTCACTGGAACCCCAGAGACGCCGACCACACTGACTTCGTCCCCAGATAATCGCGCCTCTCCTGGAGCCTCACAAATGGTGGGGTATGTGGCTCCTGTATCAACCAGGAATGGCAGAGTCAGTCCATTCACCGTCACTGGGAGCAAGGGGTCTGCCTTTCCCCCGTCTCCCCAGCCTCTCTGTGGGGTGTGTCACTGCATCCACCCATCCCAGCCGGCCTCCCAGCTTGGCAATTGTGGGCGTGGTCCAGGTGTCATGTGTGGATTAGGTGCTTGGTATTGGGGTCCCCGTCTGCCCCATTGTAGCTGACCAGTGTATTATTGAGGCTGCTGCTGATAACAGTCTCTGGCCCAGCGCAATGGGTGACCACAGATCCAACAAAAATCACGGCACCCACGTCCCAGCCCCAGGCGCTCCCCTTCCATAGCCAGGTGCCCCCCTCACACCCACCGAGCCACCACGGCCTCTTGCCCTACCCCTACCGAGCCCCATATTACCACCCCAGCTGGGCTTGGGTGCGGTTTGCTGTCCATCATAGTCAGTGATGGGAATAACGGCGTTACAAGTAACAGCATTACTAACGACGTTACTTTTTTCAGTAACGAGTAATATAACTAATTACTACTTCTATCGTTACAACGCCGGTGCGGTCGCTTTACTATTTTTCAACAAACAGACGGTTGAAGCTGTCTTCAGCTTACCGCACCGTACCGCATCAGTTGTATGGAAGTAGCTGTGTATGTAAGTAATCTGGGTGCTACAGGTTTAAGCAGCTGTGCGTGCTCCCGCGGACGGCAATCACTTTCTGCCCGACAATCACTTTTTGGTACAACACCTGGAGCTAGGGGGCAAAACAGTCGCATGAGTGCTGCTGTTTGACTGAGGAAGAATAAAGTAGTCGTGGTAAGCCAATCACATGACCACTTAAAGACAAAGCAACAAGGTGACATATACCAGTTTATAAATTGTGTTGATAGGCCACGTAAAACTAGAGTCATGATAAACAATATATACGCGGTGTTTTTTCCTCAATAGTTTCACCACGTTTACTGTCTAAGGACAGCTCTAGCAAGCACTCTCTGCTTATGAGAGTGCTTGCTAGAGCTTAAAAAACAAACAAAAAACAGCCCTTTCGTGTTGATGAAAAAATGTACCATGTCGACCAATCAAAAATGATATGGCAACATGACGTTTGGCTGTTTGGGAAGAAGAGGGAGTGACTGCGAGAGAGAGACAGAGAGAGAGAGAGAGAAAGACAGCAGAAAAAGGGAGAGTGCGAGTTTTGAGATGTGAGAGATTTGTGACGTTTAGCGTGTTTGGAGTGTGTAGTTAATATGTTGTCTTGTTTAGTTAGTGTGTAGTGTTGTGGATAGTTTTGTGTTGTGTGTTAGAACAATGAGGTGACTGCTGTCTCCAGGTAGAGAACAGGAGTGATACACCTGCTGCTGTCAGACCTGCAGGTATCAGGCTGTGATGTTCTCCTTCATAGTGGACAGAAATATTTGGAGTGGCACAAATAATTTGTGTGGCATCTTCTTGAATGCAGAACAGCTGATTGTTATGTAAATAGTTTGAAATGGTTATTTAAAAAAGGGGTAAAAGATAAATGGCTGCAAATAACTTTGTCTGCAAAACTTGTGCATATGATTTTAAAATTGACAATTTATATTTGCATTTAAAGTTATATATATATATATATATATATATACATAACTTTTTCTACTTGGATTTTATGTTTTTTGTCTGATTTTAGATCAATTGTGTTAATACAGTATGTTGAATTGAAAACATAACTGTAAATTCCGACACGTGAGGTTGTGCTGAAAAGAATGATACCAAACAAGGCAAAGGAAATAGTTTGTAAAGGTGAACTGTAGAGGTAAAATCAAAAGTAGTTAAAAATGGCCAATTATACCCTGGAAAAAATGTTAAACTTTTCTTTTTCAAGTAATGCAATAGTCACTTCTCTCGTGCACACGGCAGTAAGGTGTGGTCATCTGTACCAAACCGGTACACTATAAGGTTTGTACCTTCTATCTCCGTCGCCCGAAACCAATATGGGGTACATTCCAGTAGCCTCGCTCTGGGGGTCCCAATGGACCTTCCCCCCTTTGGATTGGCTGCATCGGCGAATACGACAACCCCCCTTTGCTAGTGCTTGCTCCTCCTCTTCACGTCGTTCTCGCCGTCCCCACCTATAAAATGCTTCATACTCTTCAGGTTCTTCAGTCTCACTGAAATTCAGTTGCCGTCTAGTAGGATGCTCGTCCTCCTCCAATGCAGCCGTCACCCAACCACCCCACGAATCATCACTCTTGATCATTTGTTTTCATTTTACGCTCCACCAGCCGAGTGAACCCCTGATGATATTTTTCCCGACTCCCTCACTCCAGATCTTCCTCTGATTTCTTAACCGGTTTCTTAGGGGCTGGGATCACAGCAGGGGTAGCCCCTTTTCCTCTCGAGCTCTGCATCCAACTCTTAAACCTCTGGGGTCCAAGGTATAATTGGCAGTTTTTGACTACTTTTGATTTTACCTCTATATTTCACCTTGAAAAACTGTTTATCTTGCCTTGCTTGGTATCATTATTTTCAGCACAACCTCAAAATCTAAAATTGGAGTAATTTTTTCATTTTGTTTAACGAATCATTTTCATAACTGGAAATGCAAATAGAAATCGCACATTTCTAAAAATTATGCACAAGTTTTGCAAACAACAAAGTTATATGGTACTATTTACCTAAAAATGCAGCCAAGGTCTCAGGCGTTTTTTTAATATAACAATTTAAAACTATTTACAGAACAATCAGGTGTGCTGCATCAAATAAGACGGCACATAAATTATTTGTGTCACGCCAAAAAAATAGTTTCTGTCCACTATAAGACATAGGAGAATGCCACAGGCCTAAACCCTGCAGGTCTGACAACAGGAGGTGTACCACTCCTGTTTTCCCTGTGGGCACAGCGTTTACACTGGAATCTGCCTTTGGTGGCTTTTTTGGATCAACTGTGACATTCAGCAGTTAACTGACACACAAAACAAAACAATGACTACACAACACACTAACTATAGCCTCCAAACACAATAAACGTCACTAATGTCTCACATATGAAAACTCTCTCTCTCTCTTTCTTTCACTCGCCAGCTTTGTCTCACTGGTGTCATTCCTAAATCTTCCACCTCTTACTAAATAACCAAATGCCACATGTTGCCATATCATTTTTTGATTGGTTGACATGGTACACTTTAGCACCAATAGGGTAGGGAAGGGGTGTTTTTTCTTTTTCTTTTTGCACTCGCAAGCGGAGAGTGTTTGCTAGCGCAGTCCTTAGAAAACACTGTTTTTACCGTTTCTTCTTGACTTGGAATCTAACCGGCTAAAGAACTGGGTCCCACTCTCATGCAGGCTGTCAACTGTGGCGAATTTAACTACTCAACTTCAATCGAGACGCGACCTTTCGTGCTTTCACATTCACAAACACACACACACACACAATCTAAGGCACTGCACTGGGCTCGCCAATCTCCGCACGAAATTTAGCCAGCAGAAAAGCTTGGGCCCGCTCTTGTGCAGGCTTTCAACTGTGACGAGGATCCCACACCTTGATTTAGCTGTTTGGGGGTCCTCAATTTCCCAGGTTGGCACCCTAGTCCCGTCCCACGGGGCTCGCCCTCGCGTCCGCGAGTGAGTGGGGCAACCACGCCCTAGGATAATTACTCTTTACTCTAATTACAGTCGCTATCCACAACGGCCAATTAGTTTTACTCGGGTTTACTTATTACACCCACAATTTAGTTGCTCTAATGCACTGGGACGGATCACACACCTCCTCTTTGTCTACTGCAGCAAATTGACACTTAGTATTCGATCAACTTAGCAAACAGACAATTTAGATAAGCTCCAATATGCACACTTTTGATTAAAGGTGGCGCTTATCTTTTTAAGATGACCCGGGTCGCTGTTCGCTTTGCTGGCCAAACCCCAGACCGCAAAATCCGTCTTCCTCAGCCTCCTACTGGAATCCCCGGATAAGCCGCCAATTGTTAAATATCAACACTTCACCGAGTTCTTTTGACTCCTCATAGGCATCCGATGGAAGACAACACACTGCTCAGTAGACCATTTCATATTTTTATTCTCTTACACAATACTTCTAGAAGGGAGATGCGTCCTGCATGACATGTTGCCGCGAATCTCAAAATCGTGACGGACGACCAACAGTTTTATAAGAAGCTGTCCCATTCTAGTCTAAACAACAGTGTTTCAGTAACTTTCCACTAGATAATGGTCCCCTGTTATCTACTATTCTGCAGGCAGGCGTGGGAGAAAGTCTACCACTGAAGGACACGTCTTCTAATGCCTTTATTATTCAGGGCCGTGTCCACTCAATATTACACTATATCTCTGCATTTTTATTAATATAAGATTGATATAAGGCACCGCATTAAAGCACTTCAAATAACTTCATTCTAACAATATAAAGCAATTTTGGTAATTTGTTTAGTCCATTCCTTAAAGCAACAAAAGTTAGATGACTTACAATGCCTCAGTATTATGCTGCACCCTGTTTTGGTGGCTACACGCAGCCACATCTTTGTCTTCGAGATAGATTAATGCTATCTGGTAACAGACCCAGGACACACAAAGCTCGAGACTTAGAGAGATCCAGTTGAAAAAGACCATTCAAAAGGTTAATGATCCCACCCCACATGTGGACATTTTTTCATATGCATACAGCATATGAACTAAAGTTCTGACTTTTTTCTGACACTTCCAGCAGGTGTCTTTGTCAACAAATTCGGTCTGACTAGTTTGCTATGGATCCAAAAGCTTCTGTGGAGTAATTTGTACTGGATAAGCTGTGATTGTGTTTTGCGTGAGAAACCATACAAAGATGTAACCAGCTACTTCCAACTATCCTCTGAAATCTGGATTCCCAAATCTCTCTCCCAGCCCAGCTTCAGCCCCCTCTAGACGGGGCGATCCCATATAATTTAGGCGCTTGATGTCAGCGATGATGCGGCGACTCCACCCAGAGGTGGCACTTTTGAAAAAAACAGCACTCACCCGGACCATGACACTAGGTTAATGTTCAGATTAGCTTTAATATAGTGCCTGATTTGTAAAAGACCTCCAAAATTCCTTTTGACCAAGCTTAAATTCTTGTTTGATTTCAATGAATGATTTCTTGCCTGTTTGACCAAATAAATCCCTCAACTGATTAATGCCTGCATTCGTCCACGCATCTCACACGAACTGTTTCTTATCAATTAATAATTTCTTATTATACAAAGTTCCTAATATAAAAGTTCAGCTGTTAAGTATGATGAGGCATCATCAATATGAATGTTAAAATCTACAAGAATCAAAACTTTCTCTAGCTTGATAATATAAGATAAGAAGTCTGTAAAATCCTTCAAGAACACAGTAGCAGGGCCAGGATGGCAATAAATTAAAACACAATAAAACATGTTCGTAGAGCCAGCCTTAATCCTTTGTGACTCAAAAGATGAATAGTTCTCAGTTTGCCCCAAGTTTGATCAGGGGGCACTCAGATAGGAGCAGCCAACAGGGCACAGTTCGTTTAGGTAAATAAACCCACCATCCATTTGCCATGTTTTTGTGAGAAACAGAAAATCAAAGTTTTTTTCTTGTGAAAAGCTCATTAAGGGAGAAGTATTTGTTAGTGATGGAGTGAGTGTTCAAAAGGGCAATCCAACTAGTGCTGATGTAACGCAATCTGTACTTATGCCAAAACCTTTTATTCTATTGTATATATTATTCTATTTTATTCTATTGTATATAGTATTTTATTTTATTCCATTCCAGTGTTTCTAATTTCTGCTACATAACTTTGCACTTTTGCTGTAACGAAACAAATTTCCCACCTGTGGGACTAATAAAGGTCATCTTATCTTATCTTATCTTATCTTATCTTATCTTTAATGCTTGGAAATCAGGACTGTTGACCTTGGGCAGTTCACTAGGTGTCGGTATCATCAATTTCACACCGATGTCTAGGCCCAGAATCACAGTTTCTCTAGAAATAGGTTGCAAGAATTCAAATGTGTCCCAAATATCATTTACCAAATATCTGTATCCCATCAGAGGCTAGTTCCGTAAAGGAGACTGGTAGTAGCTGCTCCACCACAGGAACAGTAAGGCTTCCAGCACACAATGGACACCACACTCACTTAACATAAACACATTTATTAGACACAATTTTAAATAATAACCCTTTTTTGTAGTGTCTTTCCACTCAGTGTCCCAAGAAAAATAAAAAAATAAATGCAAACATATATCCTTCAAGGTCCTTTGGCCAAAAGAAAACCACCTGAGCTCAGGGAAAAGTAAAGTGCATCGTTGGGGCCATTTAAATTGTTCCTACCACTCTGCTGGAATGGTGTAGTTTCCAATAAAAGCATCAAGCAAGCAGAAGTATCCACCTGCAGCAAAGACCATCTACCGGCCAGGATGAGGCTGAGTCATCAGATGAGGACTTCCACAAGGCAGTTCATCCAGTAGGATCCAGGATATCAAAAGGGCAAACAAACCAGCCTACACACACGTGTGCATAAGAATTAACCAAAAAAAGTTCATAAGTCTCAGTACCACTGACTCAGTGTCCATGTCACTAATGGCTTATTTAACAGTCTTACCACCGTAATAATACAGGCTTGTTCAAATAAAAATATAATAGAACATAAATGCTGTTAACAATGGTTATTAATGCTGTTCTCTTAGGCATAACACAATAACTCTGTAACTGACCTTGTATCGGCCGCCATTTTAGGATATTAGCCAGGCTTGCTTAACGGCTAGCTTGCTAACAGTCAGCTATGCAGTCAGCTAATAACCTCATTCACACATTCTACAATATCTAGCCTTCTTCTTTAACAAACATGGCAGTGGTAGATTTGACACCTCGCTGCAGTATAATAAGGCACAACACATTTAATGCGAACATGCGCTGCAAGCTAACTCACTAGAGGGGTTCATGTAATGGCGAATGGCTGTCGGATTCAGCTCAGCTTCACATTCGCACTACTACAAGACTCCTTTTTCTAACAACCAGTGTAGGGACTAACGCGTTATTAAGTAACGCATTACAGTAACTACGTTATTATTGTGGTAACAAGCACGGTAACTAGTTATTATGCCAAAATCAGGAACGCGTTAATCGTTACTGGGATTTAGATAGGGTCGTTATTCGTTACTTCGTGTGGTGGCTATCGCGGAGCTTCCACAGATTCAGTAATATTAGCAAGTGGTGGAGGCCAGCAGGTGGATGAGGGAAAGGGGAGGCAGGAGGAGGAAAGACCCGAGGTGGCCGCCGGTCCAAGTGTCAGGTGAACTGAATTTCAGGTAAGAAGTTATGACCTGCAGTCTATCTGGGTCAGATATAAACCAAGTTTAGGTGTAGTTTATTTTCGTTATGCTGACTTTTTCGTACTGTGTACTAGCTAGCATGACGGAGTTTCTATACTGCTGGGTGGGTGCTATGTTACTGATGTTGAACTTTATTTTGTTCATAAGGTTAATTACTAGAGTTGCCAACCGTCCCCTAAAAAACGGAATCGTCTCGTATTCAGAGAAAATGTTACGTGTTTCGTATTGAGGTGAAAAGGAACACAGTTTGTCCCGTACTTCAGCTACAATGAAAAAGACACAAAGCTGGAGCTATTCTGTGTCTTTGCTGCACAGTTGCCTCTTCTCCTCTCATTCTCTCCCCCTCCCTCTCCTGTTTCTACTTCAATCATGAAACTGATTAATGATCAGCTGATCGGCTTTTCTGTCGCAAGTCCCATCTCTCTTGTTTGTTTATCGCCCGCTTTGCACCAGAAAGAAGAACCCAGTGGAGGTCGCGTTAAACAACAGCAGCACTTTTAAGCTTGATCAGCTGTTGTTAGAATTTTTTAATATTAATTGCTAGTATCAGCTGATGTTTGCTGGAGCCACAGCTGTAAAGCTGCTGGTCATAATATCAGTTTGGATATCTGGTGAGAGGGAAACATGAAGATGAAACCAGGAGATGTCCTTACTGAATCATCAGAGCTGAACAGGTGATGGAGAAACAGGTTTACCTTTTAGGTGACATGAATGAGTTGAAGGGAAATTATGAACTGTTTCTGAGAGACAAATAACACCAGGATCCTTTTTTTATGTAGCTGACAGCTGGTAACTGTGCAAGGGCAGGTCTAGCAAAGTTTTGCCAGGGGGCCAGGTAGGGCATTAACAGGGAGAAGGGGGCACAAAGAAGTACTTTTCTTTCTTGTTCTCATTTAAAATGTCTAGCTTTTAAAAAATTATTATCTGAATCTTACAACAAACGATTGATAGATTGATGCATATATACCATCAAAACAGTGTACATCACTGTCACAACAGCGTTTGTTTTCATTCAAAGGCTTTATGATTTTTCCTATAATGGCGGGCCAGTCTCTAGTCAAAATGCCCGGGCTGATTTTTTGTCCCAGTCCAGTATGCAGCTCATCTGCAGTCTGGTGTTACCTACATCTTCCTATTCGGAAGGCAGAATTTCCGAGTTCTGAGTACAATCGAAAGCACCACGACTGCAGTTTTCGTGTTGGATGTAAAAAGCGCACATGACGCTGTGACGTAGGCTAGAATCATGGCGGCGGTCAGCGACGGTCCGGGCGTGGGATTTCTCTCATGGAAATGTGCACATTAGTTTTTCCTTCCTATTGGTAGGTGGCACAGTGCACTTGTGGCAAGTAAGCAAGCTAGAAGACTGGCAATCTTGCCGGGTATTCAGTTACAGAAGCAACACATTAACAAGAGAATTCTGAGAAAAACCAAAGTTACTTTCCCTAGTAACTAGTTACTTTGAAAATAACGAGTAACTTGAAGTAACTGAGTTACTTTTGATAGAAGTAACTAGTAATGTAACTAAGTTAGTAATTTAAAGTAACTTACCCAACACTGCTAACAACACATTAAAACATTAACTTCAAGTATAAAGGTTTTGTAAAACTATTTACAGCGACTCAAATATCAAATGTACCTCATCGGATGAACGGAAGGAAAATTCTGTAGCTGGACGGCACTGTGGTGC